>NC_135764.1:13749786-13826716 GCF_052425735.1 Oculina patagonica | reverse complement strand
TTCATTCATTTAATTAATTATGTTACAATCGCAAGGCTCCTCAAACAAAGTATTTCTGTGCAAGTTGTTCATCTCATCATTGATCTGATTTTGATCTGCACGTTTGTTTGTATGCTATACGTACTCACAGACGTTCGTCTCTCTTCCAGTGGCTCGTTGACCACTGGTTCAGCGACGGAAAGCGCAAACAGTTCTGTTTGTGTGTGTTGATGACGTCTCTTGTCACTGTAGTCGACGTCTTCACGATTTTTATTCTTTTTCTCCATTTTGGCATCATCATCCTGTTCATCTTCTTCAAGAGTTACATCAACAGCTCCACTGTCTTTCACGGCAGTTAGAATGGTGGGTATTTCAATTTGTCCTGTTTGGGACTGATTTTGAAGGACGTTCGTTTCAACTAAATCAGACATTTCTCCCTGGAAATCGTTGAGAGGTAACAGCAAAGCCAGGCAGCAAGAAAAAGACCACTGGGGATTTTTACGCCATTCTTTCAGGTAACGAAACAAAAATACTGCGTACTGAACTAAAAGAAAGCAGAATCAAGAATTAATCCAGGTGTACAGACAAAGAAACAAGGGAAAAAAGAGAATTATACAGTAATTTAAAGAAGGATTAAAAACGTTTAACATAAAAATGATATATCATTTTCGAATACGCGTGCTCTTTTTCTGCATAAAAATTTCACCCTGCTGGATTTTAGGAATAAAACTCGCGATGCGTACCTCTTTATGTCAAAAACAATAACAATAAAACTTATGTCAGGAAAGTGTGCAAGTGATCTTAGTGGTGTGATTTAGCAAACGTGCGCATTTCACCCCTAGCAATTCCGTGTTAAAATACCACGCCCATTTTCCTTTCTTTATAGTTTTTCATTGTTTCTTTTATAGACATGGAAACTAGACGACTAGACAACAGCGAAGAATGCGGCCGAGATATAATATTGAACTATAAAGAAGTTGGATGATCTGCCATACAAATTTAGACCTTAAAAACAATAATGGAATTATTTAACACGTATCCGGCACTATCACACGGAATATTGACTGTAAGTTGGCCAACAAGGACTGTGGGCCGAATAATTCGCTTTTAAAACTCACTATTGCTACCTTTCAACTGACATCACGGCAGCCATGTTGATGGACAAGAACAAACGGTTTCCTTCTTCTGGGAACTTAACTCTTTTATCATGCAAATTCTGCAAAACAAGTATTGTGTTGTCCACCAACATGGCCGCCTTGTCGCGTGGTTAATTACAACCCAAGAATTGATAGTATCATCTTACCAACAACTAAGCCAATGACTAACGTATTTGCTCCAATAATCAACATCTTGAATAAGACTGCGTCAGTGTACGGATCAATCGAAGCTGGTAGGTTCTCTGCGGGAATTCTGCTCACAGCTCCGATACCCAGGTTGACAACTGTTACGGCAAGGGATGTCGTCATTAATCTGTTCTCGGTCGAGTCTTGCATAGGTTTGATCCAGGAGAAAAGCATCCCATACATTCCAGCAATGACCCATGCCAAGCCGATGTAAGACCTGCTCTCTTGCCCCACAAGGATTAGGCCAGATGTAAGGATAATTTTGCGAGACATTTCAACGAATTCCCAATACCAAGAAACAGATTTGTAGTTTTCAAATAGAAAACGTAGTCCTGCGATCATTTCCATGCTACAGCCTGGGTCCTGCGATATTTTATCCTTGGAATTGGCTTGTTTTTGTTTTTTCCAAAGTGCGATAAATGAGATGGCAGGGAGGGCAACGATATAGGCAACGGAAACGTACGCTCCGATCAGCAAATGATTGTAGCTTGCACCTTGGCATTGTATGCTGTAATCGGCCTTCATGTACTTGTCGCACAACTCTTCTTTCTCATCGCGGCAAAGTTTCCGGCAAGCAAGCGGCAGGACACTGGCTGTCTTGGAACAGGTGCTCAGGTATGTAACGTACAAGAAGAAAAACAAATTTCTGTACACAAGCTTTTTTGTTTTTGAGATGTTTCTTAACTTTTCCCCGTTTTTCAGGTTTTGACTTCTTAAGATAATTATTTTACGTACTCCATAAGCGAGAGCAGACAAGCCAATAACAATAGCATTTATTGTCATTATTGCGAACAAACTTCCAAAAGCATCCACGTGTAATCTGGGGAAGAGACAGTGAATGGGCGACATCTGTAGTACATCCATCTGGAGTATTTCTGAATATTTCGCGACCACTTCTAGGGAGTCTGGCCATTTTATGAAGGAGAACGTATGTAACAAACCGTAAGTGACCTGATAAAAGCCGATTACGATTTTAAGTTTGGAGAAAAACAGGTCTATCAGAGCTCGCCTCCCACTCTTCTTGGTCTCTCTTCTGCTTGCCCACATTGAAACTACAATGATAATCAACACAATGGCTGCAATAACGGACAACTGTCCTACCATCAACTGCTTTGACGGGCATTGTCTGCACGTCTGTAATTGCTTATAGTGCCCTGTACTGCATACTCCACATAGTGGACCTTCATACCCATTCACACAATTGGAATCTAAGCCACCTTTGCAAGACTCTTGTCTTGGACACTTGTAAGGCGTTGGTATCGTGAAAGGGAACTGTATGCTAGACGGATCTAATGCTGGTGTAGATGCTAAGAGGTTAGCAATGAAATCTCTGTAGCGGTCTTTGTGCGCCACGTTCCGCCATTCCCACCAATGACCCGATTTTAGAGAAGCGTAATCATCTTGGCATTTCAGGCCACCTTCGCCACATTTGTGACATTGTTCGAACATGTTTGTCCGGTAAAATCCTTCCAAGCACTTGCAGGCACGCTTTCCAGCAAAGAAATCGGTCTCTGTTCCTATTAAAAGTTTAAAATAGTTAATTTGACCTTTGGAATTCGACTGTCTCGATAACAGTTAAGACTTCACTAAAAGATAAAATAGAACTCGAGACAAAAAAAGGTACTCCAGAAGGTAATCCGGCTTGCTTCAAGAAAAAGACTCGTTTACGTATGGTTGGTATTCTATGAAGTGAAGATTACTTGTTCGATGTAAATGAATTTTACTAATGGTGTCTCAATACATCTCATTGTATCGGACGTGGCTCTTGGCCAGCAACCGTGGCTTATCATCCACTTACATAATTGGGGTTACACCATCCCTTACACGCCCTCTTTTTGCCTCATTTTCAAATATGACTTAATTATATTTCTAAGACGTTTGTATTTTACGAACTCCTGGGTTGCAGATTGAGTGATTAATCTGGTCACTAGGTTTAGGCAGCTCTGTTTACCTTCAGGGCAAGACTTGCAATCCTGCTTTTGTGTTCCTGGTGTTTTGTCAAATGGAACAAAAGAACCGTTTGGACATTTCTTGCAGCTTGTGGCCACGTACCCGACATCATCAGAGTAAAAACCGCCTAAAAAAGAAAGGACATTGCGGTAAGCAGATCATCCAAGTGCAAGCGAGATGTCTTCGTGCTTGGTTTTAATTGAGGTGGTACATACCTTAGAAAAATGGCGATGTTAATGTAAAGTCATTTCTGGAAATTAAGGATCTTAAACCCCTGAACACCGGCAAAACCATTTTTTCAAAAAAAAAAAAAAAATGCCAAGTTTGTCTCTAGATGGGTGTAAAGTTCAAGGAATGTACACTAGTACACAGTAGTTGATGTTTGATTTTACATGGTATTAACGGCCATAGCAACATTTGTTTAGTTAAAGGCTTCTTTACCAAACTTAGACAAACTTTGTCGGTCCTTAATTTCTAAGGTCAAACACTCATTCCTCATTCAGGGTCTCTCTCTTCGACGACAGGGAAGATGGTGGTACTGTGCAAAAGAAAGACCGCTGATGGGCCATAAAAATCCGGTAAAATGAACAGGTTACGTTTGAATTATGATCACAGCAATCCCTTTTAAATGACGCTAAGCCTTATTTGTTTATCAATTTCCAATCCTACTTGCAATACAGCGACTACAACTGAAGTAATTCTCTGTGAATGAAATCAATTTTTGATTTTTTTTTTCTTTTTTTAGCCATGTGTGACTAATTTCCAAGAACGGAAGTTTTCATGATATGTCAGTCTTTTTTAAGTCGTATAAACTAAACAAAAACAACTAGTCTTTCTACCAGTTTCTAATTGAAAATAATTATCTTACTCAGATTTAGAGACCAGCTGCATAAATGCATGTGGCATACCTGGTGAACATTGTGTACATCCCCCTTTTCCTTTAGAGGAAGAGTTCGAAAATGTTCCCAAAGGACATGGTAAAAACGTCTCCGTCATTACCACGTTTGATATGCCAGTAACCATATGGTATCCCGAGGCCAGAAGAGCAGAGATCAAAGCTGAACTCTCAGTCCCAATTAATTGGACAACTTTAATAGCTTCAGTGTCAGCATTTATGGGATTTCTAGGAGAGAACATTTATCTCTTTTTTAATGACATTGGAAAAAAGACTGTTATATTTAACAGTGAACTAAGATGTAAATGTGACAGGCGTGGTGGCCAAATGGTTAGTTCGCTAGACTTTGGATTGAGCGGCCCGTTCGGTCCGTTCCGCTTCTTGGATTCCTGGGCAAGACGATTTACTTCCACAGTGCCTCTCGCTACCCAGTCAGGTGTATAAATGGGTACCCGCGAGTTAGCTGCTTGGGGGTAACCCTGCGATGAACTAGCATCCCATGGAGGGAAAAGTATCATTATTAGAGTAGAAATACTCGTAGGCGCTTCATGTTACCGAAACTGGAATGAGCCCCGTCCTGGGACACTACGCTCGTACGCACACTTTAAGGTATAAGGATAACCACGTAAGACGAAGTTTAGAGGAAGTTTACTTTTGTGTCGAGTGGCTCATAAGTCCGGCAGGTATCTCTAGCTAATGCAGCGCGCGGAGACTAAAAGTACGTTTAATAGGTCCGTTGGATGGATGCTAGTCCGTGGCAGGGTTATTAAATAGACAGAACGGCTGAAGAAGAAGCACTGTGGGGGAAAAGTGTCTCACCCAAGAACATAACTCGATGAACCCGATCACGCCTCGAACGTAGACCACTCGATTCACAGTCTAGTGCAAACACCGTAAGGTTGCCAGCTTCTTGTTTAAACACGTCAATTATCTATTGATTATCAGAATAAGATGGGTGTCACGTCAAAAATTGGTTGCCTCATCAAAAGTATTCATGTTGTAACCGAAACAAAACAATGCAATAGCACATTAACTGAGTGGATATATTAGACACTCCCAACGTTATACAATGATATAATTTCAGATAATCTATGAGAGGATGAATCATTTCTTACTTAATCCTAGACCAACATGCCACTTCCCTATTGGAGTCAATTTCTCCGAACAATCTACTACTTATAGTTCTAATAATGTCCTCTCAGTGTAGGCTTAGAACTGTCAAAAAATGATCGAAACGATTGTCTAAGGAAATGATTTTCTTGAAATTCCTTTGTAAACAGCGTAAATAGGCCATTTCCGAGTTACCCTTTGCCTCTGTTTCAAAGCGAGTTGATGTGCAAAACTATTCAAATGAAAATGAGTTTGATTTGCATGAAAATGGACCTGTAGGTAAAGCTCATTTTCACATAAATGATTTCGCACTTAGACTCGTTTTGAAACAGAGGCGAAGGGTAACTCGGAAATGGCCTATTGCTTTGTACTGACATATGTATTGTACAATGTGCAAAGTCTGGGTTGTTCTGATAGAATTTCATTGTTCTAACGGTTCTATTGGTTAACAACCTGAAAAACACAATAGAATAGAATTTCAAAAGCGGCTTAACTGTCTTTATGTATATTACCAAGTTATCGATGTAAGCTTAAAGTGCACCTAACCCCCGAAACAATACTTTCAAAATTGATTGTACATGAGTTAGAGAGTTGAATGGTTAAATATTTCTTCATCTCAATGTTGCGTTTTTAAGTTATGAAGGTTTATTTTTCCAATATGTTAATGAGTATGACGTCTACCCAGTCTTCATTCAATATACAGATTTTGACTGGTTCACACAAGCAGTATTTAAAAAGCATTATCATAATACTCGCAATTTCCACAATTTTTAATGTAAATTTGGTGTCTGGTAATGGCGAGTAAATAATGATATAAGCAAAACAAGTATGCTTAAAAGCCTGGGAAGACGTCATACTCATTAACATATTGGAAAAATAAACCTTCATAACTTAAAAACGCAACATTGAGATGAAGAAATATTTAACCATTCAACTCTCTAACTCATGTACAATCAATTTTGAAAGTATTGCCGCAGGGGTTAGGTGCACTTTAAAACGTAAGTCATGCACTTACTGACTCTTTGTTCTGTATAGCAACTGGGATCCATTATAATTCATCCACATTATTTCTATTTCCTTAACGTTTGGTCATTTCTATGTATCAGGAATGGTTTTTAGAGGTTATGATGATGTGTCGAATTACGATAATACTATTGTATAATGTGTTACAAGATAATTATATGGGTAGAGCTTGCTAAGATATAGTGCGCTCTGTGATTAGCCAATAGTAGGCCCGGTTTTTTTCCATAATGACAAAGTCCATTATAAGGGATTTCAATGCAACAGACAGCAAAGAGGGCCATATTAACTTCTTATTATCTTTCATCGGCGTCGTCTATACGAGCAATTTTTATTTGACAATTTGTATGTGAAAATTTTTATTTGCCCATGTAGACGAGGCAAATTGGCCATTTTTATGTGACAAATAGATTTGCTGAGAAGGTGCATGTTAGCTTTTATGTGGCAAATAAAAGTTGTCACGAACGAAAAATTGCTCGTGTAGACGACTACTCGTCACATAAAATACGGCAAATAATTATAACAACAGCATATGTGGTCCCCAATCTCCCACAGGGCACTGGGCACGCCTTGGTTCTGCATATCTTTGCTGTCCAAAGTCATTACTACCGCACTGAACTGTGAATTATTGATAAATAACTGTTGTGACATTAACACGTTCATATATATTTGTCACATAAAAATGTTACATAAAAATTGCTCGTGTAAACTGCCCTTAACCCTGGACAAGTTTGGGCTACTACCGCCCTCGGTCTTTCTTATTATCTTTGCGCCCCTAACTTCTCTTCGTCCCTTCAAAAAAGACCTCGGGCGATATTCTCCCAGTGCGGCCCTCGCGCTGGTTACAAGTAATAAATAATAATGATATGGGTGATACGTCACAGTCGAGAATTTAAACCATGGAGGCCAACGAAGGACTCGAGGCTTAATGTCTTCAGCTTTGTTCGAAGTAAATATCTGTCGTCAGAAAGGAAATTAGCATTAGACAGAA
Organism: Oculina patagonica; assembly: GCF_052425735.1. Lineage (NCBI taxonomy): Eukaryota > Metazoa > Cnidaria > Anthozoa > Scleractinia > Oculinidae > Oculina > Oculina patagonica. Next base: position 13,819,428 of record NC_135764.1, on the reverse strand, counting down.
AAGGAGAAAAGCACGACCAAACAATTGTTATCATCTGATGGCTGTCGATAACATCAGTCGCTCAAAAAACCTTGACACCCTATGATTTCATACAGGTACATTTTGCCAAAAACTGTCTAAATTCTGATCAATAATCAATGATAAATGGAAAAATAAATTTCCTTGTGCTGCGTGGCACTTGTAGAAGTACAAAAGTATAATAAAGTTCTCACTAAATGAGTTGAAAGTGCCTCTAAAATAGTTATAAAATCCAAATGTTTCGGGCTTAGCCCTTCATCAGTGGAAAGTCGATTTCAGTTAAAAACGCTGGCTTGCGCCATGAAAACAAATTTAAGTTCAAAGGCGCGCCGCGTTAAGAGCACGCGATAAGAGCGCGCGACAACCTAAAGATATTGAAAATCTGAATTCAGACCATGTGGCTGACTGGTGCCCAGCTTGAAAATTAGACGCATTTCCTGGCGTTTGCGTAGTTTATTTCCGCCGCAGAGCATGACCCCTCGGACTTGTGCGTCTTGTAGGGTGTGTCCGTTTGCATTAAAATGCTCTGCGACAGGAAATCCCGGCAGGTTCTTCTCAATGCTGCGGAGATGTTCACCGAAGCGTTCTCTTAATGTCCGGCCTGTTTCGCCGATGAAGACGGCGGAGCAACGGCGGCAAGAAATGGCATATACCAAGCCAGATGACTGACAGGTGAAAGCATCCTTGATGTTAAATGAGCACTGGGGACCCTGTAGGGTGCTGTCACGAGAAATGTAATCGCACGTGCGACAGCGGTTGTGGGTGCAAGGCGCGGTTCCCACGTGAGGGCCAGGTTGGTTACGGTCGGCGGTGTGCACTAAGGTGTCTCGGACGTTGCGATCGCGGCGATACGCTACCAGCGGCGGCTGAGGAAAGATTTCTTTCGTCTGTGGATCGCCAGATAGAATGCTGAAGTTGCTCACGAGGATCCGCTTGATTCTTTCACTTAAAGGGTGGAATGTGAGAACCAAGGGAATTCGACTGAGGTCTCTACTTTCGGAGTCTTGATGTTTGATGACGTCATCACGTTTGACCCGTTGAACTGCGTCCAGGTCACGCTGTAGAGAGGAGGCACAGTACCCACGTTGAACGAAAAAAGAAATCATTTCCTTGCCTTTCTCCAGAAAATTGGAGTCGTCAGAGGACAGACGCCGAAGTCTAAGAAGTTGACTACGGGGGAGACCATCCTTGCAGTGCCGAGGATGCGAAGATTGTTTGTGAAGATAGCTGTGCGTGTCTGTGACCCTGTAGTGGATGGAAGTGCTGATGCGACCATTTGTAATGCGAAGATTAATGTCCAGGAAGGAGATGTCAGAAGCAGAAATTGTGTGCAAACGCAAATGCAAACGGACACACCCTACAAGACGCACAAGTCCGAGGGGTCATGCTCTGCGGCGGAAACGATAGGAAATGCGTCTAATTTTCAAGCTGGGCACCAGTCAGCCACATGGTCTGAATTCAGATTTTCGATATCTTTAGGTTGTCGCGCGCCCTTATCGCGCGCACGCCTTTGAACTTAAATTTGTTTTCATGGCGCAAGCCAACGTTTTTAACTGAAATCGACTTTCCACTGATGAAGGGCTAAGCCCGAACCGTTTGGATTTTATAACTATTTTAAAAGCACTTTCAACTCATTTGGTGAGAACTTTATTATACTTTTTTAAATTCTGGTCAATTCACTCGAAAGTAAGGCAATTCAGTTGACTGAGAAACTTTTTATTTTTTCTATAACTAATGAATTCCCCGCCAACGTCTTTAACCCTGAGATATTTAATATTCAACAGTTTTGACATACTCGTCAACACATCTACTATACGCGCAGCGTTCGCGTGTACTTGTATTAGTCACTCGCGCGCGCGTACAAATGTGAAACCGTTAAAAAGCCGTTGTTTTTCTGCCATGTTAACAACCGAAGAAGACTGAAGATTCTCGGTCGAAACGTCTTGAATACATTATGAGCGTTGTTTACTCCTGACTGCAATTTTGGTATTTTTCGTTTAATTACATCTACTATACACTCTGTTTAAAAAAACTTCTTTGTTAAATTAACTTAATAACGTTAATGCGATTTATGTAATTTTTTGTTTTACATGGAAATGTGCTGTATATCTACTACTTTGGCTTATTCAGGGATTGGTAACTTACATGTGCATTCTAATGTCAACTCTGAAAGCCTCCGGCTCAATTGTCTCTATAGGATTATCTGACAACATTCTTAAAGGATAAGAAGAAAACATGAGGCAATCAATTAAATTATTTATGTCCCATGAAATTATTTTTTTTATGCTAAGTAGCAGGAAATCAATAATAAGTAGAAAATGATAAAAATAAAACAAATATTTTGGATAATATACAAGGCCGAAAAGAAACCAAAAACTTTAAAAGTGAGGCTTTATTTGCTTGCCACTCATACACCATTAAGAAGATCTAGAATTAAATATAAATTTGTCATCCATTCTGATCATCAAACTGAAGATTCGTTTAATGTGAAGCTACAATAACGTCATTTTTTATGATGGTAGTTTTTTTTATTGTTTTTTTGTTTGGGTGACACATTTTTAACTCTCGGTCGTACAAGCGAATTCATACACCCACCATCTTACAAGGAGAGAGGAAAAGGGGTGGATGGAACCCCTCCCCGGATTTTTCGTTCTATTAAGGCGCACTGAAATTATTTTGCACTGAGTAGAAAGCCCATCGCTTAATCTACAAGGTGACATAACTTCTGTTGACTGTGACGTCATATTACATCACGCTATTAGAACCATCTTGGATTTCGCCATTTTCATAAAAAATCACAAAATAGCGCTAATGGAATGTAAAAATAAACAAATCGTTCAATTCTGTTTCAAAAAGCTGGGAAAAATACGAAAAAGGTTATAAATTTCGATTTTTGGCCAGACTTGATTTTAATTACGACATTGTCATGACAACATCAAAAATCATGGGCACATGGTTGACATATCAAAATTTCTGCAAGGGTTGAATGAACAGCTACTGAAAGTTTCAGCATTGCAGAGTAAATCCTCTTTTCAAAATTTCGGGAAAACCTTATTGGGGGGGGGGGGTGCCCCCTTGTACGTCCAGGGTTAATTACTTTATCCACCCATCAGTCCTCCCACATCATTTTTCTGCCGTCTGCTTCCTCGGTCATTTGCTCGTTTGGTCGTTCGTTTCTCCGTTTCTCTGTTCCTTTTCACCAAACCTGTGATTAAGTGAATTATTATTATCATTTTTTTCATTATCATTGTGATTTTCATTATAGGTGTTTCTCACTGTCACACCACTATCACGCCACGAAAAGAAATTTAGAGAGCACAGTATGGAAACGCCATGTTGGAGCCCAACTGCCTAGGCTCCAACATGGTGGCCGGAAATCAATGAAAACATCTGGCATTAAATTCTGCTACAAAAAGCTGTCAGATCATCAACAAGAACAAGTAAACATTCGCAAAAACAAATGAGAAAATATGAAATGCAACGCGAGCGTGGGAGAAAGAAAAACGAAAAATTTTAATCTCTGACGGGAATCGCACCCATGGCCTACCAGGTACCGTTTGGGGGCTCTAACAAACTGAGCTACGAGAGACTTGTGGTGAGCTGGGCCATTTACTAAAAGCCTAATAGCTATTAGCTTCTAATAGCTTCACCGAGCTGCATTTACCATCTCTTATTTATTCACATAAACACTTCTCTCAAAACCTCAGCTGTTCAAACTGTTAAAAATCGTAGGATAAGTCTTTTTTTTAAGAAAACGTAACAGCCTTCTGGCGACCATCTTTGATCTCGTGTGGCGTGAAACTCCGAAATTCAAAATGCTCTATCTCAAAGACGGTGGATGCTATCGAGCTAAAAACTTTCAACAGGATATATACTAAGGACGTCGAATAGCCATTGAATGATTAAAAATTCAGGAGTCTTGTCATTCTGGGTTTTAGAATTTTGATGACGTCAATAGATAACTAGTCTACAATAAACTCGACACATAGCCGTTTGAATCGTTGTGAACAATAGTTTCCTATAGGCTGCAGAACACATTTAACATCATGTGGCTTAAGGCAGCCAATCACTGAAAACCGTTCGCCAGGCGAACGGTTGGAAGAGCTAAGTTTTCTACTGGTATCGCATTCTTCACAACCACTCCTAAATTTATTGTTTCTTTGTAATTAGTCGTAGTTCGACGAAGCTCACATGTTTTTCATTTAGGTACACCAAAAATTATTTCATGTAGAGGCAAAGTGCGTGGCAATATACCACGTGACAATCTCCATTGCAAAGTACTAACCCACTAACCTACAAGCTAATTCATATGTATCCCTCCCACCCACACCCCCAACGTGGTAAGGAAAGGAGTGAGGGAATAATTGTAATTTTGTCTACGAAAACGAAACAAATTGACGAATTGTGTCAAAGAAGTCACAATTTGACTAAACCTGCATAAAATAATGCGGTCTTCATTTAATATTTCCAAAACATGGGCGCATGTTACGTATTGGAGTTAAGTTCTATTGTCGATAGTCAGTGGTCAGCTATTGTCAGTGATAGAATATACTTACATTATACGGTCGGTACCACGACTCTGCTGAAGAAAGAAGACTCGTTGTGGAATTTTCTGTAAGTGGTTTGCGTTTAATATTCTAGATGTGGTAAAAAATACAGCAACATATGCATGAGGCACTACGTACCAACGATGCACTCCTTGGGTTCCTTTAAGTACTTCAATATTAAAGACGAGGGCCATGAAGTCCTCACCAAAACGAAAGTGTAAATAATTGAAATATTAACTAAAGTAAGACATGTATAATTTTCTCAGCGCGCTGTACTGTCTGCTATCAAGACGCGATAGTGTAGTCGGGCAATAAGTGCCCTTCTTCACAAACATTCCTTGAAGCACTCGTAAAGTCTGATTTGGCAATGTTCATGCGACAAGTATATTTGATCGTGCTGATCTGGCACAACAGTTATTTGTCAACAGTTTGAAGTTGTGTGACAGTGATGACTTTGAACAGCAGAGATACGCCAAAACGCATACGCAATACGCAATGCTGTCGCAATATCTGCCACATTTTATGTGATGAGTTGTCTATACGAGCAATGTATGTGACAAGTTTTATTTTTCAATTAAAAGCTAACGTGCCATCTTCTCAGCAAATATATTTACCACATAAAAATGGCCAATATTCCTCGTCTACACGAGCAAATAAAAATGTTCACCTAAAAACTGCTCGTGTAAACTGGCCTTAAAGATCCCCGGTTTTATTTTCAAATCAATGAGTCGGGATCAATGTTGTCACGCAATCGCAATCGCGCAGTTAGCAACCTCGGGTATGTCGAGTCCCCCAAAACAGACTTTCGGCGCCACCGACAATACTGGTTCCACCGATAGAGCAAAGTTGCCATTGAAAAAAAAAACAATTTAAAGTTAATTAAAAGTCAGCTTATAATACATACATATATCGAAGTTTGGTGGCGCTGGCAAAGGTCTCATTCGATATGGAAGCAAACATGTTATTCTGCAAAAATCTAGCAAAAAGTGTAAATGTTCAGTTTTTCGATAATTAAAAGAGGAAAGTTTTACTCTCCAAACATAATGACCATACATGATGTAGTTTTTTTAAACTAGGATTCCGTGTGGCATTAAATGTGGCTGACACACAACTAGCTAGAATTGATTTTGTTAATGAGTGAGAGAAATTGTATGGTTAAGCCCGTCGTACACTAGCCCAATTTTCGTCGCTTAAACGCCGCCACGTTGAAAATGGTGCTTGCTCATGCGACTGCAAAAAAATTGCTATCGTAAACTCTTAAGCTAATTATTATTTCCTTCTCGAAACTAAGATTTCTCGGGGCAGCAAACTTCATCAGGTTTTTGTATCCTCCTAAAAGATAAGATCTCTATTTGAAGAGGGTGGCACTACATAGTGATTTTTCAACTTCTGTCACCTGATGCCCGGTTTTTCCTGAAAGTCACATTTAGATTCGACATTTTGTATGTTCACTGCTAGGATTGATATACACGATGAGTAATAATAATAATAATAATAATAATAATAATAATAATAATAATAATAATAATAATAATAATAATAATAATAATAATAATAATAATTAATGAACTTATATTGCGCAAGTATCAATCAAGGATTTTCACTTGCGCATTACAATATTTATAAAAATTAAAATTACTTTATGGCCCTAAAATTAATAAAAAATACTAAAATACATGATAAGTGTAAATTACAATTAATAAAAAATTAAAAATTAGCTTAAAGAAGTCTTCCGAAACAAATGAGTCTTAAGGTACTTGTTAAAACTATTTACAGATAAAATATTTCTAATAAAAATGGGAAGATCATTCCATAATTTTGGGGAACCCATATAAAAAGATCTGTCACCTAGGGTAATAAAAGACTAGCATGTAGGAAAGTTTAAATGTATTCCATAATTTGACATTAAGTTATATCTACCACCAGTATCCCTAACAGATATAAGTTCGGAAATGTAAGGCGGAGCGAGACCATGGATTATGCCTTAAACGTTAACAATAAAATTTTAAAGTCAATACGAAACTTGACAGGCAACCAATGGAGTGATCTAAGCAGAGGCGTAATGTGACAATATTTGCTTTGTTCTAAAACAAGGCGAGTGGCTGAGTTCTGAACTCTTTGCAATTTCTGTAGCTGACATGCCGGTAGTCCATATAATAAGCTGTTACAATAGTCAATTCGACTAGAGATAAACGCATGACTAGAGATAACGGCATGTAAAATATGAATGAGAAATATGTGCTTATATGAAGGCAGCAATGCATTTGTCAAATTGATGAAATCTTTAGAAATCTACTATATAAACATATACATACAGATATTGCAAATTCTCTAGACAGCGGAGCAATTTCTTTGGTAAATATTGAATTCTGTTGTAGGAAAGATCTCTGCAGGAGAAGGATTTCTAATTATTGCTTTAACCGTAAACAGTTCAGCAAATCGCCTTCCAGCAGCAAAACCTCAGTCTTAGTACTTTGTCTGTACAATAGGTCAATGTTGTTAACATGTGAGTGCTATGTTTGTTATTTCAAAAGTTGGGAACAGTTAATATGTATTGCACTTGTGGTCTAGAAGTTGGCTTTTGCAATGAGGGGCGGGTTAAGAGGGAAGTGGATCAAATGTAATAATAGATAAAAGCACAAAGCGAAACAACGTCAAAAAAATATGTAACGAGTGTTAATAAATTTTTCATGACCATAACAGAATTTTATGCAAATTAAAAAAAATCCCTGTTATAGCTGTTGGTACGGTTTTTAATAGCCGTTGGCCATTCCCTTTAAGTTTGATATCAGTTAGCAATTGTTTGTTATAGCCATTTTAAGAGTCACTGTCTGAGAAAATCGGGCAGGGGGTCAAAGATGGGGTCGGCCGATTTGCTTATATTAACACCACAGACAGGTTAGGTGGACTTATGGATATATTTACTAAAGTTAACTCCATGAGGGCTCACTTCCTCTGGTTCCAGTTTTTCTGCTAAATTTGCTCATCACATGTATATTGACCGGCGTTTAAATTTTGGTCACATTTGGTAGAAATACTAGTACCTGAGGGGTGATAAAGAGTGGATCTCGTATCTCCTATACAAAAACGATTAAGGAGCTTGCTTAAGCATGTTTATCCATAAATCGACGTACCGTATTTTAGAATATAGCCGCTGTATACGCGCAAAGGAATTCTAGCGGGCATTATTTTTCATAGAACATAGCTGAAAACTATAGAAGCCCTTTACCCCGGATGTGCGAATGGTTTGTCAAATTTCGCTGAACGACTTCGCCTCTATTCTCTTGTTTTGTTGTTTGAATGATGCTTTAAAGCAGCAAGTTTTATCAGAAACGTTTAACTTGCTTAGATGGAAGTAAGACAGTGCCTCTATGGTCTTAGTATGAAGCAATTTGGCCGACCACATCTTTGGCTTTTATTGTGTTTGCCTGGTTTTAACAGACGGTGACTCTTAAAGCACCACTCTGACTCTCCGTTTATCTAGCCAAATGAACAATTTGTAAATTCCTACTCGAGCATGCGCCATACTGATAATAAAGGTCGCTTGAAAGAACGCAGAGGGGATTAGAAATAGACCTTACAGTCTCACCTTTTGTTTTGGGTTTTATCTTATTTCCCACCTTAGCGAAGTAACCTTGTTCTGGGACAATACAAATTTAAACTTTATGGCACTTACAGGTGAGCAAGTCTGCTAGACAAGCCAACTGACTTCTTCTTGTTGCAAGTTATTGCAGTATTCGGTAAAACTCTTGAAATAAATAGGTAAAAGCTGCTTAAACTTTTTTTTCACTCTGTTATTTTTGAAAAAAATGTTCTATCAGTTGGGAGTCTTGTGAGCCAGTCAAAATACAACTCATTAATAGCTTATTAACAACTGTATGCCTGAAATCGGGCAATATTTCTTCGAGTTGGAAATAATTATAAATGTACTGAGATCGGGTCCCTTAAAATAATTATTAACACAACTATATCATATCTAAAAACTTAAGTAAAAACTTAAACGAACGAAAAAACGTACAAGCCTTCTAGTCTGTCTGTATAAATGAATGAACTGGCGGACAGTTTACGTATATTGTTTGAAGATAGCGACCTGCCAAAAAAGGAAACAGTTGCCAGTATATATAAAAATGTGGATGGTGGTAGCCGGTAAAAAAACTAACTAGAATAAAATTCATGTAAGCTTCGGGCCGACTTTAACGTTGACTTTAATCATTCTTCAACTATGTGAAATGTGTTAAAAACGATTTAGTGTTGTCGTTGTTTGACTAAGACGTCTTTTTAGGTGAAACACATTTCCAGAACCTGCTATTCTGGACTTTCCAAAACATCAGTATTAGATTAAACGTGACAGACTGATCCATGATCAAAAACAACACTTTTGGAAAGATTTCCAAAAGCATTGGCCTGTTATGGAGGTACATCTATGACAAAATTCAATACTCAGTATTAAAAATAAAATCATCGAAATCAGGAATATATCAATCCAAAGTACAATGGAAACAAGCCGATTCTGCAAATATGCAAAACGCAAACAGGAAAAATACTAAAACAGATCACGCAAATATATAGGCAAAACGCAAAGAGGCATTACGCAAACAGATATAACGCAGAGGCATTACACAGAGCGGCATAACGCAAAGAGACATCACGCATGAAGTCATAACGCACATGGCAATCAGGTATAATACAAACAGAAAACAAATGCAGTGAGACATAACGTCCCCAGAGCAGTGACCTTACCGCCCATTCTTGACTCCACAGCTCTTTTGAAAGAAATACGAACGAATAGACCGCCCGTTTGAACATCATTTTAAATGGTTTGGTAGGTCATGTCACCGAAAGTAACAAAGGCTTTTAGTAAATTTGACTGATGCCCAAGCCCTTATCTGTGGTACTTTTCGTCCTCAGAGCTCTTCGGTTTCACGTAGTTCCAACACAAGGAAAAAATAAGGATTCTGGGACGAGAGTAATATGCACAATGGCTGTTTGTACTTTTCTCCTTTGCATGATGCCTCTTTGCGTTATGCCCATTTGCCTTTTGCCCCTTTGCGTTATGCCTGCTTGTATTATGCCTTTTTGCGTTATGCCTGTTCGCGCTACTCCTCTTTGCGCTATGTCTGTTTGCGTTATGGCTATTTACAGAGTAGGCTTGTGGTCATTCTTCTTTGGATTGGCGCATTGATGATTTCGATAATTTCACCCTTTGCTTCCAGACAGACTTACATGTAAGTCTGCATGATGCCTCTTTGCGTTATGCCTATTTGCCTTTTGCCCCTTTGCGTTATGCCTGCTTGTATTATGCCTTTTTGCCTGATGCCTCTTTGCGTTATGCCTGCTTGTATTATGCCTTTTTGCGTTATGCCTGTTCGCGCTACTCCTCTTTGCGCTATGTCTGTTTGCGTTATAGGCTTGTGATCATTCTTCTTTGGATTGGCGCATTGATGATTTCGATAATTTCACCCTTTGCTTCCAGACAGACTTACATGTAAGGATTGAGATTAATCGACTAACATGTGAAATGTATTCGTAATTTTCTTGGAAATGAAGAAAGACGTTTGCAAAACTCGCCATCATGGAATTGGCAAATAATCTTCCAAAAGCTGTATTAAAATCGCGGTATTTGGACTAAGGTAATCTTAGAAGCCATTGATAAATAAACGTTTTCGCCCAAGATTTCAATGGCGTCCCGTCATAACGAGCGAGTTAGAGCATTAGTCACTTCCCATTATTTTCCTTTACTTTAAATCTTCGCGTGTAAATGGGAGGGGTGTAAATTTCTGATGTACTTTAATTTTGTGAAAGGAGAGTTAATTGAAAAGAACCGTCTATTAATATAACTGGCATGATTTGTGCGCTTTTGATTTTACAGCCCAAACTCCACTTCAACCGCCTTGCTTCGACTATTACTCACAGACAATCTACAGCTGGCAATGTGGCAAACACTCCGTGAGGTAGAGATGTCAAAGCGTTTAAAGACAATTTCCTGAGAAGAATATGTACTTCAATAATTCAAAGATTAGAAGACTACGTACTTATATATCGTATTGTCTTAAATAGCATTGCACCAATAAAATATAAAGGAAATACGAACTTTTACGTCTACATAAATTAAAAATAAATGTATCCGGCTATCCGGCTAAAGTGATTGTGGTGCAAAAATGCATGCTTTGGCTGCGGCATTTTGGTGTACAGCCCTTTAGATCATCAAAACCACCACTATGTGTATAACACTAAAGAAATTGGTTTTCTTAAAAAGTGCTTAAAGGAGAAGTTCACTCCAGAATGGCCATTTATTTTCTTTACGCCAATAAAAAGTTTATACAAAGATATGTTATTTACCAAAATTTCGGCCTCCAACGTGCGCTTTAACCTTACGAAATCTTTCCCAAAACTCGACAACTGAACGCCGCCATCTTGGAGCTGGTAATGTATGCGTGACGTCAAAGAGCTCAGCCTGAAGTTTGGCGGGAAAATTTAAATTCTCGAAACTTCTTGTTTCTTCGTAGTGGCTTTTGTTTGTCAAAATGGCTGTTTGTGCATCTCCATTTTGCTCAAACAGAGCTCCAAGAGATACAAAAAACAAGGAGTTTCGACTATTAAAATTATCCCGCCAAACTTCAGGCTGAGCTCTTTGACGTCACGCATACATTACCAGCTCCAAGATGGCGGCGCTCAGTTGTCGAGTTTTGGGAAAGATTTCGTAGGGTTATAGCGCACGTTGGAGGCTGAAATTTTGGCGAATAACATATCTTTGTACAAACTTTTTATTGGCGTAAAGAAAATAAATGGCCATTCTGGAGTGAACTTCTCCTTTAATTGTTGTCTAGTTTTGCGTTCCGGGAATGACCCTTCCATCAGTCGCAAAGTTCAAAGCCGTTGAGCGACAATCAAACATTATAATTATGTCGTTAAAACACTCCATAAACAAATGATTATAAAGCACACTGTGTATCCCGTTTCACCTACAGTGTCGCAAGACGTTTTTGGTTGCTAAATACTCCACCTGGGAGAAATGTTAATGCGTTTGACGACAAATCCCTGCCGAAAAGAAATCATTTTAATATCGTAAAAAATGTTGTGGTTATTCATCGTGGTAGAGTACAATAATAATAATAAAGTATTTTTCGTTTGTCTCACGACGAAGTCACGTGTGATGGAGATCGCGACGTTTCGACTGCACACTGCTAGTCTTCATCAGGCGATAAGATCGACTGGTTGTGCGTGAACTTATAAAGCACGCTGCGGCGCTGTGATTGGTTGGTTTTCAACAGCTGTGATTGGTGCATTTCGATCCTCGCTGTTTCTGTGTCATGTTGTTCCCTCAGCGGTCCGCTGTCGTACAGTTCTTCTGTTGTTGTGTTTTTTGATCGTGGGCATCCATGCTTCAGGAATTTCAATTCCATTATCCCTGTTGATATTATTAGGGTGAAGTCTTATGTGAATTGCCTCTTTGACCCTGCGTTTGTACCAGTGTGGGTCACGATCAATAAACTTTACCTCATTCCAAAGCGGGTAGTGTCCGGTGTTGTTGGTGTGTTCTGCAACGGCGGAGGTCTGGGTACGGGCGAGTCGGATGTCCCGGTCGTGCTCTTTGATCCTGTCTTGCATAGGTCTTCCCGTCTCACCGATGTAAACTTTGCCACATTCACAGGGAATCCTGTAAACAACGCCATCTTGCTTAGTGGGATCAACAGCGTCTTTCGGCCGTACTAGGTGCGATCGTAGTGTGGTTTCCGACTTGAAAACAGCGCGCACGCCTTGTTGTTGTAGGCAGCGGCGAAGTTGTTCGAAAAGACCTTTGACGTAGGGAAAAACCGCAGTGGATTTAAACTCGGTCGCGGGTTCAGGTTTTTCTCCTTGGAGATAACAGATGGTTTTGTTACAAGGCGTTTAGCACGCTCGTAAAGACACTTAACAATACCGCGTTTTACTGATTGAGGGTGGTGTGAATCATACGCTAAGTATTGATCAGTGTGCGTAGGCTTCCTGTATACGCTGGTGGTGAGGCGGCCGTCTGGTTCTCTCGAAACTGCGGTGTCAAGGAAGGCGAGTTTGCTGTCACTCTCTGTTTCCATGGTGAAGCGGATGGAAGGCTGCTGGATGTTAAGATGTTTTAAGAAGCTGTCGACGTTTTCCCGATCCAAGATGGTGAACGTGTCGTCTACGTAGCGTTTCCATATCTTAGGCTTGTAGGATGATGAACTTATAGCCTGCTCCTCAAAGCTCTCCATGTAGAGGTTAGCAATAACAGCGGAAACGGGGCTTCCCATGACTGCGCCTTCTCGTTGTTCGTAGATTGATCCGTTATACTGAAAGTATGTGGATCTCAATACGAACGTCAGAAGGTCAGTTATCTGAGCAGGTGTTAGCGTTGTGCGGTCAGCAAGGCTGGGATCGTTCTCTAGTTTCCGTAGCGCGGCTTGTACAGCGCCGTCGATAGGAACGTTTGTAAACAGCGACTCTACGTCGAAGGACACCATGATCTCGTTGTCTAGGATCGTCTCACTGCTGATGGTGGATACGAAGTGGGCTGAATTAGTCACCGTGAAATCCGAGTTACCTGTTAAAGGAGACAAGATGTTAGCTAAGTAGGCGGATAAATCATATGCAAAGGTGTTAACACATGATACAATAGGTCTTAAAGGTATATCGGCCTTGTGGATTTTTGGTAAACCGTAGATTCTTGGCGGCTGTTTGTGTCGAGGTCTGATCTTGTTGTAAACGGCCTCTGATAGATCTCCGTTTCGTTTCAGGGTAAGCAGTTTATCAGACAGCTTTCGGGTCAAACGGTCTGTCGGGTCTTTCTTCAGGCGCTGGTACGGTCCGGTCTCGATCAGGGTAGACATCTTGGTGCGGTAGGTATCAGCATCCATGATACGCTGTGCACGCCCTTTGTCTGCTGGGAGAACCATGATGGACTCGTCCTCCTTTAGGCTTTTGAGCGCGTCTCGCATTTCCTTCGTGATGTTAGGCTCTGGTGGTTCTGCCTGTTGAAGGATATTGTTGACAGTTCTTCTGACCGTGTCCGCTCGTTCGACGTTTAGTTGTCTGACAGCTGATTCGACACTAGCGATAATCTCGTTTGCAGGGATGTTCGCAGGAGTTACGGCAAAGTTCAGTCCTTTCTGTAGCAGTGCTATCTCGGCGTCGTTGAGGGACCTAGAAGACAAATTAATAACCCAGTTAGTTTTGTCAAGATACGGTGTATCAGCTGGAGACCCAGCTGTCTGTTTTTCGTGCAAAAGTTTTTCAAACTTCTGCTTTTGTCTGTCTTTGGTGGTACTGTATTACAGACTCTCTGGGTGTTGATCTTGATCTGTTCCAGTATTCTGTCTGCGTCCTCTGTAGAGAGAGCTGATTTTATGCTCTGTGACGTGGAATCGCGACAGCGTGCTTTATAAGTTCACGCACAACCAGTTGACCTTATCGCCTGATGAAGACTAGCAGTGTGCAGTCGAAATGTCGCGATCTCCATCACACGTGACTACGTCGTGAGACAAACGAAAAATACTTTATTATTATTAGAAATCATTTTATATCGAATTAATAAAAAACAGAAACTATTAGATTAGAGTAGTGCACTTGCTTTGTTTTTAGACAGTTTTGTCGAGCTTAATTGGCAAACAAAAGTCACCAACTGACATGGATTGCATTAGCTGGATCATCTGTCTCAGTGTCAATGCTACAGCCAATTATTGCTTTGAACTTTTTTCTCAGTTTCATTACGTTTCCACACACGTCGAAGTTTGTCAAAATCACTCCAGAACGCGTCGTATTTTCGAATCTCTTCTCGGTGTTTGAAAATTTGATGAAACACTTTCTTTAGTGTGTGATCTATTTCTTACTCCAGTAATAAAAGTAATCGCTCAAAAAGACAACTTGATAAACTCGGGAAATCCCCAAAACAGTTTTCGGGAAAAAATGAGTTACAGTAGTTTTTGAAATATTAATTTATATTTCAAAAGACCTGAGCTTTTTAATGTTTACTCAATAAATTGAACAGATGTAAAACAAATAAATGGCAGAGTACGGCATGTAATCCGTTCACTTACAGATGAGCTAGATTTGTCAAATTAGCAAACACTCCGTCAGGTAAAAATGTAATAACATTTGAAGACAAACCTCTGTAAAAGGTTTTAAAGTACATCCTGTTAAAATGGTTGCTTAGATATTAATATTGGACTAATACCCACTTTGCATATAATCTAGTACAATCGTGTTTCTTATCGCTGTTTAATTCCCACCTGATAATTCAATAAACACTGGGAATGCTAAAAACACGACAGTTAACTTATTTTTTCTGTTGTGTGCTATGTATACTATTGGAAAGCGGGTAGCGAGTGGTGCCAGTTCGACCTTACCTTCCCGGCGATCTTGGACAAAACCAGCTGAGACAAACGAATTTCACACATTTTTTGCAATTGTCTTGACTTAAAAGCGGGTTTAAATATGTTACCGCCTCCCCCGTACTCAATGCTGTTTTATGGGGTTTGCAATTTACCCGGCTTTGTTTCATGACACGACGACGTTAAAAACGTTGAAATGGAAGATGAGGGGAGGGGGGGGAGGTTGGAAAAAATGAGCTGTGGTTCTAGATTTAGTGGAAATTAGCCAAGTGTGTCAAAAGTTCTGACGCGACGACACTCTGGTTCAGCTGGTTTCGGCTTTCGGTACCCGGTACCCACTCATGGTAACGAACACGTGACCATTCGAATGTAACGCCATCTCTGTGTTTTCCAGCTATGGATGAAGTGGCTCTTGCTGGAGGCAAGCTTGGCCGAGTGGTTTAGGGCGCTGGTGTTGTAATCCGAAGGTCCCGGGTTCAAGACGTGCCCTTGCCACTAGCTGAATTTATTTCTCGGTAGTTCCGAGTTCAAATCCTCGATCACGCTTTGTATATAGCCAACTGGTCTGCCTCCTGCCAGTGGGGATTTTTAACCTTGTTATGTTCATTTGAAATATTTATTTCCTCTGTTTTAGTGGCAAGACTGTAAACTAGCTATCTCGAAGCAAAGTGCATGACCACTATAAACAACATTTACATTTACATAATGTTTACATTTGTGGATAGCCACTCAAATTCATAACAGACGTCTGTTTTCATATTACAGGGTTGCAGAAGATAATGTAAATCAAGGATTGGCTTCTACAGCCATACAAAACGATGCTCATCAACAACCTCACACCTTAACTAACGGATGCCAACTATGTACACTTCGTTATACTTACAAAAAGCGGAGATGAATCAGATTGGCAAATATTCCTTCCGGTAGAAACCGAATAGCGTTTAAAGACAATGTCCTGAGATTCGAAACCAAATAAGTTAAAAGAAAACAGTCAAAAATTATGACTTCTGTAAGTTAAGATTAAAACATAAAGACTGTTCATTCCCACATTCAGAGCGTCGAAATAGAAATTCTTTTGTTATTTGCTATTACTTTTGAGCTTTGAAGTCACTTTTGTTTCCCATTTAAATGAACTTACTTTTTGAAATTGTAAGGGATTTTAGCAGACCTCGAGGAGAGGCAAAATTCAAATGGTATATAAACTACAAAAGGCGACACGCCTGATCTAGGGTCATATCCCTTTGGGTTTAAAGTCACAATATTCACTCAAATGTATTAGTCTCTCAAACTCAATTGAAGATTAAATACATAATTTGAGGCACAAACTCTAGAGCGTACAGGCTTTCCAGTTTGTTAGAAAAGGCGAATAAGTTTGTTGTTAGGTTGTGAATATTGTTTGAATCCAAAAACCTGCAAATGATGAAAACAACATTGATAAAAATGCAAATGGAAGAAGTCGAGGAAAAATATGGGCACATAGCGCGAGTGTTCAGGCCAAAACGTTTTAAATATATACCTGATTGATGAATCGTTGACCCATGAAAAGCATAAACCATTAACGATGCGACCAAAATGTTTACTGGGAAATCGGAAAAATGATTGTCATCCGTGACAGAATAAACATGATAATAAGCCGGTTGTATAAATCAAGCTTTAAGGCTCTCAAAGAAAGAAAATATCTTAATTATCAATAAAAAAGGAACATTACTAAGCTTTCCAAGGCTGTCTACCCGGAATACCATTGGGTAATATCGTTCATGGTTTATGCTTTTCACAGGGTCAACGTTTCTTCAATTAGGTATATATATCTATAAATTACATTAAACATAGGCCGTGTAAACAAATCCATTCCAATTTGCCCACAGTTGACAGGGTGGATGGAATTAATCCCCCTAAGGGTTTTGTAACAACAAGACATATCAAAAATATTTTGCATGAAGCTAACGAGCTTACTTTTTATGATGACATGGGCATTTTTGGATGCAATATCATAATTATGACGTCATATGATGCCATTATGTCCACAATCGCGAATTTCGCTATATTTTGAGAAAGTTAGGAAATGACACAACTGATTATAATTAAAGGCGACGGTCAGGAAAAACCGCGCAAAATTATGATTTCGTGGCAAAAGTTGAGAAATGAATTTATTTCCTTTTTTGAATATAGACCTATTCAGTAGGGAGTAAAATAATTTGCATCACAGAGTAAATCCGTTTTTCAAAAGTTTAAAAATCTCGCAAGGTCTGAGTGCTAAACATGACATTATAACTCAGTTATAAAAAGAAAAAGTTTTTGAAACTATCATGCAATACATCAGTTGTTTATTAAATAAAATGCTAGATAAAATGAAAGTGAATTATTTTACAGATCCTCTACAGTCTTTGTGCGTTTTGTTATCCTTACAGTTTGTTCAAGTTTTTCAGACTGGCAAACACTCCCTCTGGCAGAAATTCTATAGCGTTTTTCGACAATGCCCTGAGAAACGAAATAATTACTACCTAAGAACAGAACTGTTTATTTGTGCGTATAAACTTCAAATGATGTGTAGTATCGGATTCTCTGGCCACGTTGTGACGAGTACAAATGATGTGATCTTATTCACGTGTTTAACAAGGCCTCGTAGTTTTAGTTATAATCCGATCCAGTTTACACGGAATATCTTAGGTGTCATTGATTTAATCCAATTAACTCTGATTGTTTGTTTAGTGTTTCTAATCTTGGTTTAGTTTCCTGGCTCAATTCTAACCGGAATCTGGGAGTCTGGAACTGGCTTCCGCTGGTTATTTTCATATTAGATATCCATTTGACAAAATGAGACAAATACAAAAATTAAAAGTACACAACCGACAAAAGTACTTTCTTTCAACTTACAGGGTCTGTAGATTTACCAGGTGAGCAAAGACTCGGTTAGGAAGAAATTTTATAAAGTTTGACCGCAACCACCTGTGGAAAAACAAATTACGCCTTTAAAAAGCTTTTTCCATCTGCAATATTAAAGTTAGTTCATCGTCTTATGGGGATGTTTAAGGAAGGCTCAATAGAATTCGCTAAGATCTCCCGCCATTATCTATGCTATCTTTTGCAGAATATGTGTTTCAATTTGTGAAAAAGAAACGCAATAGGCATACTTTTGTACAATTTAAAAACACGCAAACAAACAAACGTGTAGTACTTGGTATTTAGATGATATGTCTAAGGTTTTCCTTAGTAGGATTCGTAGCCACTGGGAAAGGTATCCCTTGAAAGTCACATGCACAGTGAAGGTACGAGGTACAATTTGCGAGGCTAAAGTCAAAAAGAAAACCTAGATGTCGGTGAACTCTGAGCCACTTTCTCCGGATTTGATGCATTGACTTATTGCAATCGTATCCTATGTTATGCGATTGCTGTGTTGCTTTCGTGTTTTGACTTACAGCGCCTTCAACTTAACCAAGTTGTCAAACACTGCGACAGGCAGAAATTTGATTGCGTTTGAAGACATATCCCTGTGAGATGAAAACAAAGTTAAATCCAATTTTACATATCTTTTCACGCATGGGTTGAAGGTATAATATAATGTAAATATTAGCCTCATTTCAACTATTGAAAAGACCAAGGCTAAAAATGTAAATCGTGTGCTTACGTTTTAAAACTTCCCTACAACGACAGTCAAGGCGTCAAGACAGCGGCAAAATTGTTGGCCATGGCAGAAAAGCCTCTTCATGACAGACACAGACAGAAGAATATGTTGGGATAATCAGAATAGAATAAAATGGATACAAGCACTTTGTCTTCCTTACAGAGTTTCTACAGCTGTCAATGTGGCGAACACTCCATCAGGTAGAAATGTAATAGCGTTAAATGACAATTTTCTGTAAGACATATGAACTTCTATACGAATAAGGTAATTAAAGCCTACTTAAATGACATAAAGAATGTTCCCATACAACTGTTCGTCTCTTCACCTTTTTCATATTTAGCTTATGGTGATCAGATGAAACTAGGCCTTGTTTGAATGTTCTTCACTGGATGTCAATATACGATCATTTTTTTAAAAAAGCAAAAACTTGCCATTCAGATACTGTTTTCGAGAATTGCATGTGTATTTATTTATTTATTTTATTTAGAAAAAAAGAAAACATACTTTATAAGTTACGGATTGAAAATTCGCGTTTAAAGATTTTTCTTTGCTTGCTCCGTTAATTTTTTAAGAGTTTTTAATCCTAAACAAGCCCTAAAAATGCCATTTTTAAGTTTAAAAATGTATAAAAAATAATGAAGCAAAAAACAACTGAGAGACCTTTTTTTGGACCAATATATGTAGATCAAATTCCACATAACAGTTTAGGATCTCTGTGTTCCCAAATAAACCTAATGTTGCGCAATATCATAATTGCAAACATAATCCTGACGTTGCTTATTATGGTCTAAAACAAAATCAAAAGTTACAATCTTTATTCAACAAGCTTTCGGAAAATATATACTTCATTGGGGTAATCAGCTTTTACACAAGTTAACTTAGAACGCAAAGGCCAATTTTAAGGCGAACTGTGGTAGCCACAACGCTCATCTGGGCGAAGTAATTGTTATGCAAAAAAAAAAACGGTTGCGGCATTCCAGAGTACAGTGCTTATGTTTATCAAGGCTGCCAGTGGAATAAATTAAAGCCACGTTTAATATAGATAGCGCAAACGGCTCACGGCTTTTTCTGCTTTTATGGACTCGCTATCATGCAGTCGCTCGTTCGTGCCAGATTCAAATCAAAGCGGGTTTAAAGGCAACCAATTTACCCAAACATTGCTATCACGGATTTCAACGACGGACTCTAGCTAACAAAATATTCTTAGTCTACATTTTTTACTAGTTTGGGAGGCACGGTGGCCTAATGGTTAGCGCGATCGCCTCCGAGTCGAACGGCCCGGGTTCGAGGCCTGGCCGGGGCAATGCGTTGTGTTCTTGGGCAAGACACTTTACTCTCACAGTGCCTCTCTCCACCCAGGTGTACAAATGGGTACCGGCGAATTTACTGCTGGGGGGTAACCCTGCGATGGACTAGCATCCCATCCAGGGGGGAGTAGCAATACTCTCAGTCGCTTAATGCTACGGAAACCGGGATAAGCTCCGGCCTGTATGGGCCACTAGGCTCGAAGCAGACTTTACCTTACCTTACATTTTTTACTAGTTTAACGACTAGTTGTTAAATCTTTAATTTTGACAAATGATTATAAAGCAGGTTTTGTATGTTGTTTCACCTACAGTGTCACAAGATGTTTTTGACTGTTAAATACTCTAGCTGGAAGAAATGTTATAGCATTTGAGGACAAATCCCTGCCGAAAAAAATATTATTTTATAAGTGAATCAATTACGACTCTAATAGATTGGATAAGAATACTAACCTCGGTTTTTCGCGGGGAGCAGGAATAGCGCAGTGGTGAGAGCGCTCGCTTCCCACCAATGTGGCCAGGGTTCGTTTACCGGACCCGGCGTCATATGTGGGTTGAGTTTGTTGTTGGTTCTCGTCGTTTCTTCGAGGGTTTTTCTCCGGGTTCTCCAGTTTCCCTCCCTTCACAAAAAACAAAACTTCTAAATTCCAATTCGATCTTTGATTCAAGGCCACAATGAAAACTACTGGTACACCAGTAATTATGTTACCTTTCAAAAGTCGGTTAGGTCGTTTTTTTCTTTTGTTTTTAGGCAGCGTGGTCCAGCTAATTTAGCAAACGACCTATTGACATGGTTACTTATCATGGTTGTTAATTTATTAACATAAGATTTACTAGTACTGATGATTTTATAGCCCTAATAAAACAGTAAGGTCTTTAGTGTAAACCTTTTTCTGAACTCAGTAAAATTGACATAAACATTTCTCGCAAAATTATATTCATAAAGTTGGTCTTTTCTGGACAAGTTTTCGACAAAAAAGGGGATATTGTGGAAATGTTACTATTTCTGATATTTAAGAAGGTGCGATGTAGTTGTTTTATCCTAAGGGTTCGAGTTGAAAATGAAAATTCGACCGTAGGAGAGTTTTCGTTTTTTTTTTGCCAAAGTACAGCATATTAAAGACATACATACAATCAACAGTTTTGTAAATTTCATGCTTGTTGCGACCGAGGTTAGCGCAGCAACGCTTGTGGTATTCTTTGCTTTAACACAAGGCTGATTTTCTCGACATCTAGTCTGAAACATTATCTTCATTTATACTTCATGTATACTGGTTTGTTTACCAGGGGAGAAGTTTAAGAACATCTTTTAGCAGGTTTTTGAAAATGTTTGCCAAAGGTTTTGTGAGGTTCCCGTACTAAGCAGTCGAGATATTTCAAGAAAAGAATAAACCGTACCTGCTCCCTTTTTGCGTAGCGATGGTAAATACTTTAATAGACAAAAGAACTTGTATGCAGTTCAAAATATTTAATTTTTAAAGGCTGCGTTAACGGAACTAGAAACAGAATAAAGGCGTCCATTTTTTAAAAAAAAATGTTTTTTTTTTTTTGCAATGTGGTCATAGGAAGAGTAACGATTTTACCTCATATTTCAGTCGATTGCAGGAGTATAAAAGTAATACAAGCATCAGAGAATAGCATAGAACTTTGGCTGTTTCGCTACAAAACAACTGACAAAATCAGATGACAATTTTCTCAAAACATCTTCGTGCAGATTTTTTCAAAAATTGAACTCCATGTAAACCATGCAAACCACTTTTACAAAGCTCTGAATAAAATTCGAGAAAACTGGCTAAGGCCTACTTTGGGACCCAAAATCGCCCAAAGTCGCCTAAAGTCACCTTAAGTCGTTCTAAGGTGTTTTATAGATAGTATAGATATATTCTGTAACAATGCTTTATGATTCCCATGTACATGTATACCACAACTGTACTTAGGTTGGTCACTTAAAATTGCCTAAAGTCGCACAAAATCGCCCAAAATTGCCTTAAATCGCCCAAAATCGCCCGTAATTTTGGACAAAATAGGCTAAAATCGCCTAAAGTCGCCCGAAGTTACGGCGACTTTGGGTCCAGAGTAGGCTTGGCTAGCTTTGTTTGAAAACAAAAGAGTACTTCAATCGTTGCTATGGTAAACTCTGTTCCTAACAAACTTGTACAAATAAATTTGTCATCATATGCGATTGTTATGGTGTGGCAAAAATATAAGATTGCTTTCCGATCGAATTTTAATTTCAAATCTTGCACCCTGCAGCTAAAAATACTACACGGAGCCCGGACGTACGATCGAATTCATACCTCCGATCGGCCGTCTTGGTACAAAAGAAGGGGTAGGAGGAGGTGTTGATAAAACCCTTCTGACTTTTTTAAGGCATTGCAAACTGAATTAGCATCAAGTAGAACGTGTTTTTTTGTACAAGGTGACACAAAGTTTGTTGGTTATCAT
This sequence comes from Oculina patagonica, assembly GCF_052425735.1. NCBI lineage: Eukaryota > Metazoa > Cnidaria > Anthozoa > Scleractinia > Oculinidae > Oculina > Oculina patagonica. Next base: position 13,797,146 of record NC_135764.1, on the reverse strand, counting down.
GTCATATGGCGTCATTAGACCTCATTAGATTCGCCAGCTTGGATTTTACTTGTATTCTAATAATTCGGGAAAATACAAAATCAAACCAAAACGCTAATGGCATGTAAAATTATACAATTTTTTCAATTTCGTCTTAGAAACCTGAAAGTATTTTTGACATTTCGAAAAACAAGATCATTGGTCAAACTTCGGTGTAATTATGGATTGCTATGGCAACTAAAAAATCATAACCACAGTTGAAATATCAAAATTTTTGCGAAGGACGAATTAACAGCAAGTGAAAGTTTAAGCATCATAGAGTAAATCTTCTTTAAAAAAAATTGAAGAAAAACCTTGAGAGGAGTTGCAATCTATCCCCTTTGAACGTGTGAGGATTAAAACCCTAAACTTCTACAAATAAGTATCAAGGTAGGGGATGTTAAGCGGTTCACTTACAGTTCTAAGAGATTTGTCAAATTTGCAAATACTTCTTCAGGTAGAAATGCAATAACGTTTAAATGGAAATCTCTGTGAAAGGGTATAAAAAAATCATTCGTTTATGTTATTGTAAGATTTAAATATCGGACTCATAAACTTTTACAATTGTTTTTCTCTATTAAAATATGATTCTTTGAAACACAATATATATTTATTTTTCACTACGTCAAATTGGTTATTCTCACAGGTACTTCAGATAGCTCAGACTTGCAAACAATCCATCAGGTAGAAATTTAATAGCATTTGAATGAAATTTCCTGAGATACAAAAACATACAATGAATTGTTATTTACAAGGCTAAAAAGTTATAAAATTTAAAAAGAAACCGAACGTTTTCGAACGTTTCCCCTGATGATGACAACAAGTCGAAAACGTTTGTTGTTTTTTTATCTTATAACTTTTGAGCCTTGTAAATAATATTTTTTACCTTTTAGCGAACATTATGACATACAATGAATTAATAACGTGCTATTTTAGTAAAGAAGAGTCATCTATTCGCGCGTATTAAGGTCTATTCAAAAAGGTTAAAATTTTTATTGATTTCACCTTTAGATATAATTATCACGTTGTTTTCAGGGAATATGGTGAAAATAGCTCTTTTGCTTTTACAATTAAAACCCCCAAAAGCTCTAAAAGCGATTTGTGAGCGGTAATGCACTTAAATTGATTTTGCGCTTATTTGTAATTATTTTAATATGTCTTTGACACGAGATGATCCAACGCTTTATGTTGTCGATTCCTATAAATATTTCAGCAGAGAGATACTGCAACCTTTTTCTATAGTAATATTCTGCATTGCATTAAATTTTAGGCGCCGGTACTTTTAATTGAAGCAATACTTATTTCATTTTATCAGCAATTGAACCAGTCTATGCACTGGATCTTGGACTTCTGTTTTTTGCAAAATCCGGTATGTGAAATAACGTCATCAGAATAATTGCACGAAAACCTTGTTGGCATACCGCTGCTACTTGATTTTATCAGTATCCAGCAACATTTAAAAGCATCCATCAAGATGTCAAGCTAAAAATTAAGTTCATTACAATCCTTAACGAAGCCATTCACGTGTTTTTGTAGAGTAATAACGACGCGACGATTTGGCAATAGCAAAAGAACACAAAGTAACTGCTTTGATCTTAGGACATTCTTTAGTGAGAATGATGAATAAGCACGTTGAATTGTTGCAAGATCAGCACAAGAAATAAGCGCAATCTATTATCAAAGCCAGATCGCTTTCACGCAGGGACTCGCGACTAGCCTTGGTAACATTAATTTGTAGGAGACGCCTTGGCCTAATGTTAAGTGCGTTGGAACGCCAACAAGGAACATTCTCGAATAAAGTTTTGCTCTGTTTCAAATTGAGGCTCATTTACAGCCGATTTCAGAACATCGTGTAGACCCGTGTTTTTCGAAACATGATTCGCCCGTGATTCGACCGCGAGGTTACCAAGATGTTACCGAACTTCGATACAAAATTCCCAACTTCGACCCGACTGGACTTCTTCTTCTTCTTCTGTAAACCTTCCACATGAAACTGAGCTTGTCTTTTCTTTCCATTAAACTGAAATCCATTAAAGGACGTTTAAATTTTTAGCAGTCCTGTGTATTGACACTGAAAAAAATTCAACTGGGACGTCTGATCTAGGGTCATATTCCTTTAAATTTAAAGTTAAAATATCCACTTCATCGAGTGAAGATACTGAAAAGAAGAACGGAATATTAACATAATAATTGGAAGTACAAATTCTAGAGCGTACAGGCTTTCCAGTCTGTAAGTAGTGCCGAATAAATTAGAGGATAGGTTATGAATATTGTTTGAAGACAACCACCTGCAAAAATGAAAACATTTTAATATAACGGAAGACGGTTAATAGTGTAAACATCACTTTCGGGCGTTTAGGAAGAGTATTCAGGTCGAAACTATATTACGAATCGCGGTAACCACGGCCGTTCAATCAAAACCACTTTTTGTTAAAATAGGACATATTTTGCATTAATTTGACAGCACTGTGCTAACTCTACAAGATGAAATATATTCTGATGGTTGTGATCATGATCATACGTGATAAAACGTTTTTATGTGCGCCATTATGGATTTAACTATTTTTGAGCAAATTTAAAATGAAACATATAATGGTAATTGAAATTGATTTTAATTCAAAATTGTCATTTAAAATGATAAGTTGATATTATTATGTAGCAATAGTGCTAGTGGTCAAAAATGTAAATCAAAGACTCAAAGGATAGGGCAGAATGCAATGGGGCCGATCAAATGAAAATATGATGACTCATGTTTCATGGCGGTCTACTGGCTATAACTTACTTTTACTATATAATAAGAAATTTATGTTTCCATTTGTGTTTCTTCCTGAGCGTTCCTTACAAACGTAAATCGTTACTGTTCGTTTTCACCAGGATATATCTGTTTTTCTTCTTCATAATACTTTTATTTTAAGCCTGGTTTTCACTGGCGACGCAAGCACAAGCGCAAGGATAACAGCTCTTATTTCTCCGTGAAAACAGCTTTGACTTAAGCAGAAGCACAAGCGCATTGCAGTTTTATGCTTGTGATTGTGCTTGTGGCAAGCACAAGCACAAGGGTCAAAATTTGTCCTTTTTGCGTGATCGCGCTTGTGCTTGCGTCGCTAGTGAAAACCAGGCTATAATTGCAGATTGCACTTTTCTGATGGTATGAAGAACACAAAGACTATAGATTTGTTTCAGAAAAGCTTATGCTTTCCTTGTGGTATTATTCTTTTAGAAACAGAGACCTTTTCGCGAAACGTATGCACATAATTGATTGTACGTTACATACTTAAACTCTCACGAACTTTGTGTGGGTAGTGTGAAAGTTTTTTTTTCTCTTTTAATTGAAGAGGTTAGCTGGTAACCTACTAAAAAACGCAATCTAACATATAACATCACTCGCAAAACATTTCGAACGTTAATTTTCGGAAATTTTTCACTTAATTTCAGAGAAATTTCGGGAAAAGATTTCGGACACTGCTTGAACAAAGCTAAAGTAAATTTCCGCCTAAGTAACACGAATTTAACTGTGAAAAATCATATTTTTTTGCAACCTCAAGGTTTAACGGATGGCGATGAGAAAAAAAATATTCTACCAAAAAAGCCATTACTTAAATATCTCATGCAGTGTCTCCCCACCATGGAGCACAAGGTAGCCTAGCCTAGTAGCCTTATAATCTGCAACAAACTCTTCTAAAGGATCTTCTGGTTCTTATTTCTTAGAGACAGCTTCCGATATAATATTCCTGCCATGTCAAAACAGTTTTGACCCTGGGCGTGAATCGGCACTTAATCTGCATTTACATGCATTATTTTTTTATTTTTTTACAAAACAACCAAAATTCCTTTTCAGTGTTAGTAAAAAGCTTTATTGTCCTTGAAAACATGTGATCGCGCCGTCCAAAAAAGTACTTACTTAAAAGTACTGTAAAACATTTCGACGCTTAAAAAATCGGACGGATTTATTTTTGGACACCTTTTTTGTCCGATGTATGTATTAAATTACGACCAAGAAATGTGTTCTCTCGCTCGACTTCCAAAAAGGTCTAATAAACATACTTAATTTTAATCCACAGCTTGGCGAATTATTTGCATATTTGCAAACCTTAATTTTCTTCTTTATTTCCTTGATGCATTCTTATTCTTGAAAGGCATCAACATTTCCTTGCACTTTGCATCCGAAATTTTGACAATGTTCTTCTTCAAAATCATGAAATAAATAAAATATGTATTAACCCTATTCAGACCGGGGGGGGGGGGCTTTTGAGGCCCGCGCTGACTTTGAACTTTAATAACTTTTTTTAGATTTAACCAAACGCTGCCAAACTTTCTGAGTTTTCCTAAAATTTATCTGGCAACAATTTAGTAGGGTTGAATGATGTGTCAGGAACTTTACATCACCATGGCAACGGCATTTTGACAGGCATGTTTTCCCAAATTTGTAATTTTGCGTGTTTCTGTTAATAAAAATCAACTTAAATGGAATCATTTTTACATTTTTACAGGTTTAAAGCACATTTTTATTCATTTTGAGTACTTTGCAGTGGTTTTGGGTGGTTTTCTGGCATTTTGGAAAAAGTTTGAAATCCAAGATGGCGGATCCAAGATGGCGGCTATTTTGACATCATGATGTAATTGTCACGTGATGTGACGTCACCATCCCACGTGACGTATACCAAAAGAAAGAGTTTCGGACGTACAATACATCCTATAAGTTTCATGGTGATTGCTTAAATATTCTGGAAGTTACATAGGGGGGGCTTCCGAAGCCCCCCCCCCCGGTCTGAGAAGGTCCAAAAAAGCCCAGTCTGAATAGGGTTAAATAAAATGTTAAATAAAATGACAGCAATTTTTTTTGCAAATTCTCTAAAATCTCTGTGTACTTTGTTATCCTTACAGTGTCTTCAAGTTTTTCAGGTTAGCGAACACTCCCTCAGGCAACAATTCAATAGCATTGGCAGACAATTGCCTGAGAAACAGAATAAATTCTCAGCTTAGCGTTATGACGAGGAAACTAATATTTTCTTATCCGCCCTTTTATTGGGCTTTGAAATTTGATTAATTATTCATCTTTCCTGAAATACCTCATTGATTTGTTAATCCTTTTTAATATTCAACTGCGCTTCGTGGGTACAAATAACGCGCGAATCAGACACAGAAACTGCCTTAATAATATACGTACACCACAAGACCGGTTAAACAGATTCCGCGTGTTCCTAGTTTGCAAATGATTAAAAAACGTCGAAAAGTGAGCATTTTGGGAAATGATTAGACATTGAAGTATTTAGTATAGCCGTACATTTTTACCCGTCATTTGCATATTGAATCTTTCTTGCGGCTCGCCAAAATACTGTAAGGTTCTTAAAACAAAAGATATATTTTAAGACATTTTAGTGTGTAGTATCGCAGTATATTCTTACGAGTCTTACAGTATGTTGGCGAGCCCGAAGGGTGAAAAAAATACAAATAACGAGTATAAATTTCTAACGATATTACATACTTAAATGTTTAAAAAGATATGTATACTTGGATTGCTTATATACTTGTTTTATCCTGTTTTAGGCTCCCAGCTTCTCTTCTGCCCGCAATCTGGGGATCTGGAACCGACTTTCACTGGTAAATCTCAGTTTACGTATTCATTTGATTTCTAGTATACAGACATACTGTATACATACAGTACAAAATATACTAATGTAACTTTTTCAACTTACAGAATCTCTAGATCTACCAGGTTTGCAAACACTCGTCGAGGTAAAAAGGTTATTAAGTTAGAAGGCATATTCCTGTCAAAAGCAATCGGTACATTGATTTATAAATGTATAAATTCATAACTTCCTCTTTGAATTATCTTCTCTTTCATGAGATTTTCAAAACCCTATTTTCATATTAATCACAATGAACAAGATTTTCGCTGAGTGTAGTATTGAAAGTTTTGAGTTCATTGTGAGGCCAGCAAACGTGACGTCATCAAAAATCTAAAACCCAGAATCGAAAGACCCTGAGCTTTTATCCTTTAATGGCAATTAGACGTGCATAATATAAATCCTTTTGAAGGTTTTGTAGCTTGATAGCATTCGCCGTCTTTAAGTTAGAGCATTTTGAATTTCGAAGTTTCACGCCACACGAGATCAAACATGGCCGCCCGAAGGCTGTCACGTATTCTTTAAAAAATGCTTCATCCTGCGATTTTTAACAACCTGGACAGTTGAGGTTTCACGAGAAGTGATATTGTAAATGTTAACTTGTTCATTACAATGATCTGACCGCTTTTTGTAGTAGAATTGAATGCCAGATGTTTTCATTGATTTCCAATATACTAAAAAGAACAAATTGTGTATCGCCATACAGCTACGATTTTAATAAACTACATAGGCCTTTCGACCGTAACGGTCCTCTTCAGTGTAGTAACATTTGAAATGGCAACGATTTGATTTGATTTGATTTGATTTGATTTGATTTCATTTGATTTGATTTCATTTGATTTCCGGCCGCCATGTTGGAGCCCAAGCGGTTGGGCTCCAACATGGCGATTTCATACTGTGCTCTCTAAATTTGGGTGAAACATTTTAACGGATAACTCAAGTACGGAATAACGTACAGACCTGAGACTTGGACAAGTAGTTTATATAATAGTTTTCTACAACCTGTAATACTCTTGATTTTTGTGACTCAATAGTTTTGTTTTCGCGGCGTGACAGTGAAAACCACCTAACCCTTTTAAATACAATCTGACTACACTGCATGCAACCCACGAATTAACAAACTTCAAACAATATTGTTTATAAATAAGAAGTTAGTAGTACACAATTACACGGGATTAGATCAAAAGTATAAAAACACCAATAAGCCGTAAAGAAATAAAGCTCATCGTTAATAAAATTGTCTTATAATGAGAAATGCATTTCAACTTTGATAATGGCGCAACAGCTTCAAAACACATAGGGGATTTGGCGTAGTTTCCGATTAGCATACGAGCGGAAAATCTCAACGCTCGGAAAAAACGAAAGGAGAAACAAATTCTCCCCGGGGAGGATGATACTAGTTTATTTTTGTTCGGTTCAAATAGCGACGGAGCGGTAGGAGCTACGGTTGTATGCAGCTACGGTTGCATGAAGCTGAACATGATTCAGCTAAGAATTCCGTAGCTTATAGTGCGAAATTTGATGTTGCCACTATCAGCGCTTATTTTGCTTGAAACTACCCGAAGATATATTCAATTACTTCTCTAGATACGCACTACACAAGACAATAACGACGAGGGGATGCATTTTAGAGGAGCGAAGCGCTCTCCATGGAGTTATAAACTACGAGCGATAATGATTTTCCAAGCGGACAGCAAACAGAACATTAAAGAGAGGAAAATAGCAGTGTGGTTGTTCATAAATACAGTCAGCAAAAGGCTTTTTCAAAGCAAGTCGATGGCTTTCACCATGTTTAACAATCAAGCAACAAGAAAGTCAATCGCACACAAAAATGTATCTGTTGAGCTTCAGTTTACCTTTGAAAATGGAAGCGCTTAGACTTTGTTATCCTCTTTGATTGATATTGGATCGTTGATAATTTGAGGAATTTTTTTTATTCCACTTCTGCAAGCCTTGAAGCTGAAGACATTTTCAATAATGCACGATTTTTGTGCTTTATTGTCAATACTGCGCTGTCGGAGTTTGCTGACGACAGGTAAAGAAAAATCACGTGATCTATTTTAAACAATTGCGCGCGTGGATTTTAGACAGTGAACGAAGATTGTATATTTAGCTTTGTTAGTAATCACTTGAAAGTGTTCAAAAACAGTGTCCAATAACAAGGTGTCCAAGAATTAAGTGTAGCAGGGTCGAGAGCTACTCTTGGCATACGGATAGGTTTTTTGATTACAGAATTATCAATAAATATTTGGCCCCTTAACACTATGTCGCTATAGTAACTTACAGCGCCCTCAGCTTAACCAAGTTGTCAAACACTCCGACAGACAGAAATTTGATTTTGGAAGAAAGTATGTCCCTGTGAAAATAAAGTTAAGTCATGTATTTTTCCATGTTTAAGGTCTACATAGCAGGGTCCTGCAACGAGTATTACCATAGGCTTCTGATATTACCCATCACTTCTGGACATCAAGGGGTTTTTTAACTTTCTACTTGAATAAATACAATAATCGTTTCGTTTTTCGATTCATATTTTTTGTGTTCTCGAACATACATTAAAATAATGGTGCACGTTAAGAAAACAAGGATAAATGAAGTAAACCGTGTTCTCAAGACCTAAAATCCTTTACCTGCAGTTCAAATTAAATAATATTTCATATATTCGCATCTATTTCTTCATCTTCAATGGGTATATTACAAACTTACGAAGTGACTAGCTGCCATTTGGATTAAAAGCTTAGTAGGGGTAGAGTCTGTCCGTTTGTGTTTTGTTTACAAATACACGCACTTGCTGGCCTCACAATGAACTCGAAAATTTCAATACTGCACTCGGCTGCGCCTCTTGGAGTATTAAAATTTTCTAGTTAATTTTGCCGCCAGCGCGTGCGTGTATTTGTAAACAAAACACTCACAACGGTCTCTAACCCATAATTAAAAGCTGCGCTCCAATTTGGTGAAAGAATAGGGCGTGCTAAGAACCAATCAGATTCGAGAATTCTGTTATAGTTATGATTAATATGAAAATAGCGTTTTGAAAATCTTATGAAAAAATTTGCACAATTTGTAACAAGAAAACAGTGAAAATATATCTTCTCGTTTTACATCTAACCGATTTTAGCTTGAAATGCGGGAATATTTTCCCACCATATGGCGTTATTTGTCCAAATTTGCTGACTTTGAGTCTGCATTGAAGAGACTTATGCAATTACGTTAGCCTATCAACGAAAAACACTAGCAAGAAACCAAGAAACCTTTTTGTTGTTGTAAGACCTGAGTGTGCGCTTTTTATTGTTATGCAAGACGTGTGATCGATACCATGTGCTCGCATTTTGTATCGTGTTATCCCAGTAGTCTTATCAAAGGAATTTAGATATCGTGTCGCATAGAAATTTCAATACGTTTTTGTAACACCGATTTGTTACGCTTAGGCGTTTTACGTCAGTGCGACCCTGATGTGATCTCGTGCTGTAAACAATATGGCATCTACGTGGGCGACTCGAATGTAAAGTTTTGTATGTAACCCTCGTGCTATCCGTCTCCTGATCAAATATGAACAAGAATTTATTGTTTCTATATAATGTAGAACTCCATATCATTTTGTCTTGCCCAAAACGACTTCAATATTTAGCAAGGACGGTTTTATGGAAAAGAAAACAACTAGCATTGTATTTACAGCTTTCGAGATAGAAAAATGTGAGATTAAGATCAGAAAAGAAGGAAAAAACGGTACACTCACAGATAACGCAGATTTTTAAAGTCAGAAAAGATCTCAGCAGGCAAAAATGGAATGTTGCTAAAAACAATCCTTCTGCAAGAAAATATAACTTTCAGGAGTGCCCTTTTAAATACTTTTTTTAAGAAGCAACAACAACAACAACAACAACAACAACAACAACAGCTAAACTACCTACACCCGCTGTCAGTGTTACGGGCATAGCTATCTTTCCACGTCCATCCTTCGACATCAACTTTCAACAGCGTCTATCGACGTGCTGTTTGAAATGAGCCAATCAAATCCGATGCATACCGTTGTTGGTTTCATGCAAATGAGCTCACAAGGTCAGAAGGTCATGCTAGTGGGCTGTGATTGGCAGATTTCGATCCGTGTTGTTTGTTAAGCACATCGAAAAATGGATGTCGACAGAAAGCCGCTATGCACGTAACACTGAAAGCGGGTGTAAATCAAGGCATAAAAGTTTACCAGGAAAAAATCAAGAATGCAATAAGATTGGCTTTTCTTTTAACGCTCAATTAAATTAATAGACTAGTGCAAGAGATTTCTAGCGCGTATAGCGCCTCTGATTTTTTGGATACTTTTTGTCTAAAACAACTTTCGCCCGATACAATCCTTCTAAGAAATGCCTTTTGCAGACCTTTCATGACTTAATGTAATAAATTAAATATTGAGAATAGTTGAGAATGTGAACAGGCCTCTCTTTTATCTTGTATTTTGAAAATTATTCACACATACATTCATTACCGAAATAGAGGTGAATAGTGGTGGAAAAATCCATCTTTTTAAAGACACTAAGGTAAACAATTGTTTTAATATATACCACAGAAGTTAAAAAAAATAGCGGACCAAAACTGATTACTTTCTTTAACCAAATTCACACACTGGAAGCCATTTTGTTTCTCTTTAGCTGCTTGAATACCAAATATAAACATAATGAATATACGATTTAAGGAAGTGAATAATTCACCAAATTGCAATAAGGTTGTCATAGTCAAATAGGAATCAATTGAGCGCATATATGAAAATTATTAGTACAAACGGCCTCAAAATGCTCGAAATACGACTGAATCAATTTATTTTGCTACAGCGCTGATAAATAGTGGACTCAAAGTATGCAGATAAATACTCGTAATTTTTCTGTAAATGCTACCAGAACGAGTTATGAAACTAAGCTAATTAATTCATATTTAACTTTTTTTTTTCTTTTTTTTTTTCTACGACAACGTTACGTTATTTCAATCAGGTGTATTTTTATAGTAAATATATGAATTGCGGCACAATCTTACATCTTATCAGTAATCGTTGGTGCGCATTTCATGATGTCCACGTGTGATGTTACTTGCATGCATTGAAACGCATTTAAGTAATGATAGTACAGTTGGGGAGAGCATTGAGGTCCACAATCTAAAAGTCAAAGGAACTCGGTGACTTAGGGTATGAGAATAGGGAGTCACACCACTAGGAATAAATGCATGTAGGCCACAAGTAAATATTTTAAAACTTAAAAAGACTGCATTCGCTTCCTTTGTGCAGTGCTCATGTTATGTAGTCTTACAAGTGTTGTCTGCTCTGGTTGTGGGTCTTCAAATGCCTTAAAAAGTCAACGATAAATCTTCAAAAATATCCACAAACTTTGCAAAGTGCATCAGGAGATCGAGTAATATTAATTTTAGTTGTACAAAAATCGAGTACCAGAATAATTTCAATACTATTGCGTTATTCTCTACACTTTTATTAAGCTAAAGATGTAAGCAATTATTTGAGCAAATGAATTTCAAAGTTCACAACAACCATGTAGAATCTCTCGTGTAGCTATTTTGTAAATCGTCTTTTAGCAGATTTCCTTCTAAAACCCTTGGAAATATTTTGGTAATGTTTGGCAATTCTGGTAGGCCTTCCGGAAGAACTTCGGCCACCCTTGGTTACCTTGGTCATCGTGATTTTTTTTTGTAATTTATGAACTGGTGTTGCATAAAAATTGGGATTTACATGAAATTAAAGGTGGTTAAATCTGGTATAAAGTTGGAAAACCAACTTTGTACCATCAATTAAATGCTGTTAAAGGTAGTTAAACTGATCTTAACACTACCGTGTGTACATGTGACTTAAAGTTGGTTTAAAGAAGTCTCTTTATCTGCCTTTATACTTGAGTGTAAAGCTGGGATAAAGGTCATCTTTAAAAAATGTAAAGTCAGCGTATAGCTGAATAATTCCAAATTTACGCCAGCTTTATTTGACCTTTACATGCACCACGGTAAGTTTATTATTTTCATGCTGTGACGTTCCTTCCTGCACTCGTTACATGAAAGCTGCACTCCGACTCAACTTATAAGAAATAAATTACTTTGTTAATCAAAATAAAAGAAAAATATCTGGAATATAGTGGATTATCACCTGTGAAAATGACTGTAAACTCTTTCGCGTCACTTCCATACTTGCTTGAGACCAGGCAAGTGTAATTTCCTTCTTCATAAAGTCTTATCGTTGCGATGTCTGCTTTATTGGCCAGTATTGTGGAGTCCTTTATTATTTCTATGTGTATTGGTGGAGTTCCAGTGGCTGAACACGATAGTTTGTACCCTGGCAATGCTCGCACTACAGAGGCTGGTAGTATTGCCGTGGGTGGAACTATTATAAAAGCAAAAAATTAGCTTAATCTGTATATTCAACAAATATATAAGAAGAGTTCGATGTAGTAATCAAATGCGTTAATCAAACATTTTCGAGGTAAAGTTTAGCTCCAAGAACGCAAAATCCCAACAATACAAACTAAGAGGAGCTTGCAACAACTCAGCAGTAGCCTTGAAAAGACGCGGATCATAAAACGCTGTTAATGCCAAGGGGATGTACTGTTTTGGCTTTGTTGATTAAATGGGCTTCGCGAGCCTTTCTGACTGCGTATCAGTTCAAGCTAGATGAAGCGACAGTCGTCGATTGAGTGGCCAGGTTGCATTTGGTTGAAATGTAGCGATACTGGAGTAGAGTCGTCTTGTTGATGGTAGTTAAGGATAGATCTGCGGTGTTCTCCGAAGCGTTCACTGAGTTGGTGTTTAGTCTCTCCAATGTATTGACAGTGGTATTTCTTGCAATCGATAAGGTAGATAAGGTTAAATTTTTAAGAATAGCAAGGGATGCTGTCAGTAATTTCATTACATTTGTGCAATTATATAACGTCATATGATGGCATTTGATCCGCCATGTTAGATCCGTCACCTTGGATCTGCTTTCCTGGATTTCACTTTTTTTAAAAGGAAGTTCCTTAATTAAATTTAAATGTAAAAACCTCAAGGAGCGGGGAGGAGGGAAGGGGGCATACATCCCTCACTTGTACGTCCGAGGGTAAATATGCTTTTGAGAATGACTTTGCTACTTTAAGGCATGTACACGTGCTTATCTCCAAGGCGAGCTACCCTCAATTCACGTCATAATAATAATAATAATAATAATAATAATAATAATAATAATAATAAAACATTTTTATAGCGCCTATCCAGGTCTGCTCTAGGCGCTTTACAAATCTATAAAAATTCGTTAAAATTAGCTGAATAAATCTTAAAAATTAAAAATGTACATTAAAAGTAATAAAAAGTAAAAATCGCTAAGAGTAATAAGTTTTTTTAAAAAGATAAGTTTTGAGTTTTGATTTAAAAGAACTTAAATTGTCACATGAGCGGATGGACAACGCATCCTCGGGGACGTACCATGAATTAGGACCCTGTAGCGGGAAAACGGGCATGGTGACCCCCCCGGTTTTATTTTATTTTATTTTTTTGATGTACTTGACTTAAAGTTTCAGAAAAATTTGATTACTTCCTCATGGGTTCAATATATAATCAATTTGCGCAACTTTTACGTGTGTTATCGCAGTTTATTGCCAAATGTTAAAATACGAATAACAATAAGAAAGTCCAACTTCATGCAATGACAATATATGCTCACCTTGTGAAGCGAAGGTGCAATCCCTTTTATTCCAGATCAACACGAATACCAAGGTGTACAGTAATTTTCTATCCATTATCACACTGCTTCCCTTCTAACAAAAAGAATAACGAAAAAAACGATAGGGTTAAGAACATTAAAAACCTGAAGCAGTTATTACCTCTTTAAGCAAACAAAATCTGACGACCACAAACGATACCAAATGTCAAGAAAACATTCTCCTATAAATATCAGCCACTTTGAAACTAAAAAAAAGCAATATCTTGACCATCAAAATGTTTCCTCTGGGAACTATACAGGAGTGAAAGATGGAGGTAAAATTCGGGCTATTTTTATATTTACGTTTTTTCAGAATCTAGATTTCTACTCTTGTTGAAAAAGTATGAATAAACGTCAGGCCGTGCATGGTATTATTTTAGTATTGGTGGTCTTTTTGTGTACTAATATTGCGCGTCCCTTTAACTCTTTGAACACGGATTATTCGGAACTATGCGATTTCGTTTATAATAACATAAAGGGTAATCTTTAGAACACTTTACCGGAATATTTCATGATCTTTCAGTTACCTTTAAAAAACTCAATTGAAATATGACTCGGGTGATCTTTGGAAATCTTAAACATGTGCATAGAAATCTTAAAAGTCTTTCGTAATCTCGAATGTCTTTGTGTAAACGTTCGAATCCTCTGATGTCTTCCAACAATATTCAGGAAGCCCAGGAGTAACAAACTAACGATAAAATGCCCTCTAACGAATAAAAATGTAGCTAATCAGAACTCAGCAGTTTCGCCCTCGATGTTCTTGGAGTTGCCTAACAATAAACCTACAACCAGTATTTTTAAGAACGATGAACAGCTTTGTTTATTATTTTACTTTACATTATTCTGTTTTTCAGTTTGACTAGAATAACGCTGTGTCACAAAGAAGACCTAAGATAGTAAAGCAAAGGAAAAAAGAAATATAAGAATCTAAACAATCGTTTGATGATACCAGCGCCGTAAAATTCTAACCGAGGCAATCTCAGAAAAAGAAAATCATATTTAGAGTAATATTTAAAGTATAGCCTCCAACAAAAACCTAAAAAATGAAGAATTTCTGGTTTTCTAATTTTCCCAATGCAAGTGCTTCGGTTCGCCTGTTACTTGTTACGGCTCTGAATGCGATTCTATTTTTTGCCTGCTTACTATTACTGTTTTGTTAAATACATTCACCATTCAGGTTGTCCGTATTTATTTCCAGCGCAAGAACTAACAATATCGCTATAACCTAATCGATGACCATATGAAGAACTGACTCATTGCTTGACTTTTAATCCGTTTGTTGCTCTCCATAAGCAAAAAAAAGGTCTTAAGATGCAATTTATACGTAAAATATCTGTATTTTTTCAAGTAAAAGGAAAGTTCAGGCCTTAAATTACACCTTTCTTCTCATAGTTCTGCAACTTCACGCGATAAAATGAAATATTCATAGACTATATCACAGCCGGATAAATTTTGTACTCCTTTTGATAGAAGTTCTAGATATGAACAGTAAAATAAAAGGAGGTTAACAGTGCATTTAACTGACCTGAAAGACGAATCTATATCTGGTCGTGTACTCAACTTGACCTTGAAGCAAAACAGGCGTGAGTTGACGATCATAACCACGAAATAAAATCTAACTTTGAAACTGCTACTCGTGTATAATTACATTAAATTCGCCAAATTGTTGCGAAGACGCTATCCAGCTGATGTGCTTGTATTATTAACACACTAGTATAATTATTTATTCTTCGCCTTTCAAAATAACGAGGAATGAATATCTACCATGAATATCTAGAGTAAAAAATATCTTAGTGCTTCATCTTAACTGGCAATTAGGCAGTTTTTTTTCATGTGTCGACAACGCGTAGTGAAGTTACTTGTATGTTTCCTAAAACCAGTTCACCACAGCGAGTTTGAAGATCGATGAATAAGGCCGGGGTCTAATTAAAAATTGAAAGTTTAGGGGAAAATCTTTGTTAGCAGAAACTCAGAGTGTTCTATTAAAATTCCGCGAATCTGATTGGTTCTCCCATTATTTTCTGTTTTAACAATAGAGTGTTTCTGTCGAGGAACTATCGGCTGATAGTTGCCCCGCGGAAATTTGATGTTCTTAAAACAAATATTAGCCCGAGAAGCGAAGCTTCGAGGGCTAATATGGTAGTTTTAAGAACATCAAATTTCCAAGGGGCAACTATCAGACCGATAGTTCCGAGACAGAAGCACTCTATTGTCTTTATTGTTCACCACTAAATTTTCTTCCGCGCACATACAAAAACAAGCATCGAAAATTATTTTTACTTTTGAGGATAAAAAACTCAATTGAAAGCCGAAATTTAACAAACGAAACAAAACCAGACGAGAAACCCACTAAATGTAGTGAATTTGGTTGGGTTTTCTTGTCTGCAGGCGGCTTGTTTACAAAAAACAGTCACGGGCGGGCACTATCGATCCGGGCATTTTTCACGGGAGGGCACTATGGGCTGATAGTGCCCTCCGGCGGACGGGCACTATCGCGTCACGTGTTCAATTTAAACCAATCAGAATCGGAGAAAATTTAGTGGTGAACTATAATCGCTGATAGAACATGATCGCGCGCGCGCGTTACTCTAAAAATGAAGAATTCTCCGTAAGGAAAACATTAAGTTGTAGACTCATTTGGACCGCAATCCTCCGATTATGTACTAAAACATTTACTATTCGCTCAAAGAAAACTCGGGCTTCTAGTTAGTTTTTTTTCTTTTGCCCAGCAGATACTGAAAATTATCTAACCCACTGAACCAAAACAAAAAACGTATTAGAGGAAGCTGTAAGCAGCTGTGATTCAATATAACAAAGAAGTTTCTGGAACCCGCTGATATTTCAGGTATTTTTTTCAGGTCCGTGGGTTAAACATCTAAAACTCGTGCTAAAAATAGTTTTTACGTTTTTTGGTAAATAACGCTATTTTTGGACGAATGAGATTATAGTTTTCAATGGTTCTTTAGAACAGTGACTCGTTTTAAATCTTGGTACGTTGCTTTTTATATTTCTAAATTCTTTGTTTCGTGAGAACGTCAACCGCGACAAAGAACGTTTTCTTTTTTTCTTTTCCTTTTTTGAATTGAACGCGGTCTTCGCATAGAGTCTTGGGATAGCTCTGACTGTGATAAAGAAATGAACGGATCAAGAATGCCGCAAGTAAAATGTGAGTTAATTTGTAATCAACGTTATTCTCGGTATCGCCGTCGAAGTAATAAGTTCCATTGTGGCACAAATAAATGGTAGTTATCGCATCTACATGTCCCCACTTTTTTATATAACAAATCTTGCAATTTTGGCCGCATGCCGGCAGCACGCTTCGGCGATATATCAGGTTAGCTTGTTGTAGCCTTGTTTATGCCGACCCCATGCCAAGCATCAACATGAGTATACTACCGAAATGTCACTGTTTGGTATATACCGTTTAGTACTTGAATTCAGATGAAATGTTTTCTACGTAAACGCCTATTTTCATCGAGCAGAAATGTATAATACTGCCCCATCGATGTGGTTTTTTTTTTTTTGCTCGCTTACAACTGTTTCCAGTGGCAAAATAAATTATTTCAGGACAGACTTTCCTTTCTTTATCCGGCAGTAAATATGTCGGAAGGATGGTCAACCGATACAACAGTTTTGCATTATCGTTTTATTTAGACGGATTTGTTAAGTCAACAAAGTATGAGAGGTAACGATATAAAAAAAAACTGCATAGCTGAGGGGCCAATTAAAAACGGTAAAATACGAACTCGGCTTTACTTATTTTTCCTTTGAAAAATTGGAATTGGGTCACTGGGACTGGGATATGGGCAAAAATGGCTGAAATGTGGGATTTGGGTAAAATCTCGGCTTGAAAGTGAGACGTGGGTCTATAGGACTCTTACTCAGCCAGTCTTACCACATGTACCCCAAGCTAACTCAATGTGTGAGCCCTATTCTTTTTTGCATGTAATATAGTCTGTGGAAAATTATATGAGTTTGTATGGAATGCAACAAATACGTTTAAATCACTACAAATTTCAAATAATTCACAATAAAAGACTAGTTAGGTAAATTGTGTGTTATTTTCGTTGTTATTTAATTGTTTTGGGGACTTATTTGCTGCGATTTGGTAGAGAATACTCATCCTAATAATTCATGCCTCAACTGATATAAAACGGAGTCAAAGGTTGCACACTCGCCGGCGCCCATTGTATCATTGGCATGCCTCAGTAAATCAGTTGCAGCTCGTGAAATACGCCACATCCACTCCACATTTTTGAAACATGAATATATCAATAGTCATCCCATAGCTAGGCACCGAAAAAGTTCCAATTTTTCAAAACGATCTACCACTAAAACGGCTGTTTCGAGCTATTTGCTAATATCATTGTTTTGACTGTTTGTCCAATTCTTCTATCTTCAACTCCTCCAAACGTTTCTCGTGTTCTAATTTAATTTGCTGGATTTCGCGTTTAAATTCCTGCTCTTCCCACTGTAACTGCGCCTCAAGTTCTTTCCTTTCCAATTCCTTGCGAAGAATTGTCTTTTCCTCTTCTTGTTTTAGAAGGAGAGCTTGCTCGCTTTTCGCGGTTTCAACATCAGCCTGATCAATAGCGGAGCTCCTTAGCGGCCCGTAAGGGCCGCAGAGCGGAGCACCATACCCATAAAAAAAAAACACATGAAAAAAAAAAAAAAAACACATGAAATAAAATAGGAAACCTTGCATCCGAGTTTTCATGGTCATCGTGGCTAGCGGCATGCCTCGCGGGCGCGTACGGCGGCGTACGTACGTACGACGGTGTTGCGCACATCCGGGATCTTGAAAGGTCTTGACAACTCGCGCAGTACTGGCGCGAAATAATTTTGCAGTGTGAGGTCTCTTGGCAAAGAAATTTTCAAAATTACTACGTATTTTTAAATCCTATTCAGCTAGTCTGAAAGTTAGAACTTGAGACAAACATATTTATTTTGGCTCCTTGTTATGCCGATGACTACAAACGAGAGCAGGGTAAACTTAACTTCGAGGAAACAGGGTTTAAGCGATTTGCGACGGGAAAGAGATCGCGAGAGATCCAGAAAACCCGGACAGAAAGCAGGCGAAAAAGTATAGCAAAGCGCCTGTCGAACCTGGTAGCAAAGTAGCGAAGAAAAGCGACTAAAATAGCAAGAGAGGTGCCGAGAAAACAGGCAAAGAAATAGCGGAGAACAAGGGAACGGAGATAAAACGAGCAGACGAGTGTACCTACTGCGAGGTGAGTACAAAACTGCAGTGTTTCCGTCATTTAATATCTCTACGTTTTGTATTAAGCTTACTTTATGCTCAAAGTAAGCTTATATTTACGGCACATTTTACTTGCTTTCGCCACTAAGCATTTGCTTGTGACATGAACAATGTTGAAAAATACTATTCGTTAAAATTCAGTTTTACCAGGTTTTACTGATCAAATAGGAGGATTTGATTATGTAAACAAATAATTGTTGGGCCTTCGAGGAACGAATTCACAAAGAATATCACTTCAACACATCTCGAAGAAAATTAGGCTTACGATTTTTAAATGCTTGTGATATGATTATTTTGTTTTACAGTGCTGGAAGAGCAGCTGAGATGAGAATGAAAGTGATGTCAGTTTGCACGAAGCACCTGGAATTTCGTTAACTCCGAGTGAAATAGATCGATTCAGTGTATGCAGTTTATTGATATTCATGATGGAGGTAAAATTACTGTTCATTTAGTCAGAGTAAATAAACTTCAGCTTCATTACTTAGCTCTTTCGTTCCCAAATATATTAAATAATCCACTTGTCATGTAGTTCTGTTCACTATTGAGCGTTCATGTGGATTACATAACAATGTCAACAATTTTGAGATTTTGAGGTCTGTTTTGCTGGTTTCATTCAGAATGTCAACAGTAAATGTTATATTTGTCATAAAAAAATCACAATCTTGTTGTGGAATTTGGAAAATGCACACAACAAAGGTTAATGACTACTGGAAAACTGGAATCTTTGTGAGTAAATTCATGCCATTTTAGACACTGTATGCAGCTGTGCATGCAAACTTATTATTAATTAAATGTGTATCTTTAAAAATCTTAGTATTACTGTTAAGAGAAAAGCTTTTAAGATGTGGCAATGTTTTTCCTATGCATGTACATGTATATATAGGGGTAGAGGGGAGGGGGAGTATTTAAAGGCCAAACCTTTTAATTAAGAGGGGGTGTAAGGGTTTGCAGTGATGCTTTGAGTTTATTAAAATATTTACAGTAGAACCCTGCTAACTCGAACTCTGAAGGGAAACGAAAATGAGTTCGAGTTAGCGGGGTTTTTCGAGTTAGCGGGGTTGATTGAATATTTTATTTGCCAAGTTAATAATTGATAGTTTACTGATTTTTAAGCACTTCAGTATACAGTACTGTGCAAATTGAACTTATCTTGCCAGAAACTCTAAAGCGACCACACATTCTTTTGTTGAGAGTAGAAAATGACTGTCAAATACATGATCTGTTCATTGCTATAATCAATGGGCAACTGTTGCGAGTTGCAAGTTCCGGAATTCGAGTTATCAGGGTAAAAAGTTTGACCCAAATTTTGTTCAAGGGAAACAAAATTTAGCTCGAGTTAGCAGGGTTTTCGAGTTATCCGAGTTCGAGTTAACCGAGTAAAAATGACTGAAAAGTGGGGTCAAATCCAAGGGAAATGGAAGTGAGTTCGAGTTAGCAAGGTTGTTCGAGTTATCCGAGTTTGAGTTACCGGGGTTTTTTTCTGTAGTTGACTTCGCAGTTATCAGTAAAAAAAAAAATAGTCTGTGCTGATACATCTCTGTTAAATATATAAGGTATCCTTTCGCATCCAGTGGTTTTGCTTCACTTTATACAAGCTTGCGTTAAGTGTTTTGTTTTATAAATTATTGATATTCATGCCAATTAATCAATTTTAATTTAATCTGTGGCATTTGACTTTTTTCAGGGTAAACATGAGTTTCAGAATTTGCAGAGCCACAGACACAAAAACAGAATGTGGACAAGGACATCAAAAGAAAACAGGAAGGATTAAGATTATCCAGCTTGATGTTTGGGTGTCTTCATGATGCCATTTTCAAGAGACTAGTAAATTACATGTAAATTGAAATCAAGAAAAGCTGCAAATGAGCAAAGTTTATATTTTAAATGTTAACGTATTTACAGTGTACTTCAGAAAACAACTTCTTGATTGACCTGTCTCTTTCACATCTTTTTAGATGTAACAAGGGCATTATGAAGTGATCTTTTTAAGAATATGCAGCCAAAACAGTAACAGCAGAAATGAATGGGAGTTTAAAATTGCTATTTTCAATGTTTTGGCTGGTAAGAAACCACATGTGACCAAGCTAAAATCTCTTTGGCCGGTTAACATGACCTGTAAGTGTCCAAATATTTTGAGCCCTCGACTACACAGGACTTACATGTAGTTGTCTAATTACTGTATATCATAAGATCTTTGGTTGACCTTGGGGGAGGTAGTGGAGTTAAAAAGCAATGTAATAATTTGAATTTGGATTGGTAATGCTGAAACTGGTGGTACTGTAATTCCAAAGTATAGACGTTAAAATCGTGATTGCAAGCAATATGCAATACCAATTTCATTCTTATGTGTTGTATGCTGCGTACAATTTATAAGAACAGCTATAATGTTAAAATTAGTGAAATATTCTAAAGCCAGATAAAACTTGCAGTATCCATTAGGTACCATGAAGCAACCAAATTGTGACTCATTTGCTTACTTTGTGAACTCCATGACGAATGGGCAACATGACTCCACAAAAATGTGTACAATAAAGCATACAAATTTTTAAAAGAGCAGTCAAAGTATTGATGCTGTATTTTTTTCTTGCATAGTTTTATACACAAGCAAACATGATTCTATTTTTTCTGCGTAATCAAAGAACAAAACTGAGTTTGAGACTCACAAACAATATTCTATCTTCCCAGAATTTTTGTTTTTTTATTTCTGTAAGTGAAGTGAAACCCCTTAAGAGGAAGGGGACTCAAAAAGACATGTTAAAGTAAAAAAGGTGCTATCATCCTTTTTTTTGGGGGGGGGGGGTGGGATGGGGTTACAGAATGTCCCTTCTTTGCTTCCAGTTAGTTTCACTCCGGTTTGCTTGTAGTTAGGTTCACCCCTGTTTGCTCGCAGTTAGCTTTATTCATCCGGTGTGCTTGGGATTAGCTTTCACTCTAGTTTGCTTGTGGTTAGCTTTCACTCCGGTTTGCTTGGCATTAGCTTATGGCAATATGCTGTAAACCTTTTGCTACATGTATGACCTCTGCCATTTCCATTCAAAATTAAAATATAGGCAAATAGTGAAAATAAAAACATTTATGAATGAATGAAAAAAAGAAAATTAACCATATTCTTAATGTAGATGTATATTATTTCCTTTATACTCTAAATGTTAAGTGATTTGCTAATTCACCACGTGATATGCCTATCTACCCCAACATGCAGCCCTACTACCCCCTCCTTATCTACACGAAGGTTACATAATTACCCGTTTTGCAGCATAATTTCCCATCCAGACTTCTGGATCATAATGCTGTCGGTGGAATTAAAACGTTTTGATTGATTTTGCTTGTTCTCGGCTTATTTGGTGTTGCTGTATACGGTACAGTAAAAACCCGCGTGTAAGAACCTACTTTTTTGAGTTTGGCAAAACAGGTTCTTGTATTATGGGGTACTTATTGACAGTTTAGGCTAAGTAGGTTCTTAATTAGGTTATTAATTTCTACAGAGTAGACATTGATGTTGATTATCAGAAAATAGTATAAAATCTGGTCTGTTCTTCATTATAAATATTTGTTGATGTACCCATGTTGCCAAAAGTACAACAACATTAATTGATCATCAAAAACTGTTTTTTTTTAGTAAAAAAAATATAAATTAAATAGTTAAACCCCACTTATAAGAACCTGGAATTTGTTTGGCTAAACAGGTTCTTATATTTTGGGGTATTAACAAAGCAAATTTTTGCCAGAAGGTTCTTAAATTCCTAGGTTCTTACACGCAGGTTTTTACTGTACTCCCATATAAGGGCTATACGGGTATGTGCTGCTCAACAGGGTATGCCTTTTGCCTCTCTGACTCTGAAACAGGGTATACAAATCACCCTTTTGACTGTGGAACACTATCAAGTTTAGCTATGAAACTCCGCTCCTCTCATTGGTTTTTCTCCAAGCCACAGACAAAGTCAAGTGAGCGCTTTGTGATGTACGCTAGTGTTTTTATATCTATCTTCATATATTTTTCATTGTGGATATTGTCTGGAACAGGGTACCTATTTTGCACTGTTTGTCTGGAACAGGGTCGCAAATTGAGCCGTTTTTCTCTGGAACAGGTCCAGAGTCTCAGCGACTCAGTGGCACACCCCTTTAGTAAATTTTAGGGAGTACCTCTTCCCCCCCCCCCCCGGGACACGGTAAAAAAAAAGTAAGTAACAATATTAATATTTATAAAAAAAAAATAAAACGAATATTATATTCTTAGCCTTAAAATTGTACAATGGCTTGAATTCAGGTTTCAATAAAGTGCAAAATAATTAACTGGGGGAGCTCCGCATTTAGGCTTGCCTAAATCTATATATTATTCATGTCAGCACTCATGGCGTGTTTTCCAAATTCAATTCCTTTCGGCGCTGAAACCTTGCGTAGCGACAGCGGAATCGATGCAATCGACGACGGTGGTTCGTTTATTCTTTCCTTTAAATGTTCCTCGATACACTGTCGAAGATCTTCAATTTCTTTCTCAATTCTCTCTGCCGCTGTTTGTTCTCTTCTTTGCTCCGCGGCCTCGAGTAGCGAAAAGAACCGAAAATTTATTGACCTTAGTTCTTCCCGCGTTTCTAAGACTTGTTCCAGTAGCAAATGCATAACAGTGCGGCTTCCACGAAACTCCACGGCGCGCTTTAATTTATCCATTGTTTGATGTAGCTTGTTCACTGTAGTTCGGCGTACAAATCTGTGTTCTCTCTTCGCCGCTTCGATTTCCCTGCCCGTAACGGGAATATTTGTTGTGGAACGTTCATCCTGTTCCTCTCCAAGTTGTTCATCGCGTAAAGCGAAGGCCGACATGTTCGTCACCGTAGTCAATTCCAAGTCCCTAGCTCGCAAGCTTAGGGTGATTTGACTGTTTTGACTGTTTATTTATCGGGGATTTGTACAAGTTCGATTTGCGTCCAGCAGTTGACGGCTTACAGTTCGAGTGTTCGTCAAATCACTGCAAAACAGTGATGAATAATTCTAGTATAGTTCCTGAAGGTACAGCAAAACGAAACAAAACAGAACTGAGACACTTACCCTTAAAAACGGATAAATCTACGACGGACGTAAAGAGAGTTCGCTTAACTGTACGAAACTATGCGAAAACTAGACTATGCGAAACACTAAACTACAGCTTTTGAAATATGAATAATAAATTTCGAGGCGTGCCCCTTGGGGCTGCACAGGGGCACGCCACATTACGTAAGTTCAGTTTCTTTGTTAACAATCATCATCGTGCGTGTGCCGACTTCCATGCTCAAAAATGCTAAAACCTTGACGCCGCTCTTTTCTCATTGGACGATTCGAACAATTCCACGTTGGTGGAAAAATTTAGTCAGTCATGCTTCACGCCTGACACAAATAATCTGCCGGGGAAAGCCATCCGGCTAAAGACACGCGCGAGACACACGTCTCTCTCGAATAAAGACAAAAGCTATTGTTTTCCTGTTTTTAAAGCGTTGCTTCTACACATAGTAACGCGATTTTTGACTTGAAAAATATTTTTTTTTATTTTCTTTTTGCAAATACAAGGAAGGAAAAATTATATCGTGCAGAGCGTGTAAGCTTTTCTGACCCTCATATGAAGGTTAGGAATAGCTCAAAACATAGCTGTTTTAGTTTGAAAAATTGGAACTTTTTCGGTACCTAGCTATGGGATGACTATTGATATATTCATGTTTGCAAAAATATGGGGTGGATGTGGCGTATTTCACGAGCTACAACTGATTTACTGGGGCATGCCAATGATACAAGTGGACGGGAGTGTGCAACCAAATCGCAGCAAATAAGCCGCCAAACCCCCCCAAATTCTATACAAACTCATATTATTTTCCCGAGACTATAGAATATGCAAAAAAAGAATAGGGCTCATACATTGGGAAAGCTTGGGCTACCTGTGGTATGACAAACAGCTTTGAAAATGTTTCACATACTCTGAATATTTGAGGACCAGGAAATATCAATAGCAGATGTAACAATATGATTGACGGTGTTTGTGAAGCCTTCAAAATCGACCCTAAAGTCAAACCTCACAAAGGTTTATAAAGTCATTTGACAATGATGGTAAGTCTGAATTTATTCTAATTTATACCACTTCCTTCGTATACGTCGGCGAGACAGCCGCACTCTTATAAAGGCGTCATTTAATCAATTGATGAAATAGTCAAATTTAGCTTTCTCTACCAGATAATCCATAATCCAATTGTCTCATAACTCGTCCACAGTAATTTTCAACAATCTGCACAGTCGCGGAGCTCATTTTTGTTCTCCAGCTGGAAACGACTTGCTTTGAGTCACGACTGGTGCTGTAAGCACTTTTGTGGCCATTTACTGATCTTGTTGTATGGTTCAGCCATTTCATGACGGTATCAAACATCTCTATTCCTGTAAACTTGAACAGTTCACTCGCTGCTGACAAAGGATCCTGAGCGAGATCTTCAAACCGGATTAACCTGTATCCATCAGGTAAAGAAGTTCTTATGAACATCCCAGCCTTGACATCAAGCTCCATTTGATGACAAATTTTCTTCACAAACCAAGATAATTCACGTCTTGGATCCTTGGATCTTTTAAAAAATCCCACAGACTTCAAAGAATTTACAACAGCTCTTGGGTCTCGGACCAAATGGACTATTTTACATTTACTCGTATTGTTAGAAGAGCAACTTTGTAAGAGGTTCTTGCTCCAAACGTCATGAAAAGCAGTTGGCATTCTGGGTGTGAGTAGTTTCGCAGCAAGCACGTTGTACTTCTTTTTACAGACAGTCTCAAGTTTTTTTGATTTTAATTTGTGGCAAACCATTCTTGATGTTCCGTTTGTGACACAAAATGGAGGGGAGGTCAGTGCCAGACTGTTATTGCGATCTTGCGGGATGAGATAGCGGACAAAAATGTCACTAGAAAAATTGCAGTTCATAACATCTTCTAAAAATTTAGACACCTTGTTTTGATAAGATGAAGATGAGAAATCAAACTCGAATAAAGAATTTGTAGTGTAACTCATTTGCACAGTACGCAATGGCTCAAAAAGGTAGAAAACTCCTGGGTGATGATTGAAAATGTCGCCCAGAAATGAAGACCCTGATCTTGGATAAGACATTATGACGATATTGACTCGTTTCGGATATGTTGTTGCCTTGGCATTAATCTTGGAAGAGAATATGAGTTGAGATTCAGGAATGGTCGCCTTGACAGTTGTAGTATTTTTATGATAATCGTAAATTCCTATCAATTTTTGGTTCGTGGATGCGTAAATGACAGTTAAACAAAGAAAAAGAAAAAGAAATATCATTAAACACTTTGCGAACGATTTCTTGAGAGCAAGAATACACCATGCTTTTCTTCTTATTTTCTGGGCGACTTGTTTCATTGTCATTTCTTGATTACTGGTTACAATCTGTAGAATGAACAAAACACAAAATGATTTGATTATTAGACTCAATATAGGGCAACTTTGTAATAATAAAGACTATCCTTGACTATACCAAGCTTATGCATTATTTGATCACAGCAATGTTTTAAGAGGAGCAGTCTGGCTAAAATTATACTTAAAGGCGAGCGAAGGTTATTTAACATGTGTTAATATGAAAACGGGATGACAAGGAAATATTTGTATGTATTTTAGGAGAGTCAAAAAAGGTCGAGTCTTGAAGAACTATAAATAAAGGTCCGAATAAATTATTGTAAGAGAAGTAGTAACTTAAATATAATAACTTTAAACGTGGGTGAAATTCAAAATATCCAACTCTTTGGCCATATTAACCTGAAAAAATGATGTAGGATGATGATCATCTTCTCTTCGTGTAAATTGGGCCTTTGAACTTGTTTTAAATTGACACTCGAGCTAACTTAATATATCTCCTACCTTTGTTCTGGCAGATAAATCCTTGTGGATTGTTTCTGTCGTACTATAAACAATTTATAGCTTGTTCTCGGCTCGGCCATAAGTCACGCTTGAAATGTAGCATTTTGGTTGTCGCACCGAAGATCAAATAGCTGTGGCTTTTCAATCCTTATCTTCTACTTCTCCTTCTCAACTAGCAGCCGTATTAAAGATGGATCAAATCCAAATTGCCTATTCAAATATTCTTGAGATTCAAAATTGTTCACAGAATGTGGTCAATAACTGCAATTCACTGAATAATCAGCTTGACGCCCTTAACTCCTCCAAGAATGGCAAATGATGTTAATTTTTGCAGGCTATAACAAAAGCTTCGAAATGTTTGCATGTTTCTTACGCAATAATTCCGCAAAAAAATGTTTATTTTGAATTGTTTATTTTTTTTTGCGTTTTTATTGGTTTAAGAACAACACAATAAGGTAGACATGATTAATTTATAATAGAGTGTTTATCTGGTTAATTAACTATTAATCAAGTAACATCGAAAAACACAAGTTTTAATTAGCTGCAGAATTATGTTCGGGATCATGACATTAATACTTGTAAAGAATTTTTTCCTTCGTTCATTTTAACGTTTTCTGGTAAATCAACTCTCAGCATTTGCAACCACGTGTTGCAGACTTACGTCAAGCCAACTTTCTCCAAAGACTTTTCAAAATAATATCAACACACAAATGAGGACATATTTTGTACTTTCTGGTGATGATGTGTGACTGACGGCTCTAACATCTTAAGCTATTGGGAGTTCTGAGATTATATACTCTAACTAGAAGCGATAGAATATTATTCTCGTCATAATTAATTTGTATGGTCTGAAGGGTTATCCATTTCTGCAGAAGGGACTTTTAGCAACCACGACGGCGATAAGGAGAACAATTTCGATTAAAAATGACTTTTATTTCACTTTCAAATCTGGCACTGTCAGAGTTTAACCGAAACATTTTATGTAAGGCAGTGTTCAATTCAGAACGGTGGGGGTAAAAGGCGGAATGAGTTTGCGGAATGACTTGCGGAATGGCATAATTATGCGGAATGGCATAATTATGCGGAATGTAATTTACGCGGAATGACTCATTGACATAAATTTTACTGAAGAGCGCGCCAATTTTTAAAGAGCAGCCGCTTTATTTAATACTGCGGGCTTAATGATGACATCGATTGAAGATAGCATAGAGTACGTCGTATGATGTTCTTCACGGATTCTACGAAAAATATTTCGGCGGCCAGTGTTTCCCCAGTGCTAAGGATTTCCCATTCTGTGAACGGTTTATCGCTTTTAGTCAAAAGATATAAACAGCGACGGAAAAGCATGCGACCGTAGATCTTTATACGAACCGAAAAATGCCTCGGATACATCTTTGTATTAATATTCATGTAGCGGTTATTAATACTGTATAAGTTAAACAAAACATCTAGACAGAAAGTCCAGTTTTGGTGGATGTCATCTCAGCCTCAGTAAGTAGAGGGTACAAAGCAGAGAGATTACGAACACTACGGCGTATTTGTTTCATTAGAAGTCTACTAGCCTTGCTTTTCGTTATAGTCCAGCCATATGGTGCTAAAAAATACTGGAATTGTGCACTTCGGGGTAAAAGCACCAAATTTGGCATGGTGATAGTATTTAAGTTGCTGAACAATATTAGCTATGGACCCCAGCCAGGGGGGTGATTTTGTACTAAGGGGGGTGGGGTGGTTACAATTTTCAAAGAAACTACTGTAATTCAAGAAAAAAGGTGTACAGTTGAGCCGAATTTGTTATATGTAGTAGTTCTTACTTACTATTCAGGTTGTTGAACAATATTAGGTATTTACCCCAGCAAGGGGGGTATTTTTGTACTAAGGGGGGTGGGGGGGTCACAATTTTCAAAGAAAGTACTGTAATTTAAGAAAAAGGTGTACAGTTAAGCTGAATTTGTAAGATGTGATAGAACTTGCTTACTGTTCAAGTTCCTGAACAATATTAGGTATTGTCCCCAGCAAGGGTGGGGGAGATTTTTTGTACTTAGGGGGGTGGGGTGGTTACAATTTTCAAAGAAAGTACTGTAATTCAAGAAAAAAGTTGTAAATTTGAGCCGAATTTGTTAGATGTGATAGAACTTGCTTACTGTTCAAGTTGCTGAACAATATTACCTATTGTCCCCAGCAAGGGGGGTTCTACTAAGGGGTGGGGTAGTTGCAATATTGAAACAAATTGCTGTAATTTACCGAAAAGGTGAAGAGTTGAGCTGAATTTGCCATACTAACAGTGCACAATGTCCTGAGATATGTCATCTAACTCCAACCAGACGTTCTTCACAAACGGGGTGTATAACCAGCACGCAGGGAAGGGGTGGGGTAGTACGTACCATGGTATTTTTTGACTTTGTAAAGTAAGCAAACTTAATCCTCTCCCTCGTATGTCCCACCACATTTACAAAGCACAGTCCAAGACATGACAGATTTCTAATATTTACAATGTTCTCTGTAACCCCAGCATTGCACCCTCATTTCACCAGCTCCCTGGCATTCTGTTGATGCTTCAGGTGATGTGGTCCACCCAGGCTACCATGCATCTGACTCAGATTGTGCCCATCCCCATTCACTAAGAGAAGGTGGTTCAGTATTAGATACAATGCACTGTACTCAACAATGACCAGCTTGGTAGGCCACTATCTTGTTGTTTTGTACAAATGCATCAGCGGTAGAGGGTTGTTCTCAAGGGTCCTACCTTCTGTGCAAAAACTAACTTTCCTGGCATCATTGTCTCCTTGGCACGGACTTGTCTGGTCATACAACAGCACCACAAATCTTTCCAGCAAACGCATACTAGGCATTTAAATTGTTGAGGACCATGAAAGCTATAGTGGCTTCTCCATAGGACATCAATGTGGCCCATACTGTGCTCTTTCCTCGTCCTTAGAATGCTGATCACAGCCTGTAAAGGCGTGGAAGATGTGCAACACTTGTGATTTCTCATCTTCAAGAGGCCTGGCGATATCAAGTATTGCTTACCAACTCCAAATGCAATCACATCTCACTATACTCTTAATTGATTTAGATTTAAGTTGGAAATAGCGAGCATTGTAACATTAATGTCTTCTGTACGAAGAGTTAACTTGCTGTGCACAATCAGATGCAATTAAAATTAGCCTTGTAGCAGCCTCCTTGTGCATGCAAGGTGATATTTCAGGCGTAACATCAACTGAAGATGATAATACGAGAGTGTCGCTTGTAGAAAGAATACGTCATTTTGTTTGCTTCATATGGCAACGTGATCATCTCCTAAGCTTATAGATATGCTCTGTTTTGTTGGACTCTTCCTTCAGAAATTCTCCCCACTTAGCAGGAATTACCCTTACATCTGTTTCTACTCTGGCGACCTGCGACCTGCAAGTAAGCGTAGAGTCCGACTTGATTAAGTGTATGGAAAAACTGACACCAAACCAATCTATAACCCCAGTAGTAGATGTGATGCTTATCGATGGTACTGCCCCTGTCAACATATTAAAGCCGTCTGGAACATGTAAAACATTCTCTGGCTATGCATATCAAGTTAACTTGCCGCAAATCAGTAACCAGCTACCGAGTGTGCAGCAGATTGATATCATCTGGGAAAGATGCATACCAAACTCGTGACAAGTGTGGAAGAGGTGTCCATCGCAGAGTAGAAGCAGATGTAAGGCTTCCTGATAGCTGGGGAGAATCTCTGAAGGAAGAGTCCAACAAAACAGAGCTGATTTTATATGTGCGTGCACAGCAAGGTATTGACAAGATAATTCTTTGTACAGTAGACACTGGTGTTGCAGTAGTGCTTGCACTGGAGATATGAATTGCATTTGGAGTTGGTAAGCAATACTTGACATCGTCAGGCCTTTTGAAGATGAGAAATCTCAAATGTTGTACACCTTTACAGGCTGTGATTAGAC
This sequence comes from Oculina patagonica, assembly GCF_052425735.1. NCBI lineage: Eukaryota > Metazoa > Cnidaria > Anthozoa > Scleractinia > Oculinidae > Oculina > Oculina patagonica. The sequence continues at coordinate 13,766,716 of NC_135764.1, read as the reverse complement.
ATCAGCATTCTAAGGACAAGGGAAGAGCACAGTATGGGCCACATGGATGTCCTTTGGAGATCAAGCCACTATAGCTTTCATGGTCCTTAGCAAAATGCCTAGTGTGCAGGATGTTCTAAATGCTATGCTTGTGCTGAAAGGATTGGTGGTTCTGTTGTATGACCAGCAAGCCCGTGCCAAGGAGTCAATGATGCCAGAAAAATTTTTGCACAGAATTAAGGGAAGAACCCTTGAGAACATCTCCCCTACTGCTGATGCATTAGTACAAACACAACAAGATAGTGGCCTACCAAGCTGGTCATTGTTGAGGACAGTGCGCTGTATCTAATCCTGACTACCTTCTCTTAGTGAATGGGGATGGGCACAATCTGAGTCAGATGCATGGAAGCCTCAGTGGACCACATCACCTGAAGCATCAACAGTTTGCCAGGGAGCTGGTGAAATGAAGGTGCAAACCTGAGTTAGGTTGCAAAGAACATTGTTCAAGACTGGCATGTCTTGGACTGCGCTTCGTACATGCGGTGGGGAATGCGAGGGAGAGGATTAAGTTTGCTTACTTTACAAAGTCAAAAAATACCATGGTATGTACTCCCCCCACCCCCCCCCCCCTGCGTGCTGGTTATACACCCCTTTTGTGAAGAACGTCTGGTTGGAGTCAGATGACATATTTCAGGACATCGTGCACTGTTAGTATGGCAAATTCAGCTCAACTCTTCACCTTTTCGGGAAATTACAGCAATTTGTTTGAATATCGCAACTACTCCACCCCCCTAAGTACAAAAAACCTCCCCCCTTGCTGGGGACAATACGTAATATTGTTCAGTAACTTGAACAGTAAGCAAGTTCTATCACATCTAACAAATTTGGCTCAAATATACAACTTTTTTCTTGAATTACAGTACTTTCTTTGAAAATTGTAACCACCCCATCCCCCTAAGTACAAAAAATCTCCCCCCTAGCTGGGGACAACACCTAATATTGTTCAGGAACTTGAACAGTAAGCAAGTTCTATCAAATCTTACAACTTCAGCTTAACTGTACACCTTTTTCTTGAATTACAGTACTTTCTTTGAAAATTGTGACCACCCCACCCCCCTTAGTACAAAAAATACCCCCCTTGCTGGGGTAAATACCTAATATTGTTCAGCAACCTGAATAGTAAGTAAGTACTACTACATATAACAAATTCGGCTCAACTGTACACCTTTTTTCTTGAATTACAGTAATTTCTTTGAAAATTGTAACCACCCCACCCCCCTTAGTACAAAATCACCCCCCTGGCTGGGGTCCATAGCTAACATTGTTCAGCAACTTAAATACTATCACCATGCCAAATTTGGTGCTTTTACCCCGAAGTGCACAATTTTTTCACCATATGGCAGGACTATTAGTCTCCTTCGCAGCCGCTCGGGCTGAAATGACGCAACGCTCCCGGTTCGGCTCGAGTGCCGGGCTGCGAAGGAGACTAGCTTTTCGCCTCCCATTATGAAGACTATATAAACTCAGTGGAAGACTTGAACATTTACTTAAAAAAGCGGCAACCGACCGCCGATCGAGTAGAGCGAAACTTTCATATAGTGACTATAGTCACTGCACGGTAAAAACAAGCTATCGTATTTCAAATCTAGCTCGCATTGCAGGTTTACCGATAAGGCAGATAAGGAATCCGGCGAGTAAGTATCACTGCCTACTTGTTGTGAATACTTGGCTTTCTCTTAGGAAAAGAAAATCATTCGCTAAACATACATTTTATTTTACCGCAAAGATCACGAGACGCACATCAATAAAATCCGCTGCGGTGTACAATGATAGTGTCACACCAGCGGAGAAGCCGTGTCACGATCTTTTCATCGCTGTAATAAAAAGATAGAAATATACCAAAAGTAGTTGTCTTCAATGAAACCACTAGCTTTTCCCCACTCCTAGCAAGTTTTGATTTAGAAAGAAACGATTCCTGGAACAAGGCAGTGACACGGTCACACATTATTTCGCGGGCGACTAACAACACGTCACTTGCTTTCATTTATTTAAATGCGTTGTCTTTTTAAAAACTTCTCTTTAAATGGGTTGAACTTGACAGTTGTGTGTCTTGCCTTGAAGTACGTACCTTTAGAACGAATATCGTTCTGTATTTTGAGGCAAATAGACGAGAGTTTTCATTCATGTTAACAGAACTACTCACACTGTACTGAGCCAACGCCAGCTAGTCGATAATTCAAGTCCTCGGAAGCGTCACGACAAATAGCGAAAATAATTTATCTGCTTCTGTTCGGCGTAAATCGGTGATTTGAACTGTAAAATGATCTTTTCAACGATGCTCTATAAAGGAAGTTTCCTCGTCCATACTGCTCAGTCCTTGATTGTTTGAGCCAGCAGTATTTAACAAGGCGGCTTCTCTTTTAAAATTTGGCGCGCTTTTTAGTATAATTTATGTCAAAGAATTATTCCGCGTAAATTACATTCCGCATAATTATGCCATTCCGCAACTCATGCCACATGCCATTCCGCAAACTCATTCCTCCTTTTACCCTCACCGAATTCAGAAAACGAAACTTAAAACAAATTCGCTCGTTGTAATTCACCTTCCTACGTACAGTCAACTCTCGTTAAAGCGTACACGCTCGGGGCGTCGTTTAGTGTCCGTAATAGCGAGAGTCCGTAATAACGGGAGTCATTTCCAGTCAAACCTTATTCGCCGGGGATCTGGATTTTGTCTGTAATAGCGAGCGTCCGCAATAGCGAAGTGTCCGCAAGGCGAGAGTTGACTGTAACGCAGAATTTGGTCATTTCCCATCGATATTTTTCAGAGGATGAAAACAAATTAAGCTGAACGCAGAAGTAGAGCCACTGTTTTTCTTGCTAAGCCTTTTCCTTGAGCCCGACGTTCCCGTTGCCGTCGTTGTTATTCCCTGGTAACAATCGCCAAACAAATAATTTACTGGTCTACAAGAACGCACCTGGCCCAGAGGCGGCGGAGCGTTTTTGAACTCGGGGCTGTCTTAAAAATACACGGCAGATTTTCATATTTCGAGCAACTTTTTTAAACGTTTCCAGACTGGAGATTTCCGAAGATTCTCCGATTGTTGTTCGAAGCGAATACCAACGTTTGTGACCGTTTTTCGAACTCTTCCGAGAATAAACGTAATTTCCCGAAGACTTTCAATGTAGTTTCGAAGATTTTTGACGGAATATCTTGAGAAACTGTACAGGCCCGCAAATGATCCCGGCCCGCAAATGATCCCGGGACCGCAAATGATCCCCAAATTGGACCGCAAATGATCCCAGGACTGGAAATGATCCCCAGATTGTACCGGAAATGATCCCCCGACCGGAAACGGTCGCCTTACCGTAAACGATGGATATGCGTGGACTAACGAATTTGGACAGAGGATTTAAATTTGTTTAATCTATTTTTTTCTTTATAACACAACAATTACAAAAACAATTAACGCAAGAGAATGTAATGTATTTAAACGATTTAAATTCAAAACCATAACTTTAAAAATATTGATATAGCTGCTAAATATGCAATGATTATTAACCTAAGACGCGGAATAAAGTTTAACGTCCCAACCGACAGAAACTATCTCCTCTAGGACCTCCCCCCAATCAAGGGATGATCTATTTACGGCGAAATGCTTTTAGCTGATAGCCATTCATTCACAGGCAGTCATGCAGCGTTCATAGCGAAAATGAAAATACCATTGACACTTAAATAAAGTTTATGTATGTATGTATGTATGTCTAGACAAAAAGTCTAGAATAAATTTCAATCATTTCCGCCTCTTGTTCTCGAGCTACTCTCTTTCAAAATCAGTAGCTTTTTTTTTCTTTGAATGTGTTTATCAGGTCACTGAAAAACATTCTAACACAGAATTTTCACAATGTTCTGGATCTTAAAGGCAACCGAAAATTCTCTAAAACACTGACTACATTTTCGCGTAGCTTTCAGTACAGAGGCGGAGATTATTGACGGTAAGAAATTTGCACGTGAAGAAGTGACAGCTCTATGCGTGCGGTATGCAAATAAATCTACCCAGAGACGCTGTGGTAATAATAACCTAATCGTTTACTGTGTTTCATTTAATATTTGCAAGAGCGAATTATGAAAGGAAAATGTGTTTAAAATAATGGTTTTAAAATAAACTACAAATGTGTCATAATCTCCGATATTCGCACGTACAAATCATGTGCGCTTCCAAGGAAAAGGAAACTCGTGTCTACAGGAAAAAAATTCTAAGTGGTTAATTGGACAGCAGAGGCATCTTCGAAGATACATGTTTATTTTTGAGGTGCGTTTTCTTAACGAAAAACTTAAATAGTTACATGTTTATTTTGTTATTTCGCGCCGTATTTTCACCGCTTTTTATCGTTGCGTTTATCGTTACATCCATAGACTATTAATAAAGTCCACACCATTCCAAAAATTTTGTTGTCACATTCACACGAATCATTTCCGGTACTGGGATCATTTGCGGTCCGATTTGGGATCATTTGCTGTCCCGGGATCATTTGCGGGCCGGGATCATTTGCGGGCCTGTACAAAACCAATTTTACGCTGCACTTGCGTTTTTTTTTTCGGTATCAAAACGGGTAGCCGAGCACCCCCCTCCCCCCCCCCCCAAAAAAAAAAAATAATAATAATTTTTTTTTTTTTTTTTAATCTTTATTTTCATTTTACATCTTACATACATCGATTGACACTCTGACTACATCACAAACGTTTTACTTCAATACATTACATCACTCTTATGGAAAGATAAAAATATACGACTTATACACACTAAAACAAAACCAAAAAAAAAGATAAATACGATAAAACAAAATAAAAATAAATATAATAACTTAAATTAAATTTTTCCAGCGGTACAGTTGCAATTTTTCAATTTATTAAACATTAAGCAACGGCTTCCACTTCCCTTCATGTATGTCAAGTCTGTTGTTCTTTTTGGCTATTCCTCGTTCAATAGATTCTGTATATCGTAATTTAGCTATAAGATGAGACAATAATGGTACATTGTTTTTTAAACGATTTTGGTAGATTATCTGTTTTCCAGCAATGATTATATGATTTAAAGGCAGCCAGTGAGGCCTCTTTTGTACAAAACCAAAAATGATGTCGCAATCGTTTAGAAGGTCAATGTTAATCTGTAAAGATTTAACCCAAAGAACAACAGACTTCCAGAAAGCTATAGTAAGTTCACAATTACATAATAGATGCTCGAGGGATTCATCTGAAGTTTTGCAAAAGGTGCAAAGAGGCGAGTCGACTAACCTCATTTTGTACAGTGTTTTGTTGGTAAAAATTATTCGATTAAGTACTTTATATTGAAAAGTTCTTGTTTTGGTGTCGAGGGTGACAATGTGCGGAATCATATAGATCGAATCCCAATCAAAATTGTAAGTAGAAAATAGAGTAGTATATTTGACTCTTGCAGAAGGATAGACCTGAATAGTCTCTATCTGTTTCCAGTACAATTTTGAGGATGTAATTGAGTCAAGGCTCAGAGTTACGTCCTTCAAATTAAGAGTTAAAATTAAGGACAGTGTTTTGAGAGATAGATGAATCATGAGCTTCATCATTGGTTTTAACGAGTTTCTTCCATGCAGAAGGGAGCGATTTATAAAGACCTATTAGTAGAAGGTAGTCGTTGAGATTTAGTCCATTAAAAGAAATCCAGGGTTTAAGATTTCCGTTTATTGTCAATATGTCTCCAAGGCATATTAGACCGTTAGAAGATATTTTCTTGCAGAATACGGGCTTTCCATCAATGCGAAGGAATTGGTTGTTCCATAATATTTGTTCAAGGACCTGTTCGTGAGTTGAAACAGAAAAGGTTGAGAGTTTGCACCAGACTGTGAAACACTCTTTATAGAAATTTGGAAGATAGCTAGGTAAATCAGCAACGCTAAAATTACAATGCAAAAGAAATTTGCCCCCGTTATCCTTCAGAAAAAAGGACAGGATGTGCTTCCAAGGGGAAGAATAGTCCTGAGAATATTTTTTAAGACACATAATGCGCTGTGTATCGATTAATGATTCAATGTGAGGCATTCTTAAACCACCGTTTTTGTAATCGCTGATAATAGCGAGACGTTTGACTTTATCCGTTCCTTTCCAAATAAATTTATAAATAATGGAGTTAGCCTGTTTTATGATATCTTTAGAGAGGCAGATGAGAGAAGTTCGAAACATAAATTTAGGTATGACGAAGGACTTTACGACCTGGATTTTCCCATTATAAGGTGAGGTTCCTCCATTTCCACCCCTTCAAAGTTTTCGATATCGATTTCAATACAGCATCGAAATTTAGTTCTTGGCGTTTGCGCCAGTTGTAAGTAAAAAAGACCCCTAGAATCTTAATCGGTTTATTAACTTTCTCTATATCGATATACGGAGGGTTGTCGTAATTGCTCCCCAACCATAAAGCTTCGGTTTTCTCCGCATTCAGTTTCAGACCTGAGCAGGTTCCAAAGCCGTCTAGAACTTTAGAAAGGCGTTGAAAGGACTTGATTCCTTGTAAGAATGTAGTTAAGTCATCAGCAAAAGCTGCTAATTTTATTTCTTTATTTTCAACCATAATTCCTCTTATATTCTTATCGCATCGAATTTTGATAAGCAATATCTCCAGAGCCACGATAAAAAGATAGGCTGACAGCGGGTCACCTTGTCTAACACCCCTGCGTACTTCAAACATATGTGTCGCAAAGCCGTTGTTGATGACACAGCTTGAGATGTTGGAATAAAGTGTAGAAACCCATTTAATGAAGGACTCACCAAAGTTAAACGATTTCAAGGCTTTAAACAAAAAAGGCCAACTTAATGAATCGAAAGCTTTTTCGAAGTCTAAAGCAACCATTAGTCCGGGTAGCTGTTTGATTTTCGTGTATTTCATAATATCGCCAATTGTCCGAACGGCATCGAATATAGTTCTTCCTTTGACATAAGCATACTGATCGGGATGTATGATCTCTGGTAAAACTTTTTCTAAGCGCAAGGCGAGTGCTTTCGAGGCAATTTTAACATCAACATTTAAAAGAGAAATGGGTCTCCAATTCTTAATATATCTTCTGTCCCTGTCTTTTTTGTCTATAAGCCTAATGACAGCTTGTTTTTGTGTGTTAGATAATTCGCCGTTCTCAAAAGAATAGTTTAAGGAGTCTGTAAGTTGCTGACCTAGTAAGTTCCAAAAACATTTGTAAAACTCTGCAGTAAGGCCATCATTGCCAGGCGTTTTACCGTTTGGAAATTTTTGTAGAGCTTTATGGCATTCCGCGAGCGAAAGCTTTCCTTCGCATACCAACATGTTATCAAGAAAATGTGAACAAAAGTCCTCATTCAAGTCATGATCTCGGCTACTGTATAAATTTTGATAGTAGTTTTTAAGTTCGCTCATTATAGCTTGTGGATTGACCGTTATCTTTCCTTTAGAATCAAAAAGTCGACGGACCGCAGTTTTACTGGATCTTGTATTTTCTAAATTAAGAAAATATTTTGAATTTTTTTCACCATTTTCGTACCAATTTATTCTCGATCTTACAATATTTCCCCGCACAATATAGTCATAAAGAAGTTCGTATTCATATTTTGCAGTCTCGAGGTTATAGATGTTTTTCTCAGAAGGGTCTGTATTGCAGATTAAATCGCACTGCGTAACTTTTTGTTCGGCTTCTACCAGGCGGGCTCTACGTTCTCTAGCTTTTTCCTTGCTATATTTCATTGAAACTTGTCTTATTCTATACTTGATTAGATCCCACAGGACTCGTTTGTCGTTGACATCTTTGAATTCGTTAAGCCAGTCAGAATATTTTGAGGTGATGAGATTGGTATAAGTCGTGTCATCTAAAAGGCTAGAATTAAATTTCCAGTGAGAAGGGCCAAAAGGTTGCTTATCTAAGCTATTTATTGTGAGAGTTACTGCTGAATGATCTGTCTTAATAGCAGGGATTATGTTTGCTTCCGTGATGTCATCTTGAATTTCTGTGCTGATGAGCCAATAATCCAGGCGTCGTCTTATTAACGGTTTCTTTTGAGTCCATGTGAAATGGCTTTTTTCGGGATTGCGAATTCTCCAGATGTCAATAAGGTCGAAAGCCGTCATTATTTCATTAATTTTTTTAACAGAAGGTTTGGATTCTATTCTTCCTCCTAAGTTATTAAGTATTGGGTCAAGATGAGTGTTAAAATCACCACCAAATATAATTTGACTGTTGGAGTCGACACTCATGCTTTCTAAAGCCTCGGCAAAGTGATCAAAGAAATGGCGTTGTTCACACCTTTCCGTTTGCGCATATAAATTGCCGAAAAGAAACGGCGTGTCTTGGACAAGTGCTTCCACAAAAATATATCGGCCTTCGCTATCCCCCTGCACGTTCTTAATATCAATCTGAAGGTCGTTGCTGAAAAGAATTAGGACTCCTTTGCTGTGAGTTGTGCCGTGTGAGAACAGCATTTTGCCTGGCCATTGAAACTTCCATTGATTTTCAATTTCACGGGAGCTATATGTTTCTTGTAGAAAAACAATATCGGCTTTTTGTTTTTTAATCCACGTAAAAATTGCTTTACGCTTGTGAAAATCTCGAATCCCTCGAACATTTATGGACAAAAGCTTAAAATTATAATTTGCGATGTTCAAGTAAGGGTGTAAAAAGTAGTAGATGGTAACAAAAGGAAGTGGAGCCGAGTGAACAATAGCAGATAATGACACTGTAAAATCTAATTAACTCATTGAAAAAACTGATGTCCGGAAAAATTTTAAACACACATAAAACAAAACAAAGAAAAAAACATAGTGTTACCCATTGCCCCAAAGCAAGTTGTATGGGCGTCATCTTCTCCGGGCGTCATGCACGCTCCGCAGAATCATTGAGATAGACCATTGAAACCAAAATCCTGCATTCTTGCATAAATTTTGTAGCTAACAAGAGTAGCGTCTCAAAGTACTTTGACTTATGAAAGAAAAACAATTAACTAGAAAAATGGTTGGTTTACAGGGATAAATTTTCCGTTAATAAAGAGGCGATCGGGCTGGGCCTTACTGAAAACAGCCTTTAAACCCTTTTTTCTTCGCTGCTTTAACTTTATGCATTTGAGCTTTTCGAATGTCATACAGTTCTTTGGGAATGTCTTCGTAAACTGCAAAATCAGAATCTTTCAACTTACTTCGAGCCAGCTGCAAAACTTCCTCGCGGTCTGAATACCGGAAAAACGGGCTAGGATTGGACGTGGCCCATTCTTGGCAGATTTACCCAAACGGTGAATGCGTTGAAGTTCAATTTTCTGCTGTGGGTTTTCTATCACCAGATCATCCTCCATAAACTTGTAAACAAGTGCCTTCGTGTCTTCGCTCGACCTGTCATCATCTTCGTCAGCAGAAATGGTCCTCTTAGGAATGCCCACAAATTTTAAGTTTTCCCGTCTGCTGTAATGTTCTAAATACAAAATCTGCTTACGTAGGTCATCGATGTCTGAAGAGCAGTCTTCTTTGATGTCGTAGGCATTCTTCTTTACTTCTTCAATTTCATCTTCACAGAAACTTACGCTTTCTTTCAGCTCATTGACCGACTTTTCGATGGTTTTGGTTTTCGAGTCGAAAGCTGACACTTCTTTCTCAAGCCGGCTCACCGACATCTCAATGCTGGAGACAGAGGTGGTGAGATTGTCAAGGCGAACTTCAATCTGGTCAAGTTTATGAAGCTTTGACAGTTTCGATAAGATGAGGTCAACTTTCTCGGCCAAACCTTCCGCCATATTGAAGGCTTCGAGGATAATATCTCCGGAACTTTCTTGACTTTCTTTCTGCTTTTTCTCGTCAGGGGAGCACACAGATTCCCCGGAAGATGAGCCTCTCTTTTTTCTTTTTATAGTTGATCTGATAAATTCCATACGCGGGATCTTAGGCTAAATTTGTGAAAATTTCTGCGGAGCGCTACAAGTGGCGTCCTTACTCGTCCATGGTCATGCGCATGGAGTAAAAAATAATAATAATAATAACAAGTATTACCTGCTTCTCAAGCTCCGCCGCCTATGCCTACAAAATGTCCTTTTTTAAGTGTCCAATGTTGGACTCAAGCTTCCATTTGTTTGAAGTCGGTTCTTTACACGCTGTATGGCGCCATTGCATAGAACACGAGATGTTACAGCTGTCAAATTTACATTTAAATGTAAGAAAAATGCTGATATTTAACAACTCTTCGCCGAAGTGGAGGTGGCTAGTAGGTGTGTGGTGAGATAATATAGCCCGAAAGGATGATTTTTGACTAGTTGGATTCTGTCAACGGAGTACAGTTGTCGCGCGCGAGTTGCTCGGAGATGATGAATAGTTAACAATTATCCTGCGAAATCGCGCGGAATATCGCGCGATACTTAGGCGATAAGGCCGTAGGCTGAGTTGGCTAAAATCAGACGATATTCCGAAAGATTGAGCAGAATAATTGTTTTAATATTCAATAAATGGCCAACGAAACACATTTTGTAGATAGAAAAACTGTAATTATGCAGCGCTTTACAATACTTCGGACAAATATTCGCAACCTACGTATATCGCAGGATATCTGTTCTGTACAGATGACAGAAAACGTTAACATTTTGAACATGTATGGGCAGCGCGCGCATTTGTTAAATAATAACAAAGGATAACCGGAATTTGAATAGCCCATAAGTGCGCGCCGAAAACACTATTCACTGTTTGAGTTTATTCTGAAAAGTATTAAACAATGGTTTTTCCATTTAACCTATATAAAAGAAACGCCAAGGAAATTTTCTTCCGCTTTGATTTTTGAACTGAAGAAAGTTTAATTTATTCTAAAATAAATGCATGGGACCTAAAGTACTTGTCGATCTAGCCAAAAGGTGATTTACTCCAATGATCAAAACCCTGTGGCCATTAAAAAAGTCAATTATTACTAAACAGCGAAAAATGCAAATAAAGGCAGATTAAAAGCCTTGAAAAACTCTTACATTCTCTTTAATTTTTATCTGTATTTGAATTAAAGTTGTCAATCAATCTTACCAGCTAAAATTACAGGTATGCTTCCTTAGCTAGATGACTATCGTCTTAGATGAATTAGTGTGGAGGTTGTACTTTATTGTTATGTTTAAATCATATTGAGCCGAGTGAAATGAAATTCTATATTGCGCGTTTTAGAAATTTTCAAAAAATAAAGCAAATCGCACAACGACAAATGCAACTGATTAATTATGGAACACAAGAAATGTTAACCCTAAAAAACACTGCCACCGTAAATACTCGCTTCCGATTGGTCGAAAGCAGATCAATTTGTCTCAAATTGTATTGATGGATGAACAATTTAAATTTTAATTGTATCGTTTGCAGTTTGATAATTGCATAATAGAAAAAAAGAAGCGGCAGTAGACAACAGTCTGGAACAATCAACGAATCTTGTCTCCAGAGGCTCGCAGTAAGCTGACGAAAAGAAAAATGCCGAAGACAGACATTTGAAAATCCCCCTTCAAAAGTTCTAAACGACCTTGTATTCTGAAACTTGCCAGAATTCCCTAAACTTAATATATATACACATGTCAAGAACGCAAAAAATACCCTAGTGTTTAAGATAGGCAATATAATTTCATTTAAACGCGATCGTATATTTCAATCTTTTAGTGGGAATTTCGTTGTTTTTTCTTCGAAATACCAATATGTTACAATCACGAATTTAGTGCTTCGATTACGGGTGAAATAACAGGCCTCTAGTCTTCAGAAAAAAAAGGAACGGACGAACAAATACAATTTTTGCCTAGCTACGAAGTGTTTTCCATTTTTAAAATATTATCGTTTATTTTAATTATAAAAATAAGCATATTCGTACAGCCCAACTTAACTATTACAGTACAACATGAACGAAGTCCCTGTCGTAAAATATTTTTTTTAGCAATGAATATTTTACAAGAACTTACCTGCTAAATTTTCTTTTGTATATTTATTTTGTGCTCCAAATCCATTTACACCAGGATAATTCTTTGAAACTGCAATTGCACATTAAAACCAAAGGATCTTAGATATAGGCTAATTTCAACCAAACTACGATAAAATGTCACCAACACGTTAAATAAAGCTTTATCAGTCGAACAGCATGATATAAAAGCCGACCGCGAGCAAGCTATATAGTTTCAATTATTCTCCTCTACTGTTGTCATTGAAGAAAGTACAATTAACACAGGAGTCCTATATTAATGACTTGTCGATCTGACCAATGAGTGTGTTGCTCCAGTCATCAAAAGTCTAATGTACTGATTTAATTAATGTTCAAACGACAACATAAAAAGCAAAAAAATACTATATTTCAACTGCAATTTTTCGCTTTTATTTTGTTTATAGAATCGCTACTAGATATTGATGAATAAAGGACCAATTTAAAATAGACAAGCCACCTACTATAAGCTCGAGTTGAATACATCGTGATTACGTGGCCTGTATGCTAATTTAACTGACAGCTGTGCTATCAACAGGCTAATCATATATGACTTTCAGTGAAAATCTTGATCAGTGGATAGGAATAAATTTGGTTATATTTTAAACCATATTTCGCTGTGTTATTGTCAAAGTGCAGTTTTTGTAATATTCTATACTTGCGACGAAAATGTTGTAAGTGACAAATTTCTAGGGTCTGAATTGGGTTTAGTGTAAAGTGTTATTTGTCTATATGTTTTAGTGTTTGCTGTTGCATTAAATAATAATAATGGATTGATGTGTGGAGAGAATGAACTCAGAAAAAAATTCTGAGTTCACAGATAGGACTCGAACCCACGACCTTCCGTAAAAAAATTGGATAAAATCACTCATGAAGTTAAAAAAAAATTCGGATTTCTCCTCGGAAATCTTTGGTTTAATCTTCAGACATCTTCGAGAGTGTTCGGAAATCTTCGTCAGTCTTCGGGAGTATTCTTAGATAGTAGTATTCTTAGATAGTCTTCTGAAATCTTCAGAAATGATAGTTAATTGGCGGACTGAAAATGGCCGAAAACTTCTTGATATACTAAACAAAATAATACTGGTCTTTTTGGAGCCTTTTTTGTTTCTTTCTGGGTAAAATTTACTGCTGTTACAGTGAATTTTTTTACTGTTAGTGTTAAAATGCCTAAAAAATTAAACTGTTTCATGTTACAGAGCCAATGTTTTATTGTTATTGAAGGTACCCGCATTCCGTTCCTATACCAGGAATGAAGACGGTAAAAAACATGCTGCAGTCAAGAGCAAAATACTCACACAAGGCTAAGGACGGAGTTAGAATCTTAGACCACTAAAGGCCCTTAAGGATCCATATCAAAGCCAACATACAGGACAATTGTAGCCAAGAATTTAAGCATCAGTTTAGAGACGACTTAAATCGTCGATGTAATGAAGAGAGAGAACAGTAGGGTTTTTAGGAGGGTCAATAATTGTAAAAGATATTTACTTCGGCTCGCAGCATTATTCGGTATATTGCAGGCAGCTTCGGTCAGCGGCCTCAGCTGCCTGCAATATACCCAATAATGCCGCGGAAGTAAAATTATCTAATAAATAATTTTCAGGCACAAAATGAGCGTAAAAATGGAGTCTCTCAAACCTTCATTTTGAAAATCTGCATGCATGCCGTAACACATTTTAAAAGAGGCATTTCTACATTGTATGAATTATGCTATCATGTTTTGCGCACCATTTGAAGAAGCGGTCAAAAGGGTCTTTAAGTGGGCAGCAGCTTTTTTAAGCAAATAAATTCATATTACATATAACCTGAACTTCACATACAGAGTAAAAATACGAGAGCTAACCTCACGGGAGATAACAGGAAATGAGCAAGCGGGAATGGAGGCCCGGGCAAAAACGAAAGGTAAAGCATCATCACCATCATCATAATCATCATTACCATCATCATTACCATCATCATTATTATCATCATTATTATCATCATCATTATTTTATTAGCTACTTTGGAATAAAAAGTAAAGTAAGCTAGTAAGACAACGAAAATTAACGTAAGACAAAATAACACCAAGGCAACGAAAGGCTCTTATATGGGCTCCTATTGAAACTGAAACAATCTTTAAACCCAGGCCCGTAGCCAGACTTTTCTGATAAACGAGGCATTTGGTGATGTCAAAAAAATAAACTACTTTCATATTAACCTTTTACAGGAACATGATTAAAAAACATTTAGTTCAAGATTTTGACCGAGGCAAGTGTCTCGGTTCGCCTGTCATTAGCTACGGCCCTGAAACCCGTCAATTTGAATTCACTAAAACGCATTGAAAGAGCTCCAAGCGAAAATGATGAGCCACCCAATCTAAATAAGGATATACCACCACCAAAGTTTCCTAAAACGACCAGTTGTTAACTGTATCAGCCAAACGCTGTCAAACGTTTCAAGTTTATCCAAAATTTATCTGGAAATAAAAAGGATAAGTTGTTGTGTCGGGAATCTAACGTTACCATGGCAACGGAAATTTGACAGACATGTTCACCCAAATTTGGAATTTTTGCGTTCCTATTTATGAAAATTAAATTTACTGCAATTATTTTTACCCTTTTTTAGGGTTTGCATGGTTTTATTGATTTTGAGTACTTTTCAGTAATCTTTAGCGGTTTCTGACGTTTTGGCAAAATTTTGGACGTTTTGGAAATCCAAGATGGAGGCTCCAAGATGGCGACCGTTTTGACATCATGATGTAACTGTCACATGATGTGACGTCATAATCCCACGTGACGTTTATCAAAAGATAGATTTTCGGACATACTATATATTCTCCAAGTTTCACTGTGTGAGGTAGGGGGGGGGGGGGGCGGAATCAGTGAAAGAAAATGTATGCCGGGCTTTTTTGAATCGGGCTTTTTTGCAGACCGGGCTTTTTTTGGATCTTTTTAGACTGGGAGGGGCGGAATTAACGAACAGTTAAGCGCCAGTCACAGCGACAGAGACAGCGACAGAGACAGCGACAGCGACAGTGACACTGAAGAAGAAATAGTTAATTTTATCAATTGATAATTTTATCAATAATTTTTAAAGACAATTAATTATATTTATTGTATTTTTTTTTCATTGTCTCTGAAAAGCCCCCATGGGGAGGTGACAATAAAATTTGTATTGTACTGTAAGTAGACAGCGCTCTTAAAGGTTTGTAATAACAGTTCGCAATCATGGTAAATACTAAGTAATTCTAAAGAAAACTCATTCCGTGTACGTCGGCGTGGCAACTGCACCTTTTTAAAGGCATCATTAAATCAATCGATTTAATATTCAAATTTAGCTTTCTCCACCAGTTAATCCATAATCCAATTGTCTCATAACTCTTCCACAGTAATTTTCAACAATCTGCACAGTCGCGGAGCTCATTTTTGTTCTCCAGCTGGAAACAACTTGCTTTGTGTCACGACTGGTGCTGTAAGCACTTTTGTGGCCATTTACTGATCTTGTTGTATGGTTCAGCCATTTCATGACGGTATCAAACATCTCTATTCCTGTAAACTTGAACAGTTCACTCGCTGCTGACAAAGGATCCCGGGCGATATCTTCAAACCGGATTAACCTGTATCCATCAGGTAAAAGAGTTCTTATCAACACCCCAGCCTTGACGTCAAATTCCATTTGATGGCAAATTTTCTTCACAAACCAGGATAGGTCACGTCTTGGGTCCTTGGATCTTTTAAAAAATCCCACAGACTTCAAAGAATTTACAACAGCTCTTGGGTCTCGGACCAAATGGACTATTTTACATTTACTCATATTGTTAGAAGAGCAACTTTGTAAAAGGTTTTTGCTCCAAACGTCATGAGAAGCAGTTGGCATTCTGGGTGTGAGTAGTTTCGCAGCAAACACGTTGTACTTGTTTTTGCAGACGGTCTCAAGTTCTCGTGATTTTAAATTGTTGCACACCATGCAAGATGTTTCATTGGTTACGCAAAATGGAGGGGAGGTCAGTGCCTTGCTGTTATAACGATCTTGCGAAATGAGATAGCGGACAAAAATATCACTGGCAAACTTGCAGTTCATAATATCGTTTAAAAATTCAATCGCCCTATTTTGATAAAATGGAGATGAGAAATCAAACTCAAATAAGGAATCTCCAGTGAAAGTTCTTTGCACAGTTCGCAATGGCTCAAAAAGATAGAAAACTCCTGGGTGATGATTGAAAATGTCGCCCAGAAATGAAGATCCTGATCTTGGATAAGACATAATGACGATATTAACTCGTTTTGATTGTTTTGCTAGTCGTGAATTCCTCTTAGCAGTGAGTTGGAGCTGTCTCTCAGGAGAGATCGCCTTGGCAATTGTAGTGCTGTTGTGAGCGTGATAAATTCCTCGTGATAATGGGTTCCGCAATGTGTAAATGAAAGTTAAGGAGAAAAATATTAAACCGAGTAAACAGGCTATGAAATATTTCTTGGTAGCGAAGCAGATGCACCATGATTCTTTTGTCGTTATTTTGTAATGCATTAACTTCATTGTCTGGATATTGCTGGTGGTAACCTGTAGAATCAATCAATTAATCAGTCCAAATCAACCAACCAACTAACCAATCAATAAAATAAATAATCACGAGAACTATCAATATAAAATGCACTTAATTGTGATCTCTGGGGTGTAAGGTAGGTAAGTAAAAGTCTGCGTTCGAGCCTAGTGACACATCAGGTCGGCGCTCATTTCCAATTTCCGTGGCGTTAAGCGACTAGGAGTATTTCTAGTTCTCTCTGGATGGTATGCTAGTCCTTCGCTTAACCCCAGTTCCCATTTATAAAGCTGGGTGTAGAGGGGCACTGTGAGAATAATGTGTCTTACCCGAGAGCACAGCACAAACCGGACAGATCACCAATGCACTGGTAAACGCCAGCTTTCTAACATTTATTATCGTTAGCTTGGAATACCTTATTTTTACCTATTTTCTCGAAACTTAAAGGAACTGCGTCATGCATTTTGCAAGAGCCTAAGAAAATGG
>NC_135764.1:13385903-13749286 GCF_052425735.1 Oculina patagonica | reverse complement strand
ATAAGCGAGCGCCCCGTATATAACCCCTGCCGTGAAAGTACGCAAACAAGCAAAAAGTGAAAGTACGCAAACAAGCAAAACAAAGAGGCTATCATTAGCAACATCGATCAATTTATAGACATTTTGTGAACAAAATCGTCACGAAGTCAAGTTCCGTCTGTCTGCTTTCTGAGGTTCGGTTTATATTGGTAAAATATAGTTTATATTGGTTAAAATGAATTTGTCCGAAGGATACGCACTGTAAACTTTTAAACTTTTTAGCCGAGTAGTTGTAATTTTTTTTTAATTTTTTTTTTATAACATTTTTAACATAGCAGACACAATAATATTTTAGGTAGTGCATTTAAACATTTTAGATTTTAGATTATATATTTTTACATTCTTATAGATTCTATTTTAGTTTTCTTTTATCTGTTATTTTAGTGGAACATCTGTAAACTAGCTATTCTAAGCTAAGCATGTTTCCCACTTTAAATAAAGTTTTGTATTGTATTGTACTGTATCTTCTTTTCTTTTAGGTAGTCGTTAAGAACTCTTGGAGCTGTCTTTGTTACTCGTTCTATGTTTTTGGCGTCCTTATCATCAAGCCGTTTTTCTAGCAAGCAAGGCGGAAAAAGGAGGCGTTTGCAAGATGCTAAATGGCTGCGGCAGCACTTAGAGAGTTGACTGGGTTAGTTTTTTAGAAACCCAGTTTACGTTAAAAATGTCCGCAAAACTTAACTCGGTTAAAGTATGGTTACGATAACTAACTCGGTGAAACGTTTTTAGAGGCCGCATTAATTAAGATCAGACAAGACTTAAGTGTCATCATGATTAGCCACTGGTAAACAAGTGAAATGGCTGGCTATCTTGATCATCATGTTATTTATCATATGCCCTTTCCTTTTGCTTTTGAGATTTATTTCAATTTATTCCTCTACAATTGTGCAGGGTGTTCTCTTCTGGCTTTCAGAAGTTAATGCTGAACAGGTTGAACTTTCGCCGCCAATCTGATGAGTGAGAGGAATGTGGTGTTTCAAATACAGGCGAAGAAATACAGGCAAACCGTGCAAACGTGCCTGTTTTGACGAAGCTGCAAGCGAAACTTGCTGAGGATACCACGGTAGCCCTGACTTAGCCAAATATTTGTTGCCCTGGCTCTCGAGTTCTCTAGTAGTAAGGAAAATTGTAGAATTAAGCCATGAATTGTGTCCAGACGCCATGTTTGCGTCTGACAGAAAACGAAATTTCATTTCACACGGTGGTGATTGATGAGTAAAACATTAGTTGAAACTGATAAGAAACCGCTAACTGGTTAAAACTACCCAGAAATGTAGTTTAGAATTTACCTAACCGGGTTAAAAAATCCATTGTTCATTGATAAATTTCCATGGGAACCACTAACTTGGTTAATGGTCGGTTAACTCTTCAAATACGCGGATAACACTTACCTCGACCTTGATTATTCCGGATATCACAAAAACCTCATCCAATAACTGTTTATTGTCTGTATAGATATGACATCAAAATTCGATGTCAGCGTGAATTAGCTGCAGGCTCTCGACCAATCAGAATAGAAATAGCGGCTAAAATGTATAATAAATATGGGTTATTGACCAAGCGTGAGGTTAAGATGGCAGGATATTGGCCAAGTTCTTTTTTTGCGTGTTTATGGACCGAGACGAAGTCGAGGTCCATAAACACGCCAAAAAGAACGAGGCCAATATCCTGCCTTCTTGACTGAACAAGCTTGGTCAATAAAGGATTTATTATATGACTTTTTTCGAGTACTGAAAAAGGAAGCCAGTTGCATGCACATTCAATGGCGCACGCTAAAATCATTTCATTGGTTTAAAAGTTTAATGACTGACTGTCAAATTCTTGAATGAATCGAGACGAAGTAAAACGACGCGACAACAGCGAAATTCACCTCTTTTTAACCCTCAAAAGGATACCAAAATTGCAAATCGACGTTGAGTTTGAAGCCTTAAAACAAGAATGTCCATTCTATCTGGCCGCCAGCTTTTGATTATTGGACGTTTTGCAGAGTATTTGCTCGCTTCTGGCGCTTTAGTGGTGCAAACCTGCCGACACGGTGACACGAGCTGAATATTGAAATTGTGATTGTTGAAAGCGTTCGGGACTTACAGTATAAATTCACGGGAAGAGCTTGAACTTTCCTACATCATTGATTTAAATGTTTGACACGACCTTATTCGACGTGAGCATTAGAGGCTTCGGTGAGAAGATGTTTTAAAAGCTTACAGTGCCTGAATGGTTCGCCGTGTCGACCGCTTAATTCTCCATCAAGATTTCAATCAAGATTTACACAAACGACAAGTTTGTCGAATTGTTTATTCTTCAGGTATGTCACTGACTTCTCTCCGTTTTCCGCCGAACAAAACCGATATCATGTCTTCAAGTCGCTTTGCGTTTTAATTTTTGTATTTAAGCTTATAGCTGGTTGTTATGGCAAATAAAATTCACGAAACTCGTTAACATTTGCTGTTTAATTAGTTTGTTCTCGTTCGCTTCAAGACCTATTTCTTTGTAATTGGACTCTCTTTCGCTAGAACAGGCAGAAAATATTTGGGTTGTTTTGGTAAATGGTTTCATAGCTCAAGTTTACGGCGGAAAAGCTTTTTGTAGTAGCGTCGACGGAACTGAAAAGTGTTTTCGCTTGCGGGAACACAGCGGGCGATCCCGAGCGGTCAAGATGGCTCCATCTTGACCGCTCGGGTAGCCAATCAGAGCACATTACAGACAACATCAACAACAAAGTTGACCTCTTACAGCTTGTTGTTGTTGTTATCATGTTGCTTTTGTCGTGGCGGCTCCGTGGGCAAATGGAAGATCGCCCGCTTGAGAATCAATTTAGTATCGGTTAAATACATCTTACATTTGGAATTTTTTTTGCCAAAATTCATCTCCTTTTACCTTAGCCTTTAGCTTAATTCAAGTTGAAAATAAGATTCATTCCTTAATTAATTCTCGCCTGACTGTTTTCCCAATCTTACACGACCAAAATACAGATTTCACTCTCGCAGTGCCGGAAGACATCAAACGCCCGGCTAACTTTGCGAGGGTAAATTTAATTGAAAAAAATCTGATTGGAAGAACATAATCATAAACGTGAGTTTAAACTATGTATCAACTGTGTCAAGATATAGTACTTAGTTATTTATATGAGATCTAATAACCTCCATTGATTTAAAACTTGTTCCCGTTCGACCACTGAAGGATAAATGCAGGAACTGCTCAGCTATCCACTATTTATCTCAATTTTGGAAACAAAAGAAAATAAATAGTGCAGCTCTTGATATTTTATTTACCAGGGACATTTTCCAGTCCCTTATATTCCACGCTTTAATTGTGAGAACACTGCGTTTTGTAACAAAAAAGACACGATTGTTTATCAGTGAATATTATTATGATAACTCTGAGTTACAGGATTGTTAGGCCATAGACTTCCTTCAATCTAACGAATAAAGTTAAGCGTTGTTCTTGTATATTGGGTAAAATCTCTTAATAGTTCAAGCATTTTTATGTTTTAGAAATCAAATAAAAATGTGGGTTTTTTTAGAACCCTAATTTACTTTTGAGTAAACATTTTGTTCACAAACAATTCCACACGCGAACACATCACGATCAAATCACACGCGCGCTCATATCTTTATGCATTTTGACCTTTCCTTTCTCTTCGCAAATCCAATGGATCAAAAATCTAAGGCTTATGACAAGTGAATTTAGTTACAAACGCCAAACGCCTGTTTCAAAATTGTACCTTAAAACTGTAAAGCTTTCAAGACCGCAATGAGTTATTTATTGATATGTTTACATCCAAGTGAATCCAACTTTATATTTTCATTGGAAAATACTTTTTTAAGTCTGGGTCTCACTGTTATAATATTTCTTTAATTTCCATATGGGAGATAGGTGTACGGAGGGAGGCGGCCAGGCGGGGGGTGGGGGGATGGTTTATATTTGAATACGTGCATGGAGCCACGAATCGCTCTAACTACAGCATCGGTATAAGCGCACGCCATATCTTAATCACTAATTCTTTCTCGATTTCTAATACAACACGTACTCGAGCAGGCATGTTGAGAAGAAAAACATCCATACATGTACCAGACTCTCTGCTAACAAAAACCGAACAAAAAAAACGCCCCTGATCAAATGATCTTTGTGGCTTGTGTATAGTCTTTGCGAAATTGAAAGAGAGTTATTTATATTTTGCAACAAACTGCATGGCATTTGTCTTCCAGTTATTTACTTACTCATAATAAAAAATATCAGTTTCAAACTGCATTAATCTCGCAAATCATTTACTTGACAGAAATGCATTGCCTCGGAACTAAGCTTGTTTTAAAAATAAAAGCTAAAGAATTTTTAAAAGGATTTATGAAAATAAAAGCATCTTCTGGCCTTTTTCTAGTGGGTCGAGGCAAATTGGACGTAAATGAAAATTTATTCAATTTAAGCAAGGACATTTAAGAAATTTGTCATACATATTCTATTAAATTCAAAATCGTGATCGTATCACTGATAACTTCGCAATTTCATATCTATTGCTACAAATTTTAATTTTACGACAGGAATTTCTCATGACCGATGAATGTAACGTCACACAGTGCGTTGAAAATTTTTCACGCAAATTTCTGACTACTTAAGTATACGGTTTAAACACACTAAACGAACTTGATCACGCCATTTTAAGATATACTGTTTTACACAAAAGCCATGATATTAAAATAAAATAGAAACTCTCGACATCTTTCAACATAATTCTAGTCGCTGGGATAAAACAGAACTTACTTATATGTCAAACTGGTAAAATTCTTCTCTTGTTTATTTTTAGCTCTGATAACCTGCTAGCTAATCTCTGTTACGCAACGAATAAAGTAAATTTATGATCAGTAAATGATCATATTATTGTAATTTTCATAAGTAAACGAACGAACCGAGAAACTTCGATTTGACTAGGTAATTTGCTGTATGGCTGAAAGAATATTTCAGTTAAAACTTTTTCGCATCCAATATGCTACAGTTGACTTAACAAGAGAAACATCGAAACTTGATATTTTTATTTTCTGAAAGTCAACAACTAAACTGCAAGACCATTAGTTTATTTACAGCGGAGGGTTTGATGACAATTCCTGCTAAAATACGGAAACATAAAAGAATAATATCATTAATTAAAGTAGACACCGCCTTCTGTTTTCAGACTAATGGTATTTATTCCACCTTTAAATGTCTCTTTTGTCAAATAACTTAACATGTATCACTGAAAGATTTTCGGCGATTTCTTATCTATGCTCCTACTGATTCCATCAGTCCTTCGCCTTAAAAGTAAAATCAAGTTTTCTGAAATTGCGTAAAAACGTGAAGTGGGTTGTTTTTGTGGCTTAATACAGGAAGCCAAATGTGCAAACACAGACGAAACAGAATATTGTATTTACAGACTGCATTGTTATTTTTTAAACAAAGGGTGCTTGTTTAATTAAAAGCGTCGGTAGACTACAATCAATGGTAGCTTTCAACTCGCACCTATATTTAAGGAGTGAGCTGAATAACTGAAGCATACATTGATTGATTTGCCGTTGAATCCCGACCAGAAACACTTCTCAAGGTACCCTTTCATACATTGGTAATTTAGATTTAATAAGTAACTTTCAGCAGTTGTAAAAAGTTAGTTTTCAGTCTCCTGATCGAATTTTGGTTAACGAACGGTTTATAAGGAAGGTTTACAGACATAGAATGGACTGAAAAAAGGAAAAATGGCCCTTCTTCAAATAACATATATTGTGAAATTTCGGCTGTTGGTTATTTTAGTCACAAAAAGAAGCATTTTAAAATTTTGTTACTGATTATTCTATAAACGCGGATCAGTCTGTCACCACGCACGTAGTTTCGATGTTGGTGATGTTGGTCATGTCCGACTTGTTCAGTTCGTGTTTAAAACATTCTAAGATTTTATTAAAGGTGCCATTCTAGATCTTTTTAAGAAACGTAACAAATACTTTGAATTCAGCTGAAATCGCCAGCTGATGTTTCTGCTGATGTTTTAGGTGAGCGCTTTGCATCAAAATATTATGATATACTAAAAAGAACAAATTGTGTATCGCCAAACAGCTACGATTTTAATAACCTACATAGGCCTTGCGACCTTAACGGAAAATATTATATTATAATAGCTACAGTTTGAGCATAAAATTAATGGACGAAAAATTTACTTTCTACGATGATGTTTTCAACGTGCTTTTCCGATTTGCATATATCAGTTTCTCGTTCGGTATAGGGGTTATTTTGCATACGGGTTATTTTGCATGCACCGATAGTCCTTCTTTGGTAGGCCATTTGAAATTAATCGAAACTTAGGGTGCGTTTCCTTGGAACAAATCCAAAGCCGGATTCTTGATCCAAAAACAGATTTTGCGTTTCTTTACCTATATCCGAAAATGGATTAATCTTGGATCAATGATCTGAAGAATCCACACTTCGAGTGGATACATCAGATCATATCTGAATCCGGATTTTTAGGATTCATGATCCGTGCGTTTCTTTGGGAAAGGATTCGAAAAAAGTACCTTGGCCCAGCGGTCTTTGCTGTGAAAATACAGGTTCGCTCTTTGTAAACACTGCCATACGGAAAGTTTTAGGCGGTTATTTCGATTAAAATACAAAAATATTTCACGATAAAAGGAAACGGTAGCTTCAGATAGGTATGTAGTATCATTTTAAACGGGATACAGGTTTTCTAGAACAGCCACTGTGTGCCTACGGAAGTTGTATCCTTTTGAAATTGTCACGAGTGAAATTTGCACTGATCATTTCGCAATCATTCTTCGCTCTCAGATGCTTTCTCGCCACATTGTGCTTAACGCTAAAGAAGATCTACTGCGACGTGTGGTTTTTGTAAAAGATTTTGTATGCTTAAATTATTTTAGCTAGGATACATTCGACGAAAAATAAATTTGTGCTGATATTTTATGTTCTGTGCGAAATGTGTTTACGGGGTTGTCATGGCAAAAAATCCGCTTTCGGATTCTTTGTTTCTTTGGGAGCAAAGTATCCGTGTGATCTGAGATCAATTATCCAATTTTGGATTTTCCCAAAGAAACGCACCCTTAATATAAAATTCAAAGGAGGTCCCATGGGAGTTTACACAGGAAATTAACTTTCGGTTCCAACCTCCACCGGCCACATTGTAAAAAGTCTTTCATTGCGCAAGCGCATTCAAGACTTGAAAATTATGTTCCATTTCTTTTTACCACCGAGTAACTTGTCGGCCAGGCATAAGGTAAAAAGTTCTCAAGGCATCTGATTCAGTTAAATCATGACTTAGTAAAAAGTGTCGCGTGTCGCAATAACTGAAAAGTGTTCGATTGTTCAACGAGTAAACAGCACGCTTTTAACATTTGACATTTCGCTAAGCAGCTTTATTGAAACCGCGAATGAGCCGTCAACTTAAATAGCATCCATATTCTCTTACACAGGTCATTACGGATATGGCACGCAACCGGATTTATCTCTCTGTGATCCTTAGCTGTGCGCTGGTGTGGTTTATTAAGCCCAGTTTGGGTTTGTATTACGTCTTCTTATTTTTGCAATTTCTTTTTTTTTTATATTTCTTTTTTGTGAACTCGTTACCTAATTTGTAAAATGTGCCCTCGTGGGGGTAGGGGGAGGGGGAGAGATACGAGATACAACGGACAGGACAGAGACACATAACCAGCAATGGTTACTGGGTGTGCGACGGAGAGAAAAGAAAAAAAAGAGAAAATAGAAAAAAAAAACGAGAAAACGAAATGGCGGAAAATGCTACGGATTGGGTTGAGGGATGAATATTAGCTTTTTTTATCGTTTTAGCCCCCATCAGCGCTTAGTACTTTAGCCGCCCTTCCACCTCTAAAAAAATATTTAAAGCAAGAAAAAAATAACCCAGATGGCACCGAAATACGCCTCTGATTATTTTTTTCCTTTTTGTTTAAGCCCAAATTTCAGATCATGTGATGTCCCCTGCATAATATTTCCTTTATCTTTCTAAAAATCAGCGTCACAAAAAATGTTTGTGAAAAACGTCATAAAACTATCAGATTATAAAGCAGGCAGAAATGAAGGTTTTTGCTTTCCAATTTATAGCTTTTTAGCGTTTTCTATAACTGAGTTATTACGAAAATAACTTTGCAAAATAACAGTATTTAGTATGCAGTCGCCATGTTTTTATCCCTCTATGGGGCACAAATTTGACGGCCAGAGAATTGTATTATCACGTCTAAAAACTGAAAAATGCGATAAAATATCCGGTTTTTTCATGACTTTTATCCGGGACATCGCAAATTTCACAATGCTCTTTCTCCTAAACAAAGCACTGAAACAATACTAAAATTTGCATAGGGGTTTGTGTGTTTTACGCCTGGGATATGTGGAAATAATAGTTTTGTAGAGACACCGGTAACCGATTAGATTTTAGGATTTTAATAACGTCAGTTATTGTTGTTGTTATTTTATTTGCTAACATTGTTACTGCTATTAATATTTTCTTTTTCATTTTCTTAGATTCCTTTTTTTCTTTTACTTTTTCTGAGGGCCACGAGTTTATCAGTTTAATTACTGCCAAGTGTAACCCCTTAAAATAAAGTCTTACTTACTTCAGTGACTGACTGACTGACTGACTGACTGACTGACTGACCACTGACCGACTGACCGACTGACCGACTGACCGACTGACCGACTGACCGACTGACCGACTGACCGACTGACTGACCGACTGACCGACTGACCGACTGACCGACTGACTGACTGACTGTCTGACTGACTGACTGACTGACTGATCGATCAAATGAAAACCACCAACTGAACAGCTCGAAATGTGAATATGATTGTTATTCGATGAATGTTTTACAGGAGCCGGTTTTTGCGACGGTAAAGCTAATGGGAACTATCGAGACCCGGATAACTGCTACGGATTCATCACGTGCTCAAATCAGATTGCGCATAAAATGGACTGCCCTTCTGGTCTGAAGTACAACGAGGCAAAGGATCAATGTGATTGGCCACAGAATGTTCAGTGTAGCCCAGGTACAGTATGGAAGACCATTTAGTAACCAACTTTTGATTTATCTTTAAAATATTACGACATTACAGAAATCGATCACGCACCAATGAAAAGTTGCATAACTGCGATGATCTCCCATGTGTTAAATCTTTCTCCCGCAGTTCAAATATATGACATCTCATATGTTTACTTTCACATTTTTATCCTTTACGAGTTCTTTTACGGGTATTTTACGAACTCACGAAATGACCAGCTCCCAGTTGGCTTGGTATCTCAGTTGGAGTAGTCTATTAAGTAGTCGACATCTTGCTTTTCGTAAACTGTGGTGCACATTTTTAAAAGTAGCGTGCAGAATAGCGCAAACACGAAGGGCCAAGGGCGAGGGCAAGCGCGAGACGAAAACCGCGTTATTCCCTGCTAAACCCTTCGCAGCGTTCAAGCGCAAAAATCCAACGCCACTTCTCGTTTTCAGCGCCTCGAAATTACTAAGGATTTGATGCAAAAGTGTGAAAGAATTTTGTAGGAAAACTTTATAAAAATAGCTCTTGCAAACAAAATTACGAGCCGAGAAACTAGGTAAATTAATTAAAATTTCCTTTACACAAGTGGCGTACAAAGCTTAACTTTTCAGTGACTGTCTTAACATTTTGGCTTTAAAGCAAAGGACTTACGGCGTTTGATACGTTTATAAGTGGCAGTAAAGGCGGAAACTGCGCACGCGCGCCACGTTAATTTGACCGCTGTGTGGCCAATCTCGTTCCCAGAGTCCACGTTCCCCTTGACCAGCGGTCGGAAAACGAGGGGAACGTGGACTCTGGGAACGAGATTGCTGTGTGGTTTTAACCTCAATCTTGCAGGCTACATTCTGACGTGCACGGCGAACGCTAGCTTCCAATATCCCGCATAAAAAAAAATTGAAAAAAAAAACTTTGGAATCTAGTGTACACGAAGTCTCTATGACGTACGTTTTCGTAACGTAATTAACGTTTCTTTTAATAAACCTTTGATAAATTTACGATGGGCTCTTATGAAAACTATAAGGAAACTTACCTGCGGGAAAATCGTTTCTAGGTTCACCTTGCGCGAAACAAACGTAGCTTTCTTTGACGATGTTGTAAATCAAACGATATGGAACAATAAGTACATTCTTATTGAAAAAATAAAGTCGCGTTTCATAGAATAACTCGTCGACCACGGAATCGTTATAATAGGATACTTGATATCTGATACAAGTAGGTTTCTCAAAAATGAAAAGATTTTGCGATTACATTTATCTTCTATTCACTATTTTAAACTAATGGATGCCATTAATGCTTTTCTTAACGGGGGGGGGGGGGAGAGGGGAAGCCTCGAGCCATTCTGTAGCATTAAGCGGTTAGGGATATTTCTTCTCTCCCCTGGATGGGATGCTAGTCCATCGCAAGGTACCCCTCCCCAGCATTATTTCGCCGGTACCCATTTATACACCTGGGTGGAGAGAGGCACTGTGATAGTAAAGTGTCTTGCTGAAGGACACAACGAAGTAACCCCGGCCAGTGCTCGAACTCGGACCGCTCGATCCTGGGTTTTGCGCGCTAAACCTTTATAATCAAACAACAGCACTGTTAACGGCAGGTTTCTGGAAAGTTAAAAGATTTTGCGATCACAATCATCTTCTATTCGCTATTTCAAATCAGTGGGTGCCATTAATGCTATTTTAATCGGATGGAGACTTCTTATCAAACAAAATCAACAGGAAATTCACCCTCCCTTGAATGACATTATTCAAATTAGCATAGACGGCGCATGTTTTATTGTCTTGAAAGTTAGATTTAAAATGATTTACAATGAATTTAAACGTAAAATAGCAAACTGCGCCTCCACTCAAATATTATTAAATCTAAAATACTCCGAACTGTCTTTGGATTGGAAAGGGATCGACTCTCTACCATTTACTATTACAGTAAAATTCAACCATTCAACACAAAAACTAGGTAATTTCAGTTCAAATTGTTAAATAACATTGTACAGTTTGTACAAATGCCAAAATTGTTAGATTAAATCACCACTTTACGCCTTTTGTCAAGCAGAGGTAAAGTCCCTTAAGCACTTATTTTTCGACTGCAATGTAACAAGAACATGATGGTAGTTGCTTTTTTCTTGGCTTATCAAACAAAAGATATCAATATTAAAAGACTTTACCATTTTAAATTATCTCATATTGTTAGCTAATTTTAAACCTATGAACGCTTGCAGCACGCGCGTGCTTTATCGAGTTATAATGCACGCGGCCGCTTAATTTCTTTAAAATTTTATAAAAGAAATAAAAAAATCTTTCTCCTCGTGCATTGTTGAGTTATATAAGCACTTGGAAATTTAAAAGAACACTCGAGAAGTGCGAGAAGCACTTGGCTGCGCCTTGTGCTTCTCTTTGCACTTCTCTTGTGTTTTAAAAACTCCCGCGTGCTTATTTAACTCAATAATGCACTCGGGTGCGGGTTTTTTATGCTTTTAAAATACAAATATCTTAAATCGTCAAAGAAAATGATTAATTTAATAATGGAGGTGTGAAAAACTAAACTACAGTGTAATTGTTCGGCTCAAAACACATATGCCTTAAGTTACAAACGTTGTTCGATTTGTATTTATGAATAATCTGACCATCTGCCGCTTTTCGATGAACTGTCGCCGTCTTGTTTTCCGTTTTGAAGATACAAATGATCTTTTATCTTAACCCTATTCAGGCCGGGGGGGGGGGGGGGCTTTTGAGACCCGCGCTGACTTTGAACTTTTATAACTTTTTTAAGATTTAACCAAACGCTGCCAAACTTTCTGAGTTTTCCTAAAATTTATTTGGCAACAATTTGGTAGGGTTGAATGATGTGTCAGGAACTTGATATCACCGTGGCAACGGTATTTTGACAGGCATGTTTTCCCAAACTTGTAATTTTGCGTGTTTCTGTTAATAAAAATCAACTTAAATGGAATTATTTTTACATTTTTACGGGTTTAAAGCACATTTTTATTCATTTTGAGTACTTTGCATTGATTTTCGATGGTTTTCTGGCATTTTGGAAAAATTTTGAAATCCAAGATGGCGGCTGTTTTGACATCATGATGTAATTGTCACGTGATGTGACGTCACCATCCCACGTGACGTATACCAAAAGGAAGAGTTTCGGACGTACAATACATCCTATAAGTTTCATGGTGATTGCTTAAATATTCTGGAAGTTACATAGCCCCCCCCCCCCCCCCCCCGGTCCGAGAAGGTAGAAAAAAGCCCGGTCTGAATAGGGTTAAACACTAATTCCAGTTTTTGTCCATAACTTTTCAATTGCAGTGGACGGTGGTTGGTCGGACTGGAGCGCCTGGGGTTCCTGTACTGTCACGTGTGGCGGAGGAACCCAAACAAGAACCCGTACCTGCACCAATCCCCCGCCGTCCAATGGCGGATTACCGTGCTCTGGGCCTGCCACAGAAAGCCAACAGTGTGGAACAGCTTCCTGCCCTTGTAAGTATTCAACAATGGCATCAATGATTGTTTGCATCAGAACTGTTGACATTCTAGATCTCTATTTTCCAATTGCCCATAATGCACTTTGTTTGCCCCCCAAATTTTGCATAAACTATTGTTTTGGAAATACGCAGTCCTCCCGAGAGAATTTAAAAACAATAGTTTATGCAAAATTTGAGGGGCAAACAAAGTGCATTATGGGCAATTGGAAAATAGAGAATTATCGACCATTATAGCATAACGGATATGGCTTTGAACTTTCTCCTGCCTCGTTGTCGTTGCGCCGTTTATGAATTTTTGAAAATTATATTCAAGTATTACCAAGGGCGAGGTTAGAGTATAACAGGAAAGACGCATCCAATAGCTACTTATTTATTGTTGAAAAACAATAAGGAACATATATTTTACATTCAGCTGTAAGTGAACGCGTGACGAGCGCAAGCAAAGTCTGCCAGACGTCTGCTTATGGCTAAGACGGCTAAGTCAGAGATGCAATTGACACGAAGACAATTTTGTCGCTATGAGACCGCCGGCTCGACTGCTGACAAAATATCCAGAATTATCATTCAACTAAATGCTACGCTTCCCAAGTCAGAGGTCAGAAGGTCATTGTGACTTCCATTCAGTTCAGAACAGATATCCTGGGATATACGCGGCTTGCATGATTCGCCAGACTTCTCGCAAAGTGTAGTCTCCATCGCATCCGTTTTTTGGGTTACCACGGCTTATCTAGTGGTAAACCCCGGGCAGTCTAAACTGCATTTCGTTTACAGTTTGTTGAATAAAAAAAACAGTTATCCTGCTCAATCATGAGCAATATCGTCTGATTTTAGTTAACTCGGTCTACATGCAGCCTCGTCGGCTGAAAATTATGTGAGGATTTTCCACGCGATTTCGCTGGATCTGAAAATACATCATTAATTATATAATCTCGCTATTAATTCATATAACGCCATGTGTAGGAGATAATATATCTGTTTTCGTTTTTCAATTCTTTCAGTTGACTGTCAGGGCAAAGCAAATGGAAATTACAAGGACCCAAACAACTGCTATGGTTACATAAGCTGCTCTAATGGCCTGGCGTATCATATGCCCTGCCCAGCAAATCTCAAATATAACAAACAAGCAGACAAGTGTGACTATCCCGAAAATGTGACGTGTTAAACGAAACCGACCAATCAAGACAAGGCGAGGGGCACGTGATAACTCCTGATTCAGTAGTGTTGAAGCAAGCCTCGTTTTCACATCGAGGCTGCAGATTTAAGAATCTATAACAAGAATAAAAGCTACTTAGCTAAACTGACTGTTTTGTGTTTCCTCGGCCAAAGCTAAATAAATGACGTTGTGTGCGCAAAAAGAATAAAAAATGTATTACTATACAAGTTGCGCGACTCACTGATTTTTTGAGCAGGACTTTCAAAATATCAACAAGCTAAGCTACTGACCCCTGTCACAAAGTTTAGCAACTAATTTTCCAAGCGTCAGTGAGGTCTTTGTTATAGGCCCTCTGCAGCTAGGCCATCACGTGACGTACGTCTCTTTATAGTATGGGCTATAACTTAAATAATGCCAGAAATAGAAACAGCATGTCGAAAGTTACAAAATGGCCAAGTTTAAGAATGAGATTTACTGAGGTCTCTGGAGGGCAAGACCTTGCCTTCCGGCAACATTTTCCATGGAAATCCATTAAAAACTGTCGTAAAACCTTACTTTTTAATGCTAGAAGCCACAAACTTGGCCATATTGCTATTTTTCCATTTCTAGCATCCTTTAAAGCCCATAATATAAATTTTGATCACATGACCGCCCGGTTGCATTAAGCAAATTAAGATTAAGTGGGATTTTCTGCAACCGCTCCCAGCGTGCCGCTAGATGTTTTCGCAGCGTCATTTTTTTTTTTTTTATTCTTTAGTCCGTCTTTGCCTGATTCATTGATAATAGTACGGGAGAAAATCCTCTGGAACACAGGGAATGGTTGCAGAAATTAAAATCCCACTTTATGCAACCGGGCCCCGAAGAGCCTAACTGCAAAGGGCCTATTGAGTAAAAAGTACCCAACATAAAGCAATGAAATATCTAAATTGACCTTTCTACTTATTAAAACTGCTTTACTTACATAACGTTGTTCATCTATTGTCTTTTATGCTGATTTCTAATTAATAATTAGACTATGAGCCCAAGTTTTCTATTTAACAATTAGACGGCAAGCTCGAGGTTTCTACCGGCTGATAGTTGGCGAGGGGCGAAGCCCCGAGCCAACTATCAAAAGCCGGTAGAAACCGAGAGCGAGCCGTCTAATTGTGTTAGCATAACCCACTAACCGATCTATTAAACTCAGAATATCGCTAGAATTGATTTATTGAAGGTTTTGATTGATAAAATTCAGCGAAGACTACGCGCGCGCTCCGAGAGCCTTCTACGGATCGATAGTAGGCACCTGTGTATAGCCAATCAGATCGCGCGATTACCAATAGTAGGTCAGTGTGGTTATGCTAAGAGCGAATAGTCTACGAGGCGCAGCCGAGTTGACTATCGCTCATAGAAAACGAGGGCGAGTAGTCTTTTTAGTAGAAACTCTTAAAGGCGTGTAGTCCAAAAACCTACAATTTTACGTTCTTATAAGCCAAAGATGAAGAAAAATTTATCTTTAAATGAGAAACGAGCGCCCGATCGTTTTCTATCAGCGAATAAAAAACAGTGGGAGAACCAATCAGATACGCGGATTTTCAATAGAACACGGTTGAGTTTCTAATAATAAAAAATATTGTGGAACATTTAGGAAGAACGAGAAATCATTAGCCCTCCTAGTGTTAGATCTAGAATAGGGTGCAAAGTAAAGGACGCGAGCCGGAGAGCACCGTAGGCATTCCGTAAATCCTCCCCTCTCCGCCTAATATAGGGTTCCTTCAACCCTTATGTAGAGCGAGGACTTTCAGGGACTGGACTAGAAAACTTCCCTTGCAGAATGTTCGTCGCAAAGAAATTTCTTTTTGTGAAGCATGATTACATGAATTAAGAACTGATTTAGAAGGCTTCACGGTCAGACCCATTACGGCCATTGAACGATATTATTTCCTTTCAACAGCGCTTAGAGTTATCCGTTCAAAGTTTTGTTTTCCTTTTTAATAACGTTTGTCGTCGTTCGAAAATTTTACCAACCGTTTTTTAAAAGTGCCAGTGCTCTCCCTAACACTTGACTGCGTGTATAACAACCAACAACCTTTGAAGTAATCCAATTATCGTATAGGTAAATTTTTACTTTAAAATGTTTGTAATTTCGGGCTTCACACAACTGAATGATAAAAAACAGCCTTTACAACAATGCAATTATCGTAGAGAAGAAATGGGCTTCTGAATGTTTATAATTATTTCCCTGTCTTCCTTCAGGCATTCAACGGATGTTTTTTACGTTTTTTGCTTCTTATACCTTTATTAATTGTTTACCAAACTTCCCTCGCACAATTAACCGAGTAAAAACAAAAATTCGTGAAATAATGCCATCGCGTAGGCTTTTAGCGTATAGCTTTTGGATCTAAAATGCTTGTTTGAAATTGTTTTTTAGACGGTTCCCCTTCTCACTCAACTGCCTAGGAACAGAAACTCTTGAAAATGCGATTATCGAACACATGGGTCTTTCTTCTTAAATGTTTGTAACAAATAATGTAATTATCATACAAATGGTTTCTGCTTCTAAAGTTTATAATTATTTTCGAGTCAGCTTCTCTCGCTCATTCAACTGAGAAATTTTCGTAAATGTGGTATTTGGTTCAGAAATGTTTGAAATTTCATGTTTGCTGGTCTTCCCTGTTAAGCCTGGTTTTCACTAGCGACGCAAGCACAATCTTAAGCACAAGCGCGATCACGTAAAAAGGACAAATTTTGACCCTTGTGCTTGTGTTTGCCATAAGCACAAGCATCCGAATGCAACTTCCTAAGAACAGAAACTCTTGAAAATACGATGATCAAACCGATGGGTCTTTCTTCTTAAATGTTTGTAACTTTTTAGCAGTTGTCTGCTTCACACTCAACTGCTTAACAACCAACAACCCTTTAAATAATGTAATTATCCTACAAACGGTTTCTGCGTCTAAATGTGTATAATTATTTTCCAGTCAGCTTCCCTCACTCATTCAACTAAGTAAAAACTAAAATTACTTGATATAGTGAAATTTTCGTGTAGGTAGTGTTTGGTTCCGAAATGTTTGAAATTGCATGTTTGACGGTCTTCTCTGTCACTCCCAACTGAGTACCAACAAGCATTCTTTTCTTTTCAAAAGGATGCATTTTTTTTCTTGTCCATGGATTATTGTTTTTCAGTTTTCTCTCACACACTGAGCTGATCAGTTAACAACCAAAATCGTTTGAAACAATGCAATTATCGTTTCGGTCGTCTTCTGAGTCAAAATACAATTTGTAATGGTTTAACAGTGTTCCCCTTCATACTCAACCGCCTTAGAACAGAAACTCTTGAAAATGCGATTATCGAATACATGGTTCTTCCTTTTCAAATGTTTTAAACTTTTTAGCAGTTGTCGGCTTCACACGTAGCTGCTTAACCCAACCGACAACCATTGAAATAGTGTAATTATCATACAAATGGTTTTCTGCTTTGAGAACTTGTCATAATTGCGTTCGACGAAGGAGAACGCATACTAATCGCGTCGTTTGTCCAACGTCAGTCCCGAGGATTCTATGGTTCAGTCCCGCGGGTATCGATCGCCTGATGCCATAACCGTTTGAGACTTTTTGGACTGCTACAAGTGACCTCGACCTCATGCAGAGGGCCTCAATCTCATGCATATCAAAATGGCATCGAATTTGCATTTTTTGTGTAAACAAAATTAATGCGTGGAACGTGTACCCGAAGTTAAAATAATACCGAAAATGTCATGGGAAGCATATCATCCAGGGAATTAGAGTTTAAGTCAGCCATCGAACTCAAAAAAAGTGGAAATCGAGTGAGTCATTTCGTGTGTCGCTTTGAAGTTTAGTACGTCCGCGCGAAAATCTTCCCACAATGACATTGACTTTTTTTGTAAAACTTTCACCGCTGTGAGATTATGAGTTACCCATGTCAGAAATGTAATAAAATTGGGGGTTACCGGCCATTTAAAAGCTGCAAGCGAAGTGAACGCAACGGCGACCATCAGCGCGCGCTTAATTATTGCGACATAAATTACGTGCGCAGTAAGGATGCGCATAAACAACGAAGTTGTCCATGTTCTTTGAAGTGCTTGTGTTCGCGTCTTTGGAGGTCAGTCGTGTAAAGACGACGAAAATTGTCTCGAACGCACTCCGCTAATCCATGATTATTACTAGTTTTAATTGCGTTCGACGAAGGAGAGCGCAAGCCTAATTCTGTTTTGCGTCCTGTGTCTTTTGAGTTGGTATGCCTGTGCACTGTTATGCGGAATGAATCGAGCCGTAATGCGCGCGCAGGTGTATGGTCTCCAAATTGGCCGCCCCGATTGATTTTTGCAGGGGCAAATCTCGGCCGGGAAACTGGTAGTCACAGATGGCATCGATTTTATGCAAAACAAGATGGCGTCCCAAACGGAGCTGATCGAAATTGTTTTATCACTTCTTTGAATTTGTGATATACCGTTCTTCCTAGAAACACTAGACGTTTTGACGAGGAAATCATTGTGTGAATGTAATATGCGTGTAGTGGATTACTGTGTGAATTTTAAATCAAAGTTAAACTATTTTCAGAATTCGAAGTTTGTGGAAGTTTAAATCTCGTTAGTGCCAAACGATAACAGGTCAAGTGAAATAAATAATTATTTTTGTGTAAATAATATTTCATTCATTTTGGCTCGTCGCACAATCTTTTTCACACTTATCCTCCTCGCGTTTAGTGAGGTATAAGCATGGAAACTAACTTTGACATAAGGCTTACTACTAGTAGGCCGACCATGTCGGTTTTTTGCCACTACCTGCTTACCTTACCTCACAGATACGTCGAACGCACTCTCCTAATCTCTGATTACTACTAGTTTTAATTAAAATTGCAGCCCTTACATAACCAAAGGGTGGGTGTTCAAACAAAATAACAATAGGTGACGACAGCGATATCTTCGCTAACGCGTGGCCCGTGCAGTGAAGTACCCAGACCGTGGCAAGTTCCAGAAGTCGGGCAACGACCGAGAAAAATAATAAGAATTGTTGTTTACTCGAATAACTATTAAAAAGCGCGCAACTAACAGTGTAGAACTGGCAGTCGTCTAAGGCTTATTTTTTTCTAAGACTCTCCATGTAATAGCATCCGATTGATGGGCAGAGCATCCACGACGAGTCTATGAGGAAAACAACTTCGTGTAAGAAGACATCAGAGTCTCCTGGCCGGTCCTCGTCGCTGATTGGCCACAAAAATATTTTTGTGGCCAATCAGGAGGAAGGAGTTCAAACGCTTCTGGAACTGGTTCGGTAAGACAAAGTGCCCAGGGGCTGTTACGCTCTATGTTGTAAACTTTCGCCCGAAAATCCCGTTGTCCCGATAAGCTGCCCGTCGCCCCCACTAACTGCCCCTGGGTCTCCCAGGATGGCGAACATCTTGACTGCGGTCCTTTTGTTGTGTTCTCAAACGAAATATGTACACAAAGCCAGTTCGCTCGCTATATCTGTCTTGCTTGTTAGCGGAGAATTTGCTCGGGCAGGAAAAGTTTCGGCTAGTGCCTCCCCTGGTCGAAAACGTCGAAAGTTTGACGGCCATGCCCGCGCAGAAACGGCGGATTCTTCAGATTGTGGTCGATCGCAGGAATCGTAACACTTGAATGCTGCTTGCGAGCTATTAAAGTTTGTGTGCGATATGCAGCTTGTTGCACTGCTATAAATATGGGTGTTTTTCAGATCTTTTACGGAAAGATTGATGACAGTTTGAGGGGAAACTTTTCCAAACAAGAGTATATTTTTCACGATCAAACCAGGCAGATGTGTCAAGCGGCCGATCGCGACTAGCTACGCGTGCAAAGCGTGCAGCAGCGATTCTAGCACTGGCTTTTGTGTACAAAAGGACCGAAGTCAAGCTGGTCGTCGATTGGGCAGCTTATTGAAATGGCTTTACCTACCTATCGTTTTCATCATGCATGCTATTTATTCTGAATTTTTTCTTTATGTTGATTTCTAATTAAAAAATTTATTGTAGACGATTTGGGAAGAACGAGACCACATTGACACCTCATTGGCCTCCTTAGTTGTGAAATAAGGAAAATGTAAAGGCCACAAGTAAAAGTAATAAAAGCTACAAAAAGTTAAGACCACAAGCAGGAGAACACCATAGACCAGTCCATGAACTCTCCCTTCCACGCCTTATATAGGGTTTCTTCAACGCCTTTGCCATACAAAGTCTTAAATTATCCGAAAGCTTTCGCTTAAAGCCAAAAGTTAACGCTGTCCCTGGAAAGTTAAGGTTTATACGCAGCTCGATCATTGATCTCCACTGAGTTTCCCAGGAGAACACCGTAGACCAGTCCCTGAACTCTCCCTTCCACGCCTTATATAGGGTTTTTTCAACGCCTTTGCCATACAAAGTCTTAAATTATCCGAAAGCTTTCGCTTAAAGCCAAAAGTTAACGCTGTCCCTGGAAAGTTAAGGTTTATACGCAGCTTGATCATTGATCTCCACTGAGTTTCCCAGCTTGAAATTTTCTTTCACCGTACTATGGCAGGAGCCCAAAAGTTTGTCCGCTGCGCTTGCACGCCTTGACGACGCCTCGAGGATTTATTCAGCGTTAATAACGAGAATTTCGGCTCTTCTATCAGCGATATCTACCCGTCGGGACTGGAACTGAAGAATACTACACTATGATCAACAGAAGTGTGTTATTTCGACACAAAAATCAGTCACGGAGAAAGCAACACACTCTTCCGTATCAGCGTCTACGACAAGAGAGATGACTTGACATTTTGGATTGTAAATTTTCCTCATATGGACAGCAACATTCCAGCCAATCCGGCCTATGGTGTTTATATATCTCAATTGGTGAGATATGCCAGGATTTGCACATCCAAGATGGACTTACAGAGACTCCGATGTCTTTCTTCACGACTTCTTTGGCAAGGCTTCAAATCAGTATTGCTTCTTAAATCGTTTAATAAATTCTTAAAACGCCACAGCGCATTAATTGAAAAATATGGCGCTTCGATAAGGCAGTTCATCGTTAAAAACCATAGAAGTATCCTTTGCTTGTTGGTAGTTTTTATATCTTTTTAATAATCCTAGTTTCTCTGTCCACGCACTGTTTCATCTCACTATTATGTAGGTGCGTGCGCTAGTCTTGTGCTTGTGATACTGTATCATGCGCGCGCTTTGCTTAATTTATTTGACGTGTGCGCTTAGTTCGTAATTTAACGGTTTACATTTATTTACGTTATTTTCCTTATTATTTTGTCTTGTCTGTAACTGTGCTCACATCGTGGGTGGCTCCTCCTAAAATGTTCTGCAATTGGTATAGGATTTAATGGAGCCGAAACCAATTGTGGAATTGCGCGCATTTTAGGCATCCTACTGATGAATGATGCACTTGCACGCCTTGCAGTCCTAGAAGACGGTCAGCGGCAACGAATGTAAATATTGGTTGTTACCATGACAACGACCGACAATAATGGCGACCGAC
Organism: Oculina patagonica; assembly: GCF_052425735.1. NCBI lineage: Eukaryota > Metazoa > Cnidaria > Anthozoa > Scleractinia > Oculinidae > Oculina > Oculina patagonica. The sequence goes on along the minus strand of NC_135764.1, from coordinate 13,728,135 downwards.
TTGATTTGCATCAGGTAGAATGTTTTGAGGACAAGTTTTAATCACTTTACAAAGCTTAGATCGTAGCAAACCGTCAGACAAAATGGAATTTTAGTCTTCAATAGCATTTCGCGTTCTCATTATGGTGGAAAAATCCAAGCCCGCGGCTGCTGTTGATAAACAAGAGACTCTGACCAAACGACCAGGTTTGCACCTAGCTTCATTACTATTTTATGACGGAGTTTGTTATTCAATTATCTTCACGATAAATGTTTTATTATGTGCGGCGACAGTGGTTTGCCCTCATGTTGTGATCTTTAAAATATTTAACGAGTTCTCAGTTTAAGCCTGAGTCTTTCGGTTGCGTTATATAAAATCAATTGCAATCACGTAAGCTTATGTTCAGGACACTATTTTAAAACTTTACTTAGCTCTTAGAAGAAAAATGTAGTAATTATTTCAGTCCAAATTGAAAGACAAAGGTTTGTTTTACCTTCAAGTAAAAACGAGGCTCAAAATCAATTTAAAGTTTCTTGTTGCTCGTTTCTGCAGTGTTTCAAAACGCTCTCAAATTTCCATGTTAACATAGAGTAATTCCCTTTATCTTTCAAAGCGTATAAAAGTACTTATTTGAGAAAGTTAAGAAATATAAGGGCTGTACAGTTGAACCTCTTTAATACAGACACCAAAGTTATAGGGAAGATTGTCCGTATTACAGAGGTAGAGTTTACATGTGCAGAATTTTGGTCTCTTTCGGACCCGGCGTATCCAATCGAACACCAATCGTTTGATTGGGTTCGGTAATCGGATTATCCAACTTAATCGAACTCACAATAAAATTTGTTCATTCAAACAAAATCGAATGTTCGATTACCGAACAGTTGACAATCGAACAAAATCGAACGTTCGATTACCGAACAGTCGACAAGCGTACTCAGTCGAACGTTCGATTACCGAACTCTTGTTTGTTTTTATTGCCGACATTTTGTAGGGTGCACCGTCCCCCTGATTAGTCCTGCGTAATTTACTTTTAAAGAGACTGATTCTGAACAAAATCGAAGCAGAGTGAGTTTGATTGCGTTGGATTGTGTTCGATTGGTCCAATTGGTTTGAAAATTAACCCAATCAAACAATAAGGTTTTCGACTGGGTTCGATTGATTTTTGGTTCGATTTTGTTAGATTGGATATGCCAGGAATAGGAAGGTGTTCGTGTATGTAAGGAGAGATTCTACTGTAGTTTAAGGCAGACTCCAAAAAATTCATTGTGGACTACAGTCCATTGACAATGCAAGAAAGGTTTAATACCCCAGGGGGGTTCTCAGGATTTTAAGTGACGGGGATGATCGAATGGGCGGGCAAAAATCAAGACCCAAAAAGATCCCTAGGGCTTCCTACATAACCCAAAAAATCGCTAGATCTGAAATTGATAACCTAATTTTGACAGGACTGATTTGATATATCTTTGACCTGTGAAGATGTTATTTTTTCTCAGTGAAAGAAGTCCTGGTAACTCACTCTCGTTTAAAAAAGAATTAAAACATTGATTGTGCAGCCTACATGTATTACTTGTGAGTAAAATTATAAAGCACATACACATACATGTAGTCATCTGACAGTTTGTAAAAGCAGTATCAAATGCAAGGATGCCTCACCACAAGAACAAAAAAGACTGTATAATAGCTAGTACACGTACATTGTATGATCCAAACAAACTTAACTTTAACAACGGTATTTCTTATTCACTCGTTCTCAAAGGTATACTGAAGAAAAAGTCAAGCACAGCACTAGAACCAGTTCCTGAGTTTGCCGAGTCCCATGAGATTCAAAGAGCAGATTCCAACCTAGAAATTGTTGAAAGTGAGGTAAGTTAGTTCACACTGTGTACAGTATGTTGACAATATTATTACAACATGTTTTATTAATAAATTTATAATAATGTTCATCAGGGCTTTGTGGTACCTGTATACAGTATAGTAGAGTCTTACAAATGTGCAAGGCAGCGAGGGAAGCGTGCAAGGCAATGCAGCACTTGAGGCATGTGTGAGGCGAGGCAGCAGGGCATGCATGTATATACTAGGCAGAAATCCCTATTCCAAATAAAAAGGCTAACCCTAAGCTCCCCAAGCTTAATGTAGGCTAACTGGAGTGCTATTTAGGGGGGGGGGGGGACTTGAGTGCCATTTAGGCTATCTGAAGTGTTATTAAGGTTGACCAGAATGATTCGCCCACCTCCCTGCCTTGCTCTTTTTGGCATCTGCATTTTGAGGATGGATGTTTTTTAAGAATAAAATGCCAAAAGAGACAAGTTCTTCTACATGTAGATGTTGATACAATCATGACATCTTGGAGAGAACAACCTGCACTGGTTAGAAATACATGGTGCTATTTCCTGTTTTTTAATTCTGCTTTCAATTAATAATGCTTGCTTATCCATTAAATAAATGCATGCTATTTTTCTCTTCTCTTTAATACTTGTATTGGACCAAGTGTTCCCCTTCCATACGCATGTATGGTGCAAGCACTTTCTACATAATTATTTTCTGTGTAGATCCTGAACAGGTTGGACTCTAGCAAGCTAACTTATATTAAATTCTTATTTATTTATTGATATTTTTTTTGAATAAATTTATCAACTGTCAAGTCTCTACTTCATCAAATAATACCTTTTATGTAAACTATTAATTAAAAACATAATTATAATATATTACTGGTATACAATGTATATAATCAATATATTTTTTGTTTTTCAGAGAACTTCGACGCCACATGAAGAACAGCAAAAATTCAAGAAACTTTGTGAAGGGGTGCAAAACTGTTTGGCTTTGTTTCAAACTTCTCTCTCTGAGGTGAGTGTTATTGGTTGTATTTTACATGTGAAAATTACCGGTATGTTTCCATAGGTTGTATTACTGTTAGTAATGTTTGCGTAAATTAAATTACTATAAATTAGTTCTCCTTTTTTTGTTTGTTTACTTGATATTGTTCCCGAAAAGCCTCACTGGGGAGGTTCAATAAAGTATGTAGGTATGCCAGTATGTATGTATGTGTACACGCATGACTGTCTGTTCATAATAATTTGTTAATTTACTTTGTGATTTTGTTTTTTTTAGTTGCTGACTATAAAAGATGAGCTGTTAAAGGTACCTAATTACAGACATATGCATACATAAACCACCACCGAAAAGTGCATGTACATACTGTACATGTATTTAATAGTCTACAGTGATGCAGCAAAAAAAATATTAACAAGCATAATAGGCCTGCAATGCGTGCAGATTTAGATAAAAAAGATAATTATTACCTGTCTTACTATGGCATTCAACCTTGTGCCTTTCTTGCTATGATAAAGGCCATATGACATGTATTACTGTAATGATTCGATTTAGCGCCCGAGGCACTTAATTATTTACTTTTGGCACCTCAAGGGAGGGCGCTTATTTGAGACAGGGCACTTATTGGGAACAGGGTGCTCATTATTTTATTTGAGAAATAACCAAATGTTTAAAACAGAACTTTAATAAATATTAAAATAACTAACAATAACTGAAACTGTTACTAAACAGTAAAAAATTGTTGAGAGTTTAGTTAAAAGTTCATAAGTTATGCAAGTACGGTGCAGTGAATGCTCATGTGTTTATCTCTTCTATGTTGATGACTTCAGTCCTGGGGCATTTATCCACAAATTATAGCGGCACTTTTTAGAATGGGGGGTTCTTATTGGAATAGGGGTGCTTATTGAAAAAAAAACATTCAAAGGGGGTGCTCATTTGAAAGAAGGGCGCTAACTCGAATCATTACAGTACATAATTATAAAACAATCTATATTACTGATATTTAGATGAATGACTGATTAGAAGTGAAATCAATTTAAAGATTATTGAAGTGGCTTAAAAGGGGAAATGGTGCAAAACATGAAAAATCTAATTTAATTTATTAATTTATTGTAGTTATAATTTTCAAAAAAATTAACTTGAATCTTTGTATAATATCATAGTGCAGATTTTGTATGCTACTGTACATATAAAAATATTTAATTCAATAACATAATAATAAACCCCTCCATTGTTAACAATATGTCACAGAAATATAAATGATTAAGACTAGTAACAGTTACATGTATGTTTACTACATGTAGGTAATATTTTCACGTTTTTATTTTTTTTTACAGCATGCTCTTCCTCCAAGTTTGCTTTTGAAAATTGCACTTGTTACTGGAAAGTTGTTCAGAAGGTAAAAATTAAGTGTATTAGGCTGTAAGGCTGTCTTATTAGTTGGAAATGCTTCCTGACTCATCCCCAGTCATTTTCATACAGCGCAGTGAGAGATGGGTACCAAGAAAGTGTCTCAGCCCAAGGTGAGATCCATCATCCCCTGCTCCCCTACCTCGCATGCTTCTTTCCCATTGCAGCGTGCTATATGAAGACAACTAGGGACAAGTCAGATACATTTGTAAGGCAATGGAGTCATATTCATGACCTGTATATCACTTTAAAGTAATCACTTTTTTTCTTTTTGTCTGCATCTGGTCTTTTATCAGTAGAGGGGGATAAGAATTAAGGTGAGGACCTTGGAGCAGAGGTGGGAGGGGCAGGAACTTTACTGGAGGCAGGAAGAGAGAAGGCAGCAAGTAGAATTAGGAGTGGGGAGCAATAATTATGGAAAAATTTTGCAGTAGAGAAAGCATCGAGAAGCTGAATTCACTTACTTAAAGGAAGGGGCAGAAGTAAAGGAAGTAAAAGGTGTGGATGGGAAGTAAGAATGTTAAGACCCCTCCCCCCCACCCCCACCCCCACTGTGACCACGTGTATCATTGACAGACTGAGCACTAAATAAGACATGACTTCAACATGAAGATCACTTATTGAAATTTTGTTTTATATACTCTTGTTAGGCTTTTGTGTACAGTAGACAATCTCGCATGATCTGGCATAACACCAAACATGATTCTGCAATGCTGCAACAAGTTTCTTTTTTTTTCCTTTTTTGATTAGTTCATCAGATCTGAGTGTTCCTATCACTGAACTGGTAAGGATGGTAAAGCTGTACTCTACACCATGGGAGACAAAGAGTGCTGCACTGAAAAAGCTTCATGAAGATTATGAGAAGTAAGAAAATATGTGTTTATTAAAGAACAAAATAATTTCATGTAGAATGTTCTGTATGTAGTTGCCAGCCATCCATCCTCCCATCAGTTCATCCATCTGTCTGTCCGTCTGTCTGTCTGTCTGTCTGGCTGGCTGTCTGTCCGTCTGTCTGTCTGCAGCACTGACTTACTACAGGTTACAGTGTGATAAAATTTTATGATAAACCCATGAATCCATTATTGATGGTCATGAAAATAGAGATTCTCAGTTTCATGGCCTATTCTAAGCCCATGAATTTTCCCTCAAATATCCAATTGATATAATTCATGACAGACCCATGGATAAGCCTACAGTATAATATATGGCCATGGAAAATTTGGAACAAGCCAAAGTTGGATTTCATGGGGCAAGAAATTTCTGACAGAAGTGATGTATGTCATAACCCATGAGAAAAAAAAAATCAGGGCCTTGAAAAAATATTAATGTGGATTGCAAACCAAAGATTAATTTAATGGGGCATGAAATTTCCATAAATACATGTAGTGAATTTAAAATTTCATGGCCCATGAAAAGCATAGAATGTTTAGGAGCATTGAATTTTATGGGTCATAAATTTCCATGAAAGGATGTCTCAATGCATGTACTGTCTGTCTGTATGAGGCTCTACCAGGGTAAATTCCAACAAGCGACATGGCCCAGAAAGTAGCAACAGGACATAAAATAAAATCATGACAAACGACAACCCTTTTGGAAAAACTTCCATTCCGACAAGGACAAGCAATTTTTCTTCAATTCAACTACCAACAGCGAAGTGAAGTGCGATAAAACAGCAACAGGGGACATTTTGAAATTTAGACAAGCCACACGGGATCCCCCCCCCCCCTGGCAGGGCCTCCTGTATGCCTGTCGAGTCACCGAACTATCCCTAAACTACCAGTATTGGAGATTTCTACAACCACATCAACTCTTTAGGTCGATTCTGTTACTAAATAAGTTAATAACAAATGTACTTTTAAAAACTATGTCAAACTCACTAAGAACTACTTTAATTTCACTTTTAATCTACAGCAAACAAAGACAATTAAATGTGGCCTTACAGAAGCTTGTGCTTGTTGGCATTCAGGTGGATATTTTGCGTTCTCATCCATTGTTAAAATTTACTTTGATAGTATGATAGTTTGGTGTTACACTGTAAAATATAAAGGCAAATCCTGTTTTGAAGTGATTTTTACATTAAACGTTAACTAGTACATAAATATAACATAATTATCTTTCTTGTAAAGAGTGAAAGGCTAGCTCAGGAAAGAAAAGTGCTTAACTGGGAGAAGCTCTTCTCTAAGATGATGGTAAGTACATTTCTTTAAAAGAAATTTACAGTCAACTCTCTCTAACGGGCACCTCTGTAAAACGGACACCTGGCGATGGTCCCTGCCATTTATCACGCATTTTACAGTACTGTAACAAAACTTACTATAAAAGGACGGACACCTCTCTAAGACCGACAACAGACACTTTTTACTCACCAAAAACAATCTGCTTTAACGGACTACTTCTCTGCTGAAGTGTATGGCACCAAAGAGGACGTTTTCTACTCACAGTTGATAGTACAGTTAAAGGCTCTCGACTTTTGCTTCCAAAAGCAACACGGTTGTTTTAGTCTTGTTCCAGTTTGCAAAGTGCACAGTACGTTTTAGACTAGACTGTAAACGTTAATACTTTGCTTGAACAAGCGAATATATAATCATAGACATGTTACAATTTCAGAAGCAGTAAACTATCGATTGTTTTGCCGAAGCAAACGAGTCAATTTTCTAGATTTATTTTGTCCTTGTTTGTAGTTTCCGATAAAGTAAGTGACTTTAAACAGACTTAAAACAGACGTGTATTCACTGTGCATAGCCGTTCAGCTTTATTATCTCAGAATGACTGGTGTCACGCTACCTCGACTCTCTGTAAGGTGGACGCCTCTCTAAGACGGACAGTTAGGGCCGGTTCCGAAGGTGTCGTCTTAGATGAGTAAACTGTATCACTACAGCCATGCCATTTTCACTGCATTCTGACCAGTTCTTTGGTATCCATTTTTCAGACATCAAAGGCACATGGTTACCGCTGGAAATTTCTCATTGAATCTTTTAAAGAGAAAGTGAAAACAGGGTAAGAATGAATCAAGTTGCACTGTGACTTATAACTCAGTCTATCTTCTTAAGTATGCATGCCGGCTTGTTACTTTGCGCAGGCTGACTTAAATGTGTGTGATTAGTCTAAAATTGAAATACATACTTTACTTAACAATTGGTTTGTGCTTTAGCTTGCACTATCGAGTTATGATGCACGCAGGAAGTTTGGAGAGCACGAAAGAAGCGTAACTCTACATGTAGCTTCTTGAGTGCTCTCCAAGCTTCCCAAATGCACCATAACTTGTTGTTGTTAAAACCTGCTAAAAGTACGAACCAATTTTTATTATTATAACATTGCCGGTGGAAATACGCATCAAAACCCTTGCCAAAAAAAAAACTTGTGCGAGAAAAAAAAATTCTGGCGAGGTGGTTTCCTCACACTATCAGCTGCACTATTGGATTTGTAATGGTCACGTGCGTACGCTTACATGTACGTATACTGAATTTGATTGCCTCTCTGTTGGCTATGTTATAATTATCAGTTTAAAACTTCTGAGTTGTCTTAACAGAATCTTGTAAAATTTAGAACCAGTATAATATGTTTCAACGGTACACCAAATGGCTCAGCTTTGACTCTCAAATTATTTCTTATAGCGAGGTTTATGTGGCTGGTACAAGTACAGATGAAGAAGCAGGTAAGATTCATTCTGAGAGTGTAATTTTCAAACCCTAGCTGTATACAGATACTCTTAATTTTATCGCTAGTCGTCTCGTGTCGTTTTTTTCTTTTTTGGTGCCTTGCAGTATTAATCACAGGTTACTTACAAATGCTCCTAGAGAAAAGAAAACAACAACAACAACAACAAAATAGCAACCACAGCCGTTTCACATAGTCACAAAAAAAGAGAGTTACTAAACGTCTTTTTATACAGTTTTCCTTTTCTGTTTGATTCCATTACGTCACGAATTCTCGACTTGAACAAAAATTCAAAATGCATGTTCAAAACGTTAGTAATTATTTGTCAAAAATACCGTGAAAATCAGCTGGGTGCATGCACGATTTTTATTTTTCAGTTATTATTTAACTCTACCTAACAGTTAAGCAAAATAATATCTAGCAATGTTTTAGCGATTTCAAATTTTTTTCTAAGCTTGCCAATTTTTATTGAGGGAAAAATAATGATAACAAAATCGGCCAGTGACTGTTTTGAGGGACACTCGGAAGCGCTCGTGCTACGGAAGCGCTCGAAAGCCTTTTCGAGTTATGAATAATTATTCGAGATTGCCTTGTTCCTCGATCGTCGAGACTCGAAATTCGAGTGACTCGAACTTCGAGACGCGAGGATGGAGTCTCGGGGATCGAGTCGAGACTGTCAACTTACATTTGAGCGGTACTTTAGGTGTTCAGTTGATTGGATGATAGAAGTCGAAAACTGTTCGGGTCTACTTCAACGAAGATTTACAGAAAACCCATTTCTTGCCCTAAAAGTGATTCCCCTGCCTTACGCTTGTCGTGTTTTATAAACAGAGCGGGAAAAACAGAAGAGTGAGCGGGAACTGGAATCCATTAGAAGGAGGAGTATGATCAAAGACACTGCTGCTAAGAGAGTTATGAGGGAGTCACTGAGTGGAACAAGCAGTAGAGAGAAACCGGTGAGACTTACATGACGTATTTCTACATAATTTCTTCTTGGATATCGAAATGTAATCCTGAATTGGTTTTAGTTTTTCTTTACTATGCTGTTTTTATTGTTGAGATGCCTTTGCTGTGGCTTTACTTTGACACTAAATGATTGGTTGAGAAAAGCCCGCAGCACTTTTTCAACGAATAAAAAGTACAATCAAAACCAATTTTGCTTGCTCTCACAGGTTTTTCCGTGCTTCGTGTTGGCTAAATGCTCTTGCTTGAAGTTTTGATGGTTCACTGGATTGTCTGTATCGTTTGTGATTGGCCAGTGATTACTTTGGTTTTGGTTTTACGACATCCAATTAAATATCGCTCTATAAATTATTAAATTATTATGAATCAAACGCGCGAAGAAAAACGCATCTTGACTAAATCTTTGTGTTCTCTTTCTGTTTTAGCCTCCATCGTTTCAAGACAAAGACAAAGATGCCATTTTAGAGGATGAAAATCTTAGCGATGCCGAATTAACAAGCCTCGCGCAGCGAAGTCCGAGCCCCGAAAGACGAGTCCAACGTACTAGCCCTACAAGAATCACTATCACCCCTGATATGACAGCTGCTGATATGTAAGTATAAAACAAGACTGATCAATGACTAGTTTCGTAATTGTATTATCTATATAGAATCTTGTATATAGGCGCGCTGTGAGAATTGAGGATTGACACGTCTTCCCCATTGGCATGCATGGCTGCCATGTGTTCCATTTAAAGAAAGAGCAGTAAAATTTGATTTCGAGTTTTCTTTCTTTTACAGGAGAGCGGCGCGGTCACCGGCAGCAGGAAAAGATGGTAAGTGAACATCCTTTATTGATTTAATGTCATTAGGTTACAGTGTCTTTTTGAACAATGTTCTACAAATTTAAACCATTGATGCGTTTTGTGTTTAAAATTTCTTCAAACACTGATGAAAGGATTATCCGTGAAGCGTAAGCTTGTTTTTATACAACTTTGAGCACTCCAGGGCCCGGTTGTTCATAGAGCGGGTTACGTTATCCACCAGATAAGTCGCTACCCAGCTGATCAGTGTTGACAAAACATACAGTAGAACGTTATGCATGTTCGTAAGAGGGATTTATCCGGTGGATAGCATTATCCACCCTTTGAAAGACCGGGGCCAGACAAACATCATTTTGTTTGAGTGCTACGCAGCGAAAAACAAAACAATGGCTATGTACATTTCGCCGATAAAAAGTATTAAAAACAAGGTTAAAAGTTGTTACAAAGTGACACTAAACGTTTTCGATCAATATGATCATCTTCAGATCATCTTTGATCTGAAGATCAAAGATGATCTGATGAACTGAGATAACTCAAGATCATCTTTGATCGAAAACGTGTAGTGTCATTTTTTAACAACTTTAATCCTTACTTTTAATATAATAAAACAATGGCTGTTTGGTGCGTTTATGAGTTTTGCGTTATTATGCGAGATGACAAATTTTGCCTTTGTTTCCTGTTTCTTTAAAGGTTTCCTTTTTGTTTTAGTTAATTCGTTCGTTCGTTCGTTCGTTTTTCTTAAAAAATGAGCACGAAATGCACTCACTGCTTGTGTTTGTTATGGTACAACAGAGCCCAAGAAAGCCTCTCGGCCGCGTATCAAGTTCTTTGCTGCTCCTGGTAACGAAGATTCAGAAGAAGAAGACGAACAAGACGAGAAACAGTCCGCTGTAAAGTTTGCCGACAAACCATTGAAATCCAAACCTAAAGCAATGTTTGCAGACACCAGCCGTCCTAAAGTAAGTGTGTGTTATGGCGTGCAATTCTGATGCAGTAGTAATGCATTTATGAAGTCAGGACGTCAGCTGTTAGCAGCCACTATCAGTTCATAATTTAGTGTGTTTTTTTTTGGCTTTCTGGTTGTATATGGGCGCATTTTAACATTAAGACTGCGAGCTCAAGGCTGATAGTTGGCAAGGGGTGAATCTCCGAACCAACTATCAAAGTCGATAGAAACCGAGAGCGAGCAGGCTTATTGTTTTTGCATAATCCATTGGCCATTCTTACTGAAACTCAGAATACTGATAAAACTGATCTATTTTCAGTTTTGTTTGATACTTTTTCGCCTCAATACCTGTCGAAATACCGCGCCGTACAGTTTCATTAAATAGATTGCCACTTTCATACAGAGGCTCTCTTATTTTGGAGAGTCGTTACTTGCGGGATTTTCTAACCGTGAAATGTTATTACTGCTTTCGTAGAGCTACTACATTAAGAGAGAGGCTCGTTATTTTCGGAACTTTGCATTGCCTGCGGTCACATCTACGACGTAACTAAAGATAAACGTAACTTAAGTTTAACTTTAGAGAGTCTCAAGTTACGTGACGTCATACCTTACTTTGCGCTCACACCAATGCCGTCAGTAACTTTGGATCTTTTCGAATTAAAATTAGTTCATGACAGCCCTTATTGTCGAACCGTAAAATGCCAAAAAAAAAGTTTACGGGCAAAAGCTGTGCCTAGTTGTTCCTCTATTTTTTTCCATTTTTTGGTTCGGAAACTCGGTGTAGTAGAAAAAAAATGAAATAAGGTAAAACTTTTAACTGATACTAGATTGGTTATTCGTAATTTCTTGGCATTACATGTTGTTTTTCTTCTTTTCCGCCCCCTTTTTTCCCCTCACTTCATGCTTTATTTTGCATATTTATGTTCATCTCGCACGTGCGAAAAGCCTAGATGTGACCGCAGTCATTACAACGTTTGCTTGAGTACAACCACGTGCTTGTTGATTGTCCTAAGATAGTAAATGCCTGAAATCCGTACATCCTTATCAGAAGTTAATAAACAAACTGTATTTTCAGCGGGGTGGTGTAAGGTTTTTCCAGTCAGACGACGAGGAGGAGGAGGAAGATGAAGAAGAAGATGGCGAAGAAACCGAAGCCGTCACATCAGTCCCTCCTGTAGTGAAAGTCGATAAAGAATGTTGGACACACGAACCTGAGTTTGATAAGTAGGTATTCCAAAATGATTTTACGAACAATCTCTTTTATTGGTTTGTTTGAAAGCTGAGGAACTATACTGTCATGCAAGGACTGTAGGTCCTGTACTTTTGGGTTACATGGTTTTCCTTTTTTTACATTCTTTCGAAGAGAAGGCGCCCAGTCCCATCCCCCTCCCCCCTCCCCATACCCCAGCGTATTACATTATGGTATACGAAAAAAGGTGAAAACCAGTCAATCAAAATACTTTTTTCTTTGGTCCAACAATTTTTAAGTATTTGAACCATTTACGTTTCTTGAACTCTTTCTCAGTTACATGTACGAAGTTGTGTAATAATTTATTATTTACTTAATTATTAAAACGTGCTTGGGATCATCCTCAGAGAATATCGTTTCTTGGTCTTTTCTGTAATAACCCAGGTTCGACAATCTTCCAGAACGGCCCTCGCGCTTGATGAATAAGATACATGTATTTATTATATAAACTGCAGTGGTACAGCGAGTGGTAGCAAATCGATAAAAATGGTATCACATGTGTGGATAAAAATGATATCTACACATGTGTGATATTATTTTTGACCAACCAGCTCGTAGAGTTTGCCATGTTTCAATGCTAAATGAACCAAAGTTTATCGATATTAAGTCGAAACATCTTCGGATCTTCCTCGGCAATATTCGGCAATCTTCGGAAATTGATTTGAACACTCGAAGATAAATTTCACATCTCCGCGCAACAATGTATTATCCTCTATATCTGAACAATTTGATAACTGTGTGAAAAAGTAATAATTTCAAATCTTCTAGTAGTAATGTGCTAACAATCTCAGTCTTTTACTCTTTAACTGAAGTAAAAACAATACTTGGCGTTTTTGAGTTGGGGAAGGAAATTCTAAGCGGTAAACCGTCCTTTTCCCCAAGCCTCAATCAGCATTACTCTTGGGGGAAGGCAAAGGAGCTGGGATTATGCCTTATAGCCCTTGCATCTTTTATCAAAAAATGTTTCTCTTTTTTCCCTTTCAGGTATCTGCACTTGAGAATATACAAACCCGAGTGTAAGAAAGGTAATTTTGCAAAAGTTTACTATCAGTTACTCGCGCTTTGATTTTCTGATTGCCTTCTTTACCGCACACAAATGAAATAATAAAAAATGCTGTTTTTCGTGATAAAGTACAGCAGTAATTAAGTATTATCTTTTTTTTTTTTAATATCTTTATTATCAATTTACAATCTTTATATACATACATCGATTGACATTACTGACTACATCACATACGTTTTACTACATTACATTACATCACTCTTATAGATATATAAAGATATACGACTTATACACACTAAAACAAGAAAGAAAAGAAAAATAGATAAATACGATAAAATAAAATAAAATTTAATAATTATAATAACTTAAATTAAATTTTTCCAGCGGAATTAAGTACTATCGCCTGTCTTACGATGTAGTCAGGCGCCTGATGAAGACTAACAGTAAGCAGTTGAAACGTCGCGATTCACATCATAAGTGCCTGCATCGTGGTACAAGCGACTTCTCTATCCTAAAGAAGAAAGAAGAGTGTATATTAAAAAAAAAAATCAGACGTAATGCTCGGCCTTAAACTACTAGTTCCGGTTTTCTTACTTTTTTAATTCCTTCGTCACCAGCTGAAACTCCATTCTGTAGCGTAGCATTCAATGGGCAGCTCCTGAAGACTGACATCTTTGAGGAAGAAGAAACATCAGAGGAAACTGTCCCAGAATCAGTATCTCCAACACCTGCAGCGAAGTCTGATTCAAAGAAGGCCGAGCAGGCCAAGAGTGACAAACAAAAAACTGGCGGGAAAACGAGTGCAACCAACGTCAGTGGCAAAAAGAGCGGGAAAATGAGCGTGTCACGTGGTGCAAACAACCGAGCGTCCTCTCCATCTCCGTCATCGCGGCCAGCATCCGGAGTCGAGGAAAAAGAGAAAAAGCCGCCGTAAGAAAATCCCTGATTTGAAGGGTTTTTGTAACATTAACATAGCTCGTGCAAGCTTAAAAGGCCCTTGAACCTCGCCTTCCATCCTGAAAATGCCTCGATTCTGCCAATTAAATTTAGAAAAAGGGAAAGTGTCTTGAGAAGCTCTGAAATTTGAAACCGTTCTCTCGATTTTTGCAAAAGAAACTTTTAAATTTTCATTTGGTTTGAAGTCTACGTAAGTCTAATGCTCTTAGAAAGACGGCTAGAGATAAAAATCTTGAAGTGCTATAAGTCTTGAAAGACTGCTTAGGTTTATCAATGACTGTTGAACCGTAAATATTACACTATTACGGGTATTGTCTGTAACAGAAGTATCCAAAAATGTTTGTTTTAGGCGGACTGACAAATGTTTCGACACCAGCTGCGAGATCTTGTGTTTGAATATTGAATTTGTGCCCTTAAGAAAGTCTTTGAAGCGTCCTTGAATTTTGTTTCCATAAGACTGTTATGTTCTTCTCGACTGCTATTGGTTTTGGCAATCTTAGAACGGTTTTCACTTGAGTGTTGGAAGTAATTCACGTTTGTTTGGTTTTGCATAACTACGCTTAGTGATTGGTTTTAAAACACTCGCACCACTTTCTCAGCCAATCAGCGGTAAAACAAAACCAATCGCGATTCGCTCTTGCACGTTTTCCCGCGCTTAGTGCCGAACATGTATTTCCTTCAGGTTTTGATTGGTTCACTGGATTGCCTGAGTCCTCTGTGATTGGCTAGTGCGATTACTTTAGGTTATGGTTTTACGACACTCAAATAAAAACTTCTCTAATCTGAATTTTTATCAATAGGTCGTTTGTATACTCAGACATATTCTGTATAATAAAAAGTATTTGCTTTTATCCACAGCATATTTAAGGAACTGATGTTTAAACTGCCTGAAGATAATGGTCGTGTTTTAGGGGAGACTATAGAAGACATCACTCAAGAGGCCCTTCGATTTGCGGTACACCCTGGAAAGGATCTACCAATGATCGCCATGGCAACTGCAAACTATGGAGATCTTAAGGTCGTGGTAAGTTATTTAAAATTATTTATCTGTTTCGTCAGGAGAATACAACTGTTAGAGTATTGTATCTAGAAGCGTATGTTGTTTAATTTTGTACGGTAATTGCATAGCCATAATCATTTAACCATGATAGTCGCGAGAACAAACTCTCGAAACGGTTAGTAAGCTCGCACTTTTTCATCACGTAAAGGCATAACTACATGTTGTTCACACTTATGTTGCTCACAAATAAGGTCTCCTATTTAAAATGTAATTTTTTCGTAGTAGTTTGTTAAAATTTGTAATCAAATTTCGCAAACTTAGTCGTTCTAACAATCAACCTAAAGGTATCAAATATTAAAGGGTTTGTTATATTTGTTTCAGGATCAGTTTGAGGGACGCTGGTCGCACACGGACAGCAGTGCAGTGCCTCAGCAGTTTCCTCTAACATCTGTGGTGTCTGACCGTGATATGCCGTTTAACTCAACCTGTGGACAGATATCTCTTGTGTGCTACTTGGTAAGATTGTCATCGTCTACTAAGTGTTACACTTGCATGTTTCTTCGGTCGCGTGTTATTAGGAGCAATGGTTTTCACGGAGGTTTGTCACAGATTTTACCAGATTTTTGAACAGCCAAAATTTCTATTCCATTTTTATTAAAAATTGCTATATAAGAGTATTGAAACTGTTAGCAAGCGTCTTTGGCTGCGGATGGTTCGGATGGTAGTGGATTGAAATTGAAAATCAAGGCTTTATTTTCTTTTCGTTGTTTTCACGCGTCTTCGAAATATCGATATTTATAGCCGTAGCTTGATTTCTATCCGCAAATTAAGGATATATCTTCCTTTTAATGTTCAAAGATAATGTTTTTTATGGGTAAGGTTGTCTACCACTAATTTCAAAACAGTTTAAACCAAAAATCTGCGAAATCCCCTTGACGTAGCCCCTTAAACTAAAACCAAACAACAGAACACTTTCCAGCAGTTTGCTATGGAAACAATTTTTAGCTGTTAGGCTGGGGCATAAAACCTTTTGAAATCGACGGATTTTGGTTATCTCCTTCACGGCCGAACTGTTACTGTTCATTTTTAAACCATTTTGATGTTCGTATCCTAATTTTAAAAAAAAATGTGCTGATTTTTTTAATATCTTTTTCTTTTCTGTTTCGCATAAATCAGTCCAAAGTTGAAAGGTAGGGTTAAGCTTTTTTGTTTGTTTTATTTTTTTTTATGAATTGGAAATCCCTATCCCATAATTTGTTTTCTCTTTACTAATTTGCTTGCTCGTTAAATTTGTATTTTTAGGTTAACGAAACTTGGCAAATCAACAGAAACAATTCCTTTTGATGAGTGAGTCAAGATTTCTCATTTAAATAATGAAGTTTATGTTACTAAAAGTATAACGCACAATTCCATTTTCATTGCCACTTAGCAAAGTTTTTTAATTAGTTTATTTTAACATCTTTGTAACATACTCGGGCAGCATATTGACCTCGTGCTGGATTATTCTGTCTTACTTACTTGGGTGGTGAGTTCTTTATGGAGCTCACGTTATCTGAGCTGGCAGCATATCGAACTCGTGCTAGATTATTCTGTCTCAATTGGGTGGTGAGTTCCTTATGGACCTCATGTTATCTGAGGGCAGCATATCGACCTCGTGCTAGATTATTCTGTCTTAATTGGGTGATGAGTTCCTTATGGAACTCATGTTATCTGAGGGCAGCATATTGACCTCATGCTAGATTATTCTGTCTTAATTGGGTGGTGAGTTCCTTATGGAACTCGTGCTATCTGAGGACAGCATATCGACCTCGTGCTAGATTATTCTGTCTCAATTGGGTGGTGAGTTCCTTATGGAACTCGTGCTATCTGAGGACAGCATATCGACCTCGTGCTAGATTATTCTGTCTCAATTGGGTGGTGAGTTCCTTATGGAACTCGTGTTATCTGAGGACAGCATATTGACCTCGTGCTAGATTATTCTGTCTCAATTGGGTGGTGAGTTCCTTATGGAACTCATGTTATCTGAGGGCATCATATCGACCTTGTGCTAGATTATTCTGTCTTAATTGGGTGGTGAGTTCCTTATGGAACTCATGTTATCTGAGGATAGCATATCGACCTCGTGCTAGATTATACTGTCTTAATTGGGTAGTGAGTTTCTTATGGAACTTATGTTATCTGAGGACAGCATATTGACCTCGTTCTAGATTATTAATTTTTGTCTTTATTACGCAGTGAGTTCCTTATGGAACTCATGTTATATAAGGGCAGCATATTGACCTCGTTCTAGATCATTGTCCTACTTGGGCGGTGAGTTCCTTATGGAACTCATTTTATCTGAGCATATTGACCTCGTGATAGATTATTCTGTCTTAATTAGGTAGTGAGTTTCTTATGGCGCTCATTTTATCTGAAATATGCCGAAATTAAGATGGGACATAAAAGGTTAATTTTTTGGTTGTATGTCCCTTGAAAGTCCTTGAATTTGAGAATGAAACTTGAAAATAATTATAGTGCTTAAAAGTCCTTAAAAAGTACAAAATTTTAAAAGTAAACTAACCTCTATACTACCATTTCCGTGTGAAATTGTGGTATATTTTATGTTAAATCATTATAGTAGATATGTTTCAGTAATATGTGCTTGAAAAATTGGATCCTTCAATTATATTAGGAGCAAGTAAGGTGCGAAACCCGATTGTCGTTACACTGTATCCGTGTTAACTATGATTCTTTTTTTCGCAGACTGGTGAATGCAGCAATAGAGTCTCGGAAAGAGTAAGTATCACTCACTACCATTTTGCGTTCATCCTTAAAACGTGACAAATTTAGCGCGTAGTTTTACTTTTAAAACGTTAACGGTTTCATCTGGTTACGTGACATCGCTTCGGACCAGATAAGTCAAGCATTGAAAATCTTGCTCTAAAGCGACTCCTCGACGATAATTCTGTCCAAACTTGTCAACTCTTCTCCTCTCCATTGCAAAAATATTTTCCGAGCAGACTTTCATTGAAGTGAGCGGGCAAATCATGAAAATATTGATAGCGTTGTGATGAAAGCATGATCGTATGGCGCCGAAATGTTGTCAATTTCGCGACCTGACTGCAAACGTTTCATTGGTCAAAAGTGATACGCAAACAGGCAAAACCGTTGAGGTTTTAAAAGTAAAACTACGCGTAAAATTGGTAACGCTTCAACGGTGGACGCAAATGGTAGTAATTTGCTACACAATGCTCATCTTCTGTAATCTGAATCCAGAGATAAGAATTTGAAGAAACTGTTGTGATACCTATAAAGCAAGCAAGGATAAACACTTTTATAAATAATAAAGATGGTAATTTTTTTTATACTTTTTTAACACTCGTTTAGTTCAGAATTCACAAAAAAGTACATCACAAAAAAGTAACATACAGCTACTTACGACCAATTGCATACACTTGGATAAAATAACTACACTTATTTTACACTTGTCATGTAATATAACAAAATAATAAGAGACTCATGATATTACTCACTATAGAATTTTTGGGAGTAACGAAAAAGTTTAACCTTCAGCTTGCAATTGGTTCCCCTAAATTAACAAATCTAGTTGAAACATTTACAATCAATTCTGACCGAAGAGCAGCGTGATCTTCGATAGCCTTAATTTGAGAGGCATGCAATGCTCTTAACTTTTGTTTCCGTTTTTGTTTTGTTTTTCTCTTAGGGAAGAAGCAGAAGATGCCATTGTCAAAGAGGAGATAAAGGAGGTTTGTAAATGCTCTAAACAACAACTTGATTTGTACCCTTTCTGCGCATTCTGGATTTACGAAATAACCATGATATGATAAACTAGAGACACGGCAGCCACCCTTATTTAATAACGGCATATTAATAAACATAGGGTCAGATTCTTACAAATACACGAAAACACACATTACTCAGATAAAGTACATTGCAGTTGGTTAACAGCCTTGTATAAAGTAGCGGAAATCGAGAGATAGTTCAAGGTATTTCTTAGCAAAAATTTCTAAAAGCTCTCAAGCGAGAATGCGGCTGCAGCAGCAACAACAAAAACAACAACTATTACCACGATCACACACGGCAGGAGGAGTCACTGCTTAAACTGTGATTAGGACCCAGGGTTATCGTTAACTGCGATTCGTCGATGGATGGAAACCATATGCATCGACGAATAGTAAATCTCATGCTACGTACGAGAACGATGTCAGAAATCAGAATGCTGAAGGCTGGTGCCCAGGTTCCTCGTAGTTATAACGGGGTGGGGGGGGGGGGGGGGAATTCCTATGCATATCTGTGATGCAAAAGTACCGCATAGCTACCAAACCGCCACAACCATTCCTCCACCCGGCTTATTTGACTTTAAACCTTTCACTGCTTTCACAGACTCCTGAGCCCATGTACACTGAAGGGGATGTAAAAGCCTTGAAAGAACAACACGCCGAGGAAATGCAGCTGTTACAAGAGGAGTATGAGTAAGTGAAAGAGCCAGGAACGCGTGTTAACCCTACCTTCTTTACGTTGAGATTTGTGACAAACAATTTCGTTCGTAAACAAAGCCACTTTATAAACGTTTCGATTGACTTGTCTCTCTAGGAAAAGGTTGAACGAGCTTGCTCAAGGACTGGGTCCGTACCCACCTGACATGGAATCTCCTCATGACTATATTGATGGTAAGTTTGTCAATTTTTTTTTTCTTACCCGGATATAGTAAGCACGCAGTTTCATTATAGGGGTTGCTAAGTAACATTGCCGTAAAGTGAATTTTGCGTTAATGACACGCGATCGTGAAGCGCTATGACTGGGTTTAAGTAACTCGTGCAACACGCTCTGACAAAGTACTGCAAAAATGTTAGTCTTTATTTTTCAACTTAATGATGAGGCAGATGAACTTATTCTCCTGCCATTTTTTTCTTGTTTTAGCACGCCAAACTTGAATCCCCGCTATATTGCTTTTCTTCTTGATCAGCCGAAAGAAATGAAGAACGAATACAAACGCCATTTGAAACAATCAATGCGCTTACGCCTTAGAAGTGTGAAAATAATTGCGTTCTCACTTTTCAATCAAAATTCGCTGTTTCCGAGCAAAACAAACCCTTTGCAGTAAGTTAGAGTCATGGTTTATTAGTATCTTGTTTTGTATTCTGTTTTTAGTTTTTAATTTTCTGATTTGGTCAAGTTAATGAAGTTACAATTTACTTTGTTTTTTAGCTGCCACGTCACCAATGTTTCTTAGGTCTCCTTCACTCATAAGAACACCTTCGCCCGAGCAAGGAAAAGCACCGAGACCGCCTTCAGAAGCAAGGTAATAGAACTTGAATGAAATTTTGTATTCTCTAGGATAGGGTGATGGAGTAATTGACTTTTCGGTGGGAATCCTGAACCGACAATTACATTTGAGCCTGCGGTATTTAAAAAGGGAAGTTGCTAAGCAACATGACGTATCCTTATGACGTCATGCTGACGTCATCGGCTGTGAATCAAGAAACGTCAAGTTCTTGTCGCGTGAGCAGTCCGTTTCAGACTTTCTTGTTGATATTGCCTAACGTTTATGACTCCTTGGTTATTTACAGACCTCAGTCGCAGCCTCGAAAACCAAGACCTCGAATCCCTAACTTACCGGAATGGGGAAAAGATCTACCTGAAGATGTAAGTAGTAAACTTCTGTACAGTGATGGATTCCAGCATAGCTTGATGTGTTAACCGATAAATTAAAGTTGTTGCAGCCTAATAAAAAGCTCAGTGGCTTATCCTGCCCTGTGTGATAGTTGTTGTTGTTGTTGTTGTTGTTGTGGTTGTTGCTATTTTTTGTTGTTGTTTTTGTTGTTGCTGCTGGTTTTCCTTTTTATATTGCTGTTGTTAATGATTTCGGTTTTGTTGCTGTTGCTGTTGTTTGAAATAATATCACCGACAGATTGCACGAAGCAGACACTGCAAAAAAAAAAGCCTAACTGCTTTGAAGAACAAACATCCCAGCAATTTTAATCAATTAAACCTCGAAATTAAGAATTTACAAACAGGAAACTTCCACTGCCACCAAGTTTATTCATTTTACCAAGTTTGGCAAGCCGTAACACTCATCAAGATGGGACAATTTTAGTGTAAAGATGCTGACAGCTTTCTTCGTTTGAAGTGTTAGTGTGCTTTCTGTAACGCCATGTCCTCCTTGTTTCAGTTCCTTACTCGACTCCATTTGTTTAATGAGAACAGCACCAAGTATCGTCAGGAACTCGGTGATAAAACCCGCAGAGCGGTAAGTTATAGTACTACATTACATCGTTTGATGTGCACAGGGATCCCAAGCATTACGCGGGGAAAGGGGGGAGGAGAGAGGGAAAAGGCGGGAGGGGGGGTTGCCAAAAAAAAAGAAGGGGGGGAGAAAAAAAAAAAAAAAAAAAAAAAAAAAAAAAAAGAGAAAGAGGGAGAAGATGATTAAAAAAAAAAAAAAAAAAAAATTTAAAAAAATTTTTTTGGGGGGTCCGCTACGGGAGATAAAAAAAAAAAAAAAAAAAAAAAGAATATATAAAAATGGCCGCGGCCGCTTAAGGGAATGTCCGCTTAAGAAAAAATAAAAAAAAAAAATTTGTATGGGAGGGTAAAAAAGAGTTTCAAAAAAGGCGGCCGTAAATAGAGATGTCCGCTTAAGAGAGTGTTCGTTAAGAGAGCTTCGACTGTATTTACATATAAATGGCATGCAATTATTTGTTAGGTATACCAAAGGGTTTGTTTATTATTCCCATCCTTCTTTTTATTTTTACCACACTTAAGTTTATTGTCTTTTTGGAGTTTTTCTAGATAAGTTAAAAGTTAATGTGAAGTTTCGTTGTAATTAGATTAGATTTAATTTGCATATTCCAAGAAATCTTCTCGAAAGGAAATTCCAGAGCTTCATCAGAGCAAAACTCGGCAAAAAAGGTGCATACATTCCGTTTATACCGTGATGCGGATTTCAATCGTTCCTGTTTTCTACCTAACAGATCCAAGAACGGTATGAACTTCAAATGGCTGTACAAAACAGACTGGCCCAGGCAGAAGAGGAGCCGGAGGAGGGTGCAGGTAAGGCAATGCATGTTCATATTGTTTGCAAACTGTTTAAATCTAAAGAAACTGTTACGATGCTTATCCCAATGACATAACTCAAAACTCCAGCATAGAGCAGTTTTCAATTGAGTGTCGTAAAACCAAAACCAAAGTAATTACTCTGGCCAATCACAAAGGACACGGACAATCAAGTTAACCAATCAAAACTCGAAGCAAATACATGTAGCCGATGCGAAGCGTGGGAAAGCGTGTGCGAGCGAGTTGCGATTGGTTTTGGTTTTAGTTCTGATTGGCTGAGAAAGTGGCGCGAGATTTTAAAGCCAATCACTAAGCGTAGCAATGCAAAACCAAAGCAAACGCAATTTACTTTCGAAACTCGATTAAGTGAAAACCGCTCTACCATGCTTATCCCAATGACATAACTCAAAACTCCAGCATATAGACACAAACGCACACACACAGTTCTCAAGTTGATCCGATAAAGGGCTAACGCTTGAAACGTCAGCTTTTCCAAATTTGCTACGAGGGTTAATTTATCTTTATTATCTCGTACTTGATAATCAACTACGTGTCTAGTCTAGTCTAGTCTAGTTAATTATTTTATACACTTGCTAATGTTGGATAATGTCTAGTCTAGTCTAATAAAGTCTAGTCTAATCAAGTGTAGTCTAGTCTAGTCTAGTTTAATCAAGTCTAGTCTAATCAAGTCTTGTCTAGTCTAGTTAATTTTTTTTATACACTTACTAATATTGGATAAATCAAACTATGTCCGTGATTTTTTTTTTCAGATGTCTGTCTGCCTGCCGTGTTCATGCCAACGCGCACAGGTCACGTGTACTCGCCCAAGGCCCACTCGTACTTTCATCCACCAGGTAAGAAAGCTAATTGAGATCCCAGGTAAATACTGTAAGTCTATCTTAGAATGGGGAATTAGTCTCTAGGCACAGTTCTTCTCATATCAAGTGTTATTAAAAAAATATATCAAAAAACACTTAATTAAATACAATTTTCCACGCCTTTGAAGCGCTTTTTGCTCATTCATTTCAATTTATTTTGTGATTGGATACGATTTAACTTTCATCTACATGTTAGAATAACCACTTATGCTTGCATCGTCTTTTTTTTCCGTTGTGGTGCAATAGTTGCAGATTCTCTTTTAGTACATTTAGATATTTCTAGAATAAAAAAAATACCAATTTTCATTTGTTCATTTTTCCTTAGGTTCATCTGAAGGCCGACTCACTCAGCCGCCGTCTATATTCAAGCTACCAGCGGTCACACCAGAAGCAGTATCCTTTGATATAGTTTTTAAGGGTATTCATTCTTTCTTACAACCCTTACATACCATACATTGCATCGACTGATTTTACTGACTACGTTACATTACATTGCATTACTTTACTATCAGTTATAGACATAGCCATCCTTTGATAAACACGCACTACGCGCGGTTGTAAGTTACATCCGACAAAAATAAGGTTTTCAACGCTTAGTTTTGCTCACAGATCACTCCTTTTGTCCTTTTGTCCTCGTCCTTTTCCCCTTAAAGGTTTGTACTATACAACGGCCTGCATGAAGGTTGATTTTCACTAACGGCAAAGCGGCCACATAGGAGTACACGTACCTAAACAAGGGGTGTTTGTTTGTGTGTTTTTTTGTGGAACGTTTTGTTGAGATACATTGGTCCTTTTTCCTTGACTTTGTTGTAGCAAGTATCTGTTCTTAACCTATTCGAGATGAGTAAAAGAGACAACCAAACAGGACCCCCGTGGTTTGCTAATGATCAGACGAGACCTCATACAATAGCTAATCCTGAGCAGTCACAGACAGTCCCACCCCCACCCACTGCGTGTGACGTGTGGTCTCCGCCTCCTTACCAAGGAAGAGCACGAACCAGATAGCACACGTGACAATTTGTCTTGTCATTGTATATTCACGTGACCAACATGTGAGGGTATGTGTCACGCCAAGGGAAGAAACGCGCGTTTGTCACGTGAGAAAATATGACCTGTTTATATAAAGCTTGTTTCGAAATGGTCCTGATGGTCTTCCCAAAGGAAATTGCAATATTTATAACATTTAATATAAGGGCTCAAAAATTAAACATAACACGAACTACCCTACAGTGTTCTGAACTCCCAAACATGGCTCAAACTCCATAAAATAAGTCTCTAACTTTTAGAATGCCTCTCCCAAATCCTTTTCGACTCTTTTTGATCTTTGGAGGTTTTGTGGAGCTAACATTAAAGCTTTCAAAAGCAGTGAATCAAGACCGCTTTTGCTATTTTTTTTTTATAAAACCCCAATGCTTATGCACTCACTAACCGTAATAGAATGCTTTACTGATTTGGTTTATTCTTTGATTTAATCAAATTTACAAACTATAGCCATGGCCTTAATTTGAGCTTCAGAAAGGGCAATTTATAAGATCTTGTAAGGGCGGTGAATTTACAGTCAGAATTTAGTGAAATAAAGATTTTTTGATGGCCATAAACTTCGGTCGGTTGGGAACAGGTATATATGTAAATGTCAATGGATTTTGCCATCGTTGCAGAACAATAGTCACCATGGGTTAATCTTTGTTTACAATTAGTCCTCCGCTAGCATAGAATTACCGAATTAAACTTGCCTGCGAGACCTTGTGGATACGATAAGTTGGTGGCCACTGTGCAATTTGGTTCTTGCAAAAAATCAAAGAGGAATGCCTTGCATATTGAATGAGAAATTTCCTTTTTTAAAAACATCAAATTTACAGACGATTGTATGACTGTGCGGCAAGGTTGCCATCCAGGTATACAAACGTCTGTAAATATTGCAAGTTTAAAAAAAAAATCGTGCGGTCGTCAACCCGTCCTCTTTCAAACGTGGAAAGAAGCTAACTGTTGCCTGCTTCCATTTTCCTGAAATGTAACAATGACGTCAGCGAAGATTCGATCTCGTATGGTGCAACAAACTCTTTCCCATGGCCCTCTCTTTTCATTCACTATGAGGCGGCCCTGGAGAGGTTGTGTATGCAATTGTTGTTTTAAAGAATTTCAACCTTGCCCTTCCAGGTATTTTTATTAGTTAAACTAAAACGACAAAAACTCTTCATAAAGTAAACTTTTGCTTTGCTTTTATTAACTACCAAAGATTTATAATGTAAATAATATGTAATTCTTTTTTAAAAATAATAAAATATTAGCTTCCTATTACTACCAAATAAGTTTAACGATGTTAGGAACGTGATGTTCAAATTAATTAGTAAATAATTAAATGAAGTATTTTTGCGGTGTTTGTAGCCTTTTCTTTATTCCTTTGTTATTTTAATCAACGCTGCGTTAGCTCTGAAATGTTTTTAATGAGCCTCGTTTTTTTTTTTTTTTTTTTTTTTTTTTGGGGGGGGGGGGGGGGGGGCTTCGCTTATTCAAAGGGAGTGCCATTGATAACGTCTTTGGTGACATCTGAGGGATACTTAAAAAAGAAATGGGTGAGCGTGCTTAAGTAGTACGGTCCAAGAACCCCTTCCTTGCCTCAGAGTAAAATTGTATTGTATCATTTCTGACTAAAAGTGAAGAGGTTGTTTTCATTTTCAAATTCTCCCCACAATTCTACATCAGCTGTAGATTTACGCACATTTCAAAACGACCAGATCTAGATAAGCAGAAGGATATAAATTTTTCCATTCAGCGACCCCATCCCAGACTGAAAAAAAAAAAAAGAATTGGAACCCCGTCGCAGACCTGGAAGACATACCCGTGTAAGGGTATGGAATAAGGAAATACCCCCTCCCCTCTCGAGGGGAGGGGGTCATCCACGTTTTTCGTGCCCGTGGTAGTCTCCACACATTTTGCAGTTGCAGCATCGCATCACCCTTAATGCAGGCCTGCATAAAGTTTGAATAACAAATAATCGGAACGAAAGTTGTCAGTTCTGCTATAGAACTTAAAACTTTTTTGACATGATATTAAAGTCCTACTGTCTTGTTGTAACTTTGAGTACCAAGTCGGGTTGGCATTTTGCATGAGCAAATTTATTCATGCCCAAAAAAGCACTTTGTTCTTTCTTGTACTAATCACGAAGCTCGCCAAACGTTAACAAGGTATGCAAATAGACCTTTTCAATTGACTGCCAAGAGTAGCCAACTTTGGTCTCGCGTTTGCGAAATCTAAAATTAGAGACATTAAGCATGACGTTATACGGCTAACGGCGAACGCAAACATTTTTTTTTTTAAGTTTCTATCGAATTCCTAAATTAATCCCTCATAAAAATGACGAAAAAATTCCACATTCACAACAAACACAAAACTTCTCATTTCCGCGTACGAACGCCAAAAGTCAGACGGCAGAAGTTCATGCTTAATCTCTCTAATAAGTTAAAAACTTCGGTATAGGGCTCCAATCGAACACCACAAGTGTTGCTGTTTTGGCTTTCGCTCGTTTTGTGGGGCTTGGGAAAGATTGGTGGTCTTTGTTTCGAGTGATTGGTCATGTTTTTATGTTTGCTTTTGTTTTCTTATTTTGATCACTAAAAGAAGCAAAGTCACGATATTTTAAGTCAATTTTCTGATTACTTCCGAATTGAAAGAAACCTGAAAATAATATTTTTATAACATGGGAAAACAACAAGGGAGTAATAAAAACTCAAAAATAACTGACGAATATTAAGACGGATTGCAAACAACAAACCTGAAAAAACTTGCCAGTTTTTTTTTTTTTTTTTTTTTTTTTTTTTCAAGATGCGTTGTCCGTGGCGTAGCTCCTTTAAATCTTAAAGATGAATTCCAGTCCGTACTGCGCAAGCTCGGCTGCAATGTTTATGTGAGCTTCACACAAAGGCATGTTTACAAGCAAAACTAAAAATTCCGTGACAAACTTACCTTTTTCTTCATTATTAACGCCAGATATCCTTGCAGAACAAATAATAACGAGTAGAAGAACCTTGACGCTATTTCAAACCGACCTTTAAGCTCATCGGGAATTCTTGAACGAAAGGAACCGTAATGGCGGACTAAAAAACTTCATGTATGCTGTCACCGAAGTGTAACGTTTCAACGAATTCAAAACAAATACGAAAACAAACCCCGAGTCTGCGCAGTACGGACAGGAAATCAGCTTTAATCTACGAAAGTTTGGCAACACTTTTATAAGATACTTTTTATTATGCTGTACATGGTGGTTCTAACTTTCAAGTCTGGATGAACGCCAAACAATATAACCATTCAAATGAAAGCTATTCAGCAGTACTTTAATGTGGTACTGTTTATTACGCTGCACGTAGTGGTTTTTACTTCAGAGTCTTGGCATGAAACTCAGGTTTTGAACAATTCAAATAAAGGCTATTGAGCATTATTATACGCTCGTCCCTCTGGCGGGCTCGCGCCTCCCGTGGGTGGTGCTCTGCGGGGGGCCTCAGCGACTTCTCTCGGGCTCGCGGGGGGGGCCCGCCCCTCTCGCGCCTCTTCCGTCGCCCCCCCCGTCTCTCGGCCTCCTGGCCCCTCGAAGTAGTATGTACTTTCAGTGGTACTGTTTATTTCGCTGCACAAGTTAGTCTGTTATTAAAGCCCTAGTGCGCGACCATTTCAAAAATATGCGCAAACAGTTTTCGGCGTTTCGCCAGTTTTTGAACCTGCACGCTTGTACTGTTACTTAAGTGGGCTGGTCATCGTATCATCTAATTGTCTTTAACAGGTGTTATTATACTAATAATTAAACATAAGGGATGCCAGTACGATAGATGCAATCCAAAGACGAGCCACAAACGATTTTGAAAAGCGCCTTAGTTCAGCTAACGGTCTCTTAATGGTCGTGTGTTTTGTATGATCACCACAAATCGCTTCATCTATGAACGGACCTGTCATGGGCTGCATGGACAGGCGAAAGTTCTATCACTGGAAAATTTCTTTGGTTTATTTTAAGAGTAAAACCTAAGAATTCGTACTGGTGTTAAAAAATCGACTTCGATTTAGATAAGGTTTGACTGAACCATAACCTCGACATTTGAACGAGGCAATTTCCACTTAAAGCTTAGTGATGTAACGAGTTTGGTCGATCTCTGTTTCAACAAGATATTTTAACAGCTTCTTTTCCCAACTGCTGCGTTCCTTGTCGCTGTGATAATCCACAAATGTCTGCTCCCTCAGTGCCTTGGGCATTTTCTTTTTCTTTATTCCGTCGATTCTGACAACCAGCAACGAACCTTCGTGTGCAACTCTGCTTCGGTGCAGAGCCATTTCGAGTTCTCCTCTGCAGAACTTGCTGTCCATGTAGTTCCTGGACATCACCGCCAGCACCTTGCGGCTCGAGTACACGCTTTCGGCCATGTTGTCGACCAGGGCCCTTCCCAGTTCAAAGTCTCGACTGTGGATGCAATACTTGAGCCGATTCCTCTCCAGCAGAGGGACGAGGTTGTTCGTAACCCACTGACTGTCTTTGTTGCTGAATGTCACGAACACGTCATATTTCATCTCTCCATCACTTGCTGTCTCTGCAAACAAGATATGGAAGTTGTGTTTCACATGGCCTTTGTTCGGCATTGAAACGAGCATTCTTCATCAACACACCAACTTCCCGGCCCACCCATCCCTAACTGATTCTTCAACCTTAGATCGCAGTCCCCAGATTATTGCGATTGCTCATCATTCAATACTGGACGCATTTCAATCCTTTGTTTTACCTATTAGATCGGTACTCACTGGTATCCTTCCTTTAACCTAGTCTTGCAAGGGCCAGACTATTATATATTTTTGGCGGGGCTACAATTTTTTTCAGTGTCGCGTTGTCTGACAAACAATGTTTTTCCGGCTGCATCTTCCTGCAGACAATGTTTTTTTATGTCTGCAAACAATTTGTTTGGGCTTTTTGGCTTTTGCAAAGATTTTTTTCAGGATTTTTGATCCCCCCACCCCCTTCCAAAGAAAATAATGGTCCGTCCCTAACGTACGAAGTGGTTACCTTGCTCGTTCCTTCGTTATACTTTGTTTAATCTAATTCCTACCTCCCTCGTACCTCACTCGTTCTCACCTTGTTTCCTCTCTTGCACCTGGTTCACTCCTCACTTGTACCTAGCGTATTGTTCCTTCCTCGAACACAGCTCCTTCCTTACTCCTATCTTCCTCCTTTCAATTGCACTTCGCTCGTTTCTCAGTCACACATCGCTCGTTACTCAGTCGTTCATTGCTCGTTTCTTATCGTAATGTGCCCATTCCTTACTCGTACCTTTTCAGAACATTGCTTGTACCACGCTCGTACCACATTCGTACCTTGCTCGTGTCTTACTCGTACCTTTCTCGTGTCTTACTCGTACCTTGCTCATGTCTTAATCGTACCTTGCTCATGTCTTACTCGTACCTTGCTCGTGTTTTACTCGTACCTTGCTCGTGTCTTACTCGTACCTTTCTCGTGTCTTACTCGTACCTTTCTCGTGTCTTACTCGTACCTTTCTCGTGTCTTACTCGTACCTTGCTCGTGTTTTACTCGTACCTTGCTCATGTCTTAATCGTACCATGCTCGTGTCTTACTCGTACCTCATTCGTATCTCATTCGTACTTCGCTCGTTCCTCACTCGTATCCCGCTCTTACCCCGCTCGCTCTTCACTTTCAACAAACTACTCATGAACACGAAGGCGCTTTGCATGAATTAATCAGCTTTAATGAATTATAAAAAAAAAATACAAAACAATTTCATTAACAAAGACAATCAATCTCATTTAAGGCTTATTGCTGTGAATAGAAAAAAGACATTTCAGTGTCTTCAATTCGCCCTGGAAAATCGGCGAGAAATTATTTTCAAAATCTGCACAGCTACTATTAGCCACATAAATTTATCGTGTTTAATTTAATAAAGTTAAGCTTTAGAAATTAAGATTAAAAATCCTTTTTCGTTTTTCATTTTACGAGCTCAGTTCGGATCACTTATCATTAAGTATGACTGATGACAGCAAACCTTCAAGTTTCCACTCGTGTCGTTTTCTCAGCAATTTCCGAATGAATACCAAAGCTGTCAGGGCCAACAGCAGTCCACCAGCAAGAACAGGAAAAAGGATAATTAACACCGTGGAGCTTTCGTCCGTGACTTCTGATGAAACATCTACGAATCGAAAAAAAAAAAAACATTAAAAAAAAACAAAGAATAAGAAGGTTAAGGGTCTTCACTCAGTTAGCCACTTCCTAAGGTCTGCCTCTCTCTTGTGCCACTACCTTTTTGGAATCACCTATTTGTTATAACATTTCTCTTTTTGCTGTTGATTTATTTGTTTGTTTGTTTTCGGCAAGGGGCATCGTTGTAACCGGTTGGCAGGCGTGGGTGGTCCCCTTGATTGATGGCAATCATCCTCTCTTAATGCAGCGCAGTTTTCTGAAGTTTGTTTCAAGAATTCTTTAATACAATCCTAAAATTTTCATAATTGAGGTTTTACAAAGATCTCCGATGGCCTCTATTCAAAGGCAAGGATAAGAATTTGGCACAGTTTTATAGATCAATTTTACTAGTGTCCAGAAGAAAGTAGAATTCTAAATACCTTTCTCTGTTTCTTTCTGCACAACAAAAATCACCGCGGAGGACATTCCCAAGGATGTGTTCACTACACAGGTGTAGCGGCCAAAATCAGGATCGGAAATATTGTTGATCCACAAGGACATCTGTTCTGTTTGTGTGAGGTCCGTGCTGTTTAACTTGTATGTGCCGATTTTGTAGTGTGAACCTGTTTCATTTAACATCGCGCCTTGAAACATCCAAAATGTTTTGGCTTCCTGGAACGCTGGGTAAGATGCTATGCATTTGAGCTGGACTTGGGTGTCCGTCGCTGCCTTTACTGTTTCCCAGTCGGTAGAGATGTTTTGAACATTATCTGGAAGTGTCAACATGATTAAATCGATTAAAAACTGGAACTGCTAATGTATGGAAACAGTTTTAGAATTTGCAAGACTCCTGAAAACAGCACAGAATACGTCCAAGATGGTTGGGGACGGTTTACATCATTGTATTTGATGGATCGATACTACCACACTATAATGGAATCAATGGAATGTACAATCACTGCAAAACAAACTTTAATCACTTTCTTGGTATAACTGGTTAGAGCGATTTTCGACTGAGTATTGTAATCACTCTAGCCAATCACAGAGGGACACCGATAATCCGGTGAACCAATCAAAACTTGTTCCCCCCCCCCCTCCCCCATAACGATTTTTCGAAATTTTGAAAAGATCATTTCCTCTACAAGGCTGAAACTTTTAGTGGCTTTTCATTTATCCCTTGCGGAAACTTTGATATTTCAACCATGTGTCCATCATATTTCGCTGCCTGTACTCACACGTCTGGCCAAAAGTCGTCATTTTAAACATTTTTCTTTATTTTTCCAGGTTTTTGAAACAAAATCGTAAGATTTGTTTATTTTTACATTCCATAGCATTCTGGCTTGGTTTTGCTTCAATTTCCGTTAATTTCTGACTTCCTAAGAAAGGGGTGAAATCCAAGATGGCGGCTCTAATGACTTCAACAAAAAATTACGTCATCTTGTAGGGAAAGCTACGGGCTGTCTATACAGTGTAGAATAATTTGGTTGTGCCTTAATAGAGCGAAAACCCGGAGGTTTTTTCGATTTTATTTTACCTTGATTTGAGAAGATACCTTGTCACACACGAGAGACATTATTGCTGATGTCGTATTTTTAACTGTCTTCTCGGTGTTTAAAAATGTGATGAAACAAACTAATGTCTCTCGTCTTTGTTTTATTACATCAAGTAGTGGCTCTACTAGAAATGTATTAAGTCTACTTTACACGAGCAATTTTAAACACGGTGACAGTTTAAATGTAACAACTTTTATTTGCTCGTGTAGACGAGGAAAATTGGCCAACTTTTATGTGACAAACATATTTGTTGACAAGCTGGCGAATTAGTTTTTTATATGACAAATAAAAGTTGTCACAAACGAAAATTGTTCAAGTAGACGACTCTGCACATAAAATTTGGCAAATATTTCGTCAGCACATGTGGACCCAAATCTTCCACACTCCTACTGGGCACTGTGCGCGCGTATCTCTGTGCGTATCTCTGCTGTTCAAGGTCATTACTGGCGCTCTGATTTTTGAACTGCTGACAAATAATTGTCGTGTCATCTACACAATGTTAACCCAGCTTAAACAATTTTTTCAGTTTGGTTGAGTCCCTAAACGCATTTTAATCAGCAGGACCCCGTTGATAACAGTACGCATGTACTGAAGGGCTATCCTGGATAAACATTCGATGATTATTATTATTATTATTATTATTATTATTATTATTATTATTATTATTATTATTATTATTATTATTATTATTATTATTATTATTATTATTATTATTATTATTATTATTATTATTATTATTATTATTATCATTATTATTATTATTATTCCCACAGTTACCTTTTTCGGCAACGATCAATGTAATGTTGTTCTTGTCATTCCCCCGCAGACTAACCGCATTACATTCGTAAAATCCAGCATGTCTTTCAGAAACGTTGATAATGTCCAATACCATGGTCATGCCATCTGAAAGCAGTACCTCGCGTTTTACGTAGTGTGGACTCGAGACATGTATGGTTGAGTTTCCGTTGAATTTCCACGACCAATCAGCCATATACCAGATAATGTAAAGAACCTTGCACTCTAGGGTCACGTTGGAACCTTTACTGGCAATCATATAATGGGAATTAACCACTATCTGTGGACTTCGAGTTATCGCTGGCGGATGGTCTAATGAGAGAGTAACAGAGATATGTGCAATACAATACTTGTCTTCACACTAGAGCTCGTGAGTACTTGAACCCCGGTACCTCGAACTCTGAAGGGAAACGAAAAACAGTTCGAGTTAGCGGGGTTTTCGAGTTAACCAAGCAAAAATGACTGAAAAATGGTTCCAAGGGAAATAGAAGTTAGTTCGAGTTAGCGGGGTTGTTCGAGTTATCCGAGTTAGAGTTACCGGGTTTCTACTGTATAGTTTAAGTGCACTTGCAACTTACTTTGAGTGTGAAGGGGTAAAACGTAAATACTTGAACTTTACTTGGTGACCATGGAAACTTTCGTATTTCAAAGAAGCCGAAGTACGCCGCCAAGTATGGTCTACACCACACTTGAGAACACACTTACCTCAAGTAATATACTTTGTCATCAAGTGTGAAGCCAGATTTTGTAAAATGCGACTTGAGATTTTCAAGTGCACCTGAGTCAAGTGCTTACTTGAAACTAACTTAGCTTCTAGTGTGAAGCCAAGTAATAGCACACACAAACGCATTATAAAATAAAATTGAGATGTACCTATTTGGTCAACAATAACTAACACAATGACCCAAAACAAGAGTAATAACGCAATCTACCCAAACAGAATCAATCAGGGTTCGACTAAGAACAACCAAGTAACTGTTGCAAAGCGCGAAAAACCGCGCAAAATGACTGACAATGGGCCATGAGTTCGTAGTCGATCTCTTTAAATGCATATGAAGCGAAATTTTTTTTTCACAATTTTACCAATATTAAAAAAACTAAATGGTCGGCGCGCAGCCTTTTCTGTTTCCGGGGCGAGGCGCGTGACGTATTTTGTGGACAGCTTGATCACCTTTAGTCGCTAATAACGAAGGGTACTAAGGGACTTTGTACACTGCTTGGGGCCCGCCACTAATCTTTCTCCTCTTCCGTCCTTGTTCCCTCTTTCCGCCTGTTCGTCTTTCCACCCTTCCTCGATTGAAGGACAATTGAGGGCAAAATAGCGAACTTTCAGGCCTCATTTCAATTGCGAGTTTTTTCTTGATAAGGTTCAAACTTTGGGATAGTGTCTTAAACATATAGAACTTTCGAAATAAACAAAAGTTGATTTCGCTTATATGGGACTTTAATACGGGCACCAAAGGCGCACACATTCGACAAAGGTACCCTGTATTACGAAGGTGTCCATATACAGAGATAGAGATTGTATAAATACTGATTTCCTCTGGAACCAAGTAAATTCATCGTTTTATACTGTTATTATAGAGTTAATGAAGATAAATTTTTCAACAATGACACGAACATGGGACAAAGAAAAATTCCGAGTCCCTGACGGGAATCGAACCCACGGCCTCCCAGCCTCTAATCAACTGAGCTACGAGAGACTCGTGGTGAGCTGGGTCATTTACTAGGTTGATATGTGACACGCGTTCTGCATACTGCTGGATCATCAATATCGAAATCATCAAATGTGTAGTAAATCATAAAGATAGTAAATTTACGTACTAGGATCATCAATGTTAAAATCATCAAGCGTGTAGTAAATAATAAAGATGGTAAATTTACGTAGGTATCACTGGTATAAAGATTTGTCTGTATTATGAAGGTTTCTGGAAAAAAACTGTCCTATTTATCTAACACTGCGTGGAAGGCACAGTGGCCTTAGCGCACTGGACTCCGGGTCGAGCGGTCCGGGGATCTAGCTCTGGCCAGGGTATTGTGTTCAGTTCTTGGATAAGACACTTTACTCCATTCTCTCCCCTCCCTTTCTTTCTCTTGCCCGGCCTGGCCCGCTCGGGCGGTTCCGTCCTGTTCTGCTTCCTCTTCGTGCGTCCGCGTCTCGTTTTGGTCTCTTTCTCCTTCTGTTCCCCCTCCCCCTTCCCCCCCTCCTCTCGTCCCCGCTGGGGCTGGCACTCTCTCACAGCGCCTCTCTCCACCTAGGTGTATAAATGGGTGCCGGCGACCTTAATGCTGGTGGGAAAGCCCTGCGGTGGACTATCATCCCATCCAGGGGAAGTAGAAATGCTCCTAGTCGCTTCATGTTGCAAAGGCCGACTAGTGGCCGAAATTAATGGCCTGGCCTGGAATAATGGCCATTCTCCACCTAGGTCCGTTATAAACTGTGCACCGGCGAAGTTAATGCTGGTGGGAAAGCCCTGCGGTGGACTAACGATCCCATCCATGGTTTTGTGAAGTAGAAATGCTCCTAGTCCTTCGTGTCGGGAAAACGGAATTGCCTGGACTAGTGGTGTTTTTTGAATAAGCCACTCTTTACCACCTAGGTGTATAAACGGGTACAGACGACGTTAGTGCTGATGTCAAAGTTCCTGCGTTTTTCTTATATCCCGAATCTATTGTAAAATTAGGTTTGTTCTTGTTCAGTTTTATACCGTAAAAGCCGTAATAAGTCGGCCTGTCGATTAAGTTGTCAAGCCGTGGAGTAATGCACTTTCCACCTTGGTGTATAAATGGGTACCGGCAACGTTAAAGCTGTTGAGTTTACAACTGCGTGTTGAAAAGATCCCATCCAGGAGTAGAAATGCTCCGAGTCGCTTCATGCTACAAAAACCGGAATAATGGCCTGAATAATGGCCTGGCCTGTATGGGCCACTAGGCTTGTATACATACTTAACCTATTAAATTTATCCAACAATTACCATTGATGGCGACGTAAACAGTTTGTTGTGCTTTCCCAAACGAGTTGCTGGCTTCACACGTGTATACACCCTCATGATCGTCATTAGCTGACCTGAGTATTAAAATAGCTTGGTTCTGCTTGGGAAGTACCCGGATGCTGTAGTCATCACCATCTTTAATGTCAACGCCATTCCGTTTCCATTTGATCAGTGGTGGCGGCCATCCGTCAGCCTTGCAAGTTATTTCTTTGTCTTCGTTTCTCAAGGTGACCACTTCATCGTATAAATGTGTTATTCTAGGAACAGCTGGATGGGAGAAGAAGAAACTTAAGCTTGAAGAGTTTTGACCAAATTTTCATACCTGACGTAATAGCGCAGCTCCAGCACGCGAAGAGAAAAACGTGATCAGTTTTTGCTGCAAAATTATAGTGGTAAAACAGGCCAATATACATGTTTAAATCTCTCTTTGTTCCTTGCCCCCGGGTGGGGGATAGGGCCGGAACCTGTTTAAATTCACTAGTTTAAATCGTTTAAGAAAAAATAGTAGTATAAAAAAAAAAAAGATCCCCCCCAACCCCCCCCCCCCCCCCCCACCCAAGCGGAATCCACTAGGAAGTCGAGTAATATTTATTAAAGTTGGACAAAAATCAAATACCAGAATAATTTAAATCCTATTTGTTTTTCCTCCCTAAAGGTAAAGATGTAAGTAATTATCCGCTATAACACCAACAACAATTTCTTATCAGAGTCTGAGAAAATGAATTTCAAAGTTCACAAGGTGGTATAGGCAAAATCTCACGTGTAGCCATTTTGTAAATTCGTCTTAAGCGATTCAGTGGAATTCAGCGGAACTTCGAAATTTGTTTTCGATGTTTGGTGTTGTTAGAAAAGATTTCTTTTGATAAGATATTTGAAGCAGTAACAAAAAAGTTTGCAATAAGGTGGAAATAATTCTGGAACAACAATTTCCTATCAGAGTCTGAGAAAATGATATTCAAAGTTTACAAGCTTTGGGCAAGCTCACATCTTTGCGATCTGGGAATTCAGTGGAACTTCGAAATTTGTTTTCGATGTTTGGTGTTGTTAGAAAAGATTTCTTTCGATAAGATATTTGAAGCAGTAACACAAAAGCTTGCAATCAGGTATAAATAGTTTTGGTACATAATTTTGTCCAATAACTACTCGAAGTCCGGGCGGGAATTTCTTCTTAAATACACTAGTTGTATTTTTAGTTATCTCGGAAAACAAAGCCCATACACTTCAAAGATTAGAGCCTAGTTAAGTTTGAAGTTGTAGTGCAAAAATATATACATATGCTTGTTATTTTTACAGAAAAAAGAGCTATTTTACAGACAAGTCACAAGTGTACTAGATGCCTAAAATGCATTGTAATTGGCAGTTATCCTTTCAAATCGAGGTGAATAGCAATATACCTGTACTTGATCAAGGTCTCCTTTCCAGGTTTTTCCATTGATAATTTAATGGAAGATAAAAACTTTTCAGGCCAGAGGATAGGATGTGCGGAGTAGAAAGAAGCGAGAATTAGAAGGCAGAGGAAAACGGAAAGGAACAAAGCAAGAAGAAAAATCGGAATGGTTCCGCAAAAAAAAAACGTTCAAGTTTTGGCATATACGCATGCGCCAAAGTAAAATATTGTACATTTTAAAAAAAAGCTTCATCAAAATCTTACTGCAATGAACGAAAGTCCATTTAGGAGGCAGCGTGGCCGAGTGGTTAGAGCGCCGGACTTGAAATCTGGAGGTCCCGAGTTCAAGTTATTTGTTCTCGGTTGCCCCAAGCTCAAATCCTCGGTCATGCTTGTAAATAGCCAACTGATCTGCCTCCTGCCAGTTGGGATTTTTAACCATGTTATGTTATTATATTTTTTTCATATACACGGCCCCACAAGCTTCTAGCTTTAAACACAAACCGTGTATAAATAAAGTTGCTTTAACTTTTTTTACCTTTTTTCTAGCAACGTTTGAATAAATTTAGCACCGTGGCGCCCAAAAATTCAAATTAACGGTTTAATACGTGTTTTTGAGTAATTTCGGCAAAACAAAACACCAAACAGGAAAAAAGTGAACCAAAAACAACTATTAATGACGATTATCACTGCGGAGACTGGCAAAAGCATTACTTCGGTGGGCCATAATTTAATTTTCTTGCCGTCTTTTTGCTTTTCTTTTGTGAAAAGTCGCGATGCAAGGATGTTTAAGATAAGGAAAAGTATATTTTACCTATTTTGATAATTTGTGGTGTAGTGAAGTTAATATTCGATAATTTGATAATGGTTTAAGGTTTTTGCTTCTGTTCGTATTTTCACTCTTGAATTATCTCGGAAAAACAAATCCCATACACTTCAAAGATTATAGCCTAGTTAAGTTTTAAGGTGTAGTGCAAAAAGAATACATATGCTTGTTATTTGAACCAAAAAAATCTATTTTGCAGACTAGCGTACTAGATGCCTAAAATGTATTGTAATTAACAGTTATTCTTTCAATCGAGGTGAATAGCGGTAGAATAATTACCAAGCCGCAAAATATCGTGTAGACATTTTGCTGCAAATTGCAAAATATGTTGTCTTGCTTACTTTGGAAACCATCAGGTCAAATTTCGTAGCCGTTTAAGTTTTGTTTGGTACAATCTTAGTATATTTGATTCAGAAATGCTGGCGAAACGCAAATTTACGCTTGTCATTTTGTTTCTGTTTGGATCACGCATTATTCACTCCGTAGGAAGTGAATCAAATGCTCATTAGCCCGAGATAGCAAACCACTCAGATTGCTTGAAACACCAAGATCACTGAGTGTGTATATACTAATTCCCCTGAGCCTTGAGCCTGAGTAAAAAATATATATTTTTAGATTTTTTTGTTATTACCGTTCACGTGAAGATCTATAAAATCCGTGTCCTTTACGTTCCTTTTCCAAGCCGTGCATTTGTATTCTCCAGCGTCGTCTCTGGCGATATTCATCAGCGATATTTCTGTCAACCATGATGAGTTTGACTGGTTGTGAGCGCTGATTGGCTGATTGTCTTTATACCAAAGGATGACGTCAGCAGGGCCGCTGTGCTGCACCAGACAGGTCAAGGTCACGTTGGCTCCTGGATCAAAACTGGTGTTCCTCGGATACACGTGTATCCTAACCGAGATGGCATCCGTCAGGGGAGACCCTGAAAAAGGAGCACATTTTAAATTCAATAACAATGCATGTCGGAAAAATCTTAGATATTAAAAACTTAACGTTAAGTTCTTAAAATCAACTCGGGTTTTTTTCGACATGAGTTTTCTTGTCATGTTTGTCGCCGCAGTGTGTTTGTTTATTGAAGTTAAAATGACCTTTAAATAAGAAAGCATATTTTAAATTTGTAACGCGTTTGGTTTTTGACTGAGTTAAAGTGGAATTATGCGTTATTTTTGATGTAGTATTTGATGAGTTCGGTTATTTTTCTAGCGCTTGTCAGCAGTTACATGTTTTTCCCGTGCTTGTCACCGGTTACGTTTCCCGCGCTTGTCAGCGGTTACATGGTTTTCCCGCGCTTGGCACCGGCTACTTGTTTCCCGCGCTTCTCTACATGTGTTCCCGCGATTGTCACCGGTTTTTTTACGCGCTTGCCGCTGACTATAACGCATTTATGTACTGAATCGTTTTTGCCTCCAATTCTGATTGGCATATTGTGCTTCTTTCTGACGGAAAGAGAATTGAAGAAAACTTTTTGCAAATGCATGAATTTGTGAGATTTAAAGCTACCTGGGACTCAATCTAACAGAAACGAGGCAGATCTCACGTAGCATTTTTTTTTTTAAGTTTGTAAAGTTGTGATAACTCAATCCCAACAATCGAAGAAAGCTGCTGCAGTATTAATTATTGAAAACAATTTCGTAATTAAGAATGATTCGCTGCTCCCCCTTCTGTGTCTTCTGTCTCATCATGAGCCTTTGGTGTGGATCCTGCCTCGAAATGCGGTCTCAATCAGTCCATCTGCACGTTTCGAGGTAGTGTGAACATAGCTTTTGCGTGTCGATGTCTTCTGATACTAGTGTTGACGCGAATTCTTGTATAAAAATAGAATTTAAAACTTCTTAAACAAAAATGAGACATATGACGCTATATATATGACGATTTAAAAGTACTTGCACGTTTTTCTTCATTTTTGTGACAACACAAAAGTAACGGTGAGAATTGGAGGTCGCAAACACCCTCTCTTTTTTTTAATCTATAGGTCAACGTTTACAACGTCACAAGTTTAATTTAATACTGCCGTACAAACACAACATTAGCTGGACTACGCTTAAATGAAGAAACGAGAAAGAGTTTGCATTTTCTAATAATCAGCTAAGAAGTAGTTGAAAGCATTGCCTGTCAAGACGTCATCGCTTTGCCGTAATTCGTCATCGTTAACGTTGATGGTATTTTTATCCTGTCTTCCGATTGGTTGGCTATTTTGTAATTTCCTTCTTTAAAATCTCTAGCACGCGATTCGTCGCGCGAACTCCAAAATTGTTGGTGTGTTTTGATTCAGCAAAAAATGCCCTGTAGGTATATTGTTGTTATCTCGGATTTTTAGTGAATTCAAGTTGCTTTTGTGTGTCAAAGTAAATTTCGCGCGACGTGATTTTTTACTTTCAAAAATTATTTACATTTCATTCTTAGGCATTTTAAAATTTGGCTAGCGATAAAATGTGTTCCGACTTTTTTCGAAAAAACGGTGAATTTGATGATATTCTATTACCCGAGGCAGTTAACATATCTGGATTTTCTCGCTGGAAGTGAAATTTAGATGTGGACGACCTCTAAAGCCAGGGCGAATTTGCATCTTTCACGCTACATTTAGCTTGAAAATTCAAAAATTAGAGTTGTTTTATAAACGGCAATTAAAAATTGCCAATGATTTTAAGTTTTGTTTTAGTTCATAATATGCCAGAATATTCATATGCATCGATTTCTTTGCTGCACAACATTAAAGTTAAAAGGTTACGATTCGTCTAATACGAAATTGCTAAAAAAAAAGAAAAAAAAAGTAAAGACACAACATTCTGTTAATTTCTAGAATAACGCTCCAAATTGAAATCACTGTTATCCTTCGAGATAAAAAAAATTGCAATTTAAAGGGTTTCCTTTTATAAACCTTTTATGCACAAGGGAATTTTTAGCGGAAGATAAAAAAGGAACTAAATGTTTGAGAAGTACAAACAGGAAAAAATGCCGAACTTTGGCCTTGACATGTACAATTACGGTAACATCATTTTCACTTGCATATCCCTGCACGATTTAAATCAGCGAATCTGCTTTTTAGTTTAAAAAGTTATTTTCGCTCAGCACGCACTTTCATAACGAGGACAGGTTTTATGAAAAGTATCAAAGAAGTATATTTCGTGTTAAAAGAAGAAAAAGACAGAACAGAAAAAGCACTTTAAAATGTAAGAAAACTCGGGAAAAACGTCTTACCTGACACAAGAATCACCACCGTTGAAATCGTAATCCAAGAGAACATCGCCTTGCAGGTCTTTATCGAAATCCATACAGTCAACTGGAGATTTCCGCATGAATTCATGAGCTTTATAGGCAGGATTAAAACCACGCGATTTACATTAAAGCGTTAATAACGCCTCTTTATTAAGACAAAACAGTAAACAAATTTGAGGCAGAAAAGTTTCAATAATTTGAAGCCAAACACAATCAGGCGTGTCGGCTATTCTCCCCGCTGTTTTGCTCAAACTTGCAATTGGCGCGCTTTTAATTACCGCGAGCCACCTGCGCCTTAAGGGGTGATTTATCTTCTCACTCAAAAGTGAAAACTAGATGTTAATTATGGCCGCAGAGATTTATAAATACGCTGTTAATTTACTCGTATATAGACGAGAAAACTAAATCTAGGCCATAAAATATTAAACGCTTGCATTTGACTACTCAAGTTAATTTAAAGGTATACTTGTGTAGTGAGCAAGGATTCTATACTTTTTTGGCAGGCAATGAGAATTGAAAGACAGTTTTCTTTTCCTACGCAAACACTTTGAAAAAGAAATTTTTTAAAATAAACTGTTTTTCCAACCACGTTTAAAAAACTCAGTTGGAAACGATTTCATTGTGG
This sequence comes from Oculina patagonica, assembly GCF_052425735.1. Lineage (NCBI taxonomy): Eukaryota > Metazoa > Cnidaria > Anthozoa > Scleractinia > Oculinidae > Oculina > Oculina patagonica. Next base: position 13,686,843 of record NC_135764.1, on the reverse strand, counting down.
AATTAGCAAAAATATTCCACGCAAAAGCTATTAAGCAACTTAAAGCAAAGTCCCTGTCGGACATTTTCGTGCAGCGCCGACTGAAATAAAAAAAACGCTGCCGCATAAACAACTCGGGCAGTTTCCTCCTTTTCTCTTCGGTGTGGCTAACATGGGGGAGTCTTCGCCTTAAAAGGCTGTGTTTGTACGTGACTAAATTTTCATTGCCTCCTCCGTTTAGCGAGGGTCGCCTTAATTATCATCCGGGTCTTTTGTTTCGGTCGCTTCCGTTTGGCCCCCTCACATGCAAGACGCGCCGGTTACTAGCTAGCTCGCCCTTATGTGCGAAAGGAGACACTACAGCAATCGTATTTGAACGTTTTTAACACAGAGCGTGACTAAAGGGCAGTTTAAAAAATTGCCTGAATTTTAATCGACGTTGTATTTCCATTTTGTTGGTTAAGAGGCCTTCGACAGACGTTCATGTAATTATTAAGAGTAGGTTGATTATAAATAGTAGTTTTAAAAGTGCCGCGCCGTTTAACGCTTTTAAGCGTGCTACCAGCTCTTGTAAACGACTTGTGAAGGCGTTCGGTTAGTTCTGTTGCTTATTCTTTCCCTCGACGACTTTTGTCTTTGTTCTACAATTCCCTCCTTCATAAAACATTCACCAAGATACAAATTCACGCAATATTCTCCTTCAAATACTGTTTCTCGTAGACGATTGGCCAAAAGACGCTTCCCACTGCAATTATTTCGCAATCGATAGGAAGTTGTTATCAAAAATGCCAGACGTAAAGTAGGCGACATTTCCGCTTTTTTAGTTGTGTCCTTTTCCTTAGCCAGACGCCCTTTTTTTCACTGAAGAAAGAAAACAACTCACGGTATAATTAATCACGAACAAAAAACCGTATTTGGGCATCAAACCCAGCTAGGAACAACACAGCTCTCTAACTTTCGAAACTGTGACACATCTTCCAGAGCTATAAGAATTATTCTGTCCAATAAATGCGACCTTTGAAAGTTTTTTCTTTTTTTTTCTTTTATCAGTGGTCTTACTCATGCAAGCATAAAATGTACTGTCACCCGCTGGCATTTTTTATTTTGTTGAAATATAATTTTTTTGTTATTATTATTTTTTTTTTGTTCTATGAGGCAGTACGTGCTCTAGAGAAACCTGAAGTCCCCCGCCCTTGCCAAAATTTGTCTTCCCTAGTTTTTCTGTCAGACTTGTGTGTGTTATTTGTTAGCGGATGCCAAAAGTTTTCATTCCTGTTTTCCATCTCTTGGCTTCTTCTGGTGTTTACAGTTTAGCTCGCAAGTTTAAATATTCTCCAGTTTCGACTTTCTTTTCTCAAGGATTTTATCATGTGCCTGATCCACGTGCCTTGGTTTCTACACTTTTTACGTCTAAATATGGGGGTCTGTGAGATTTCGTTGATGTTTTAACTTAAATTATAGTTGTGCTGCAAGTGGCCCAACATGTATGTGTTTGTGTTTTTTAGTCTTTTCAAGTTTACCATCTGGCTGAAAAACGTTAGGTTCTTATTCATCCTTAGCTAAATGTAATTGTGGTGTTTGCATCTTGAACTGAAGTAGTGTTATGAATTTATACGGTTTACTGAATACCTTTCACGGTTAGGAATATGGCTGTGGTATCGATGTGATGTATGTTTCGCCCTAAATTGTGCAGCCAATGTTGTAAGTAATTTTATGTGCTTATGGGTTTTTTTATGTTTCACGCGAAGTAATATAGTTCCAGTACCTTTGGGTTTTCGCAGCTACTTCGACTTAAATACTAAAGTAGCGTTTTGTGTTTATTCGGTTGACTGAATAGTTTTCACGGTTAGCAATCTAACTGTAGCCCCTTTCGGTTTTCGCACATGTTTCGCCCTAAATTGTGTAGCCAATGTTGTAAGTAATTTTATGTGCTTCATGAATATGGGTTTTTTTGTCTTCACGCGAGAGCAATGTACGTAGTTTCAGTACCTTTTGGGGTTTCGCAGTTTCTTTGCCTTAAATTGTATCTTATAATTATAAGTATTATTAGTATAATATGCTTATGTTTTCGTCATTGACTGTAGTGCATGTGGCTCCTAGATGTTTCGCTCCGCAATGTTCCATATTTCAAGTGCCAGTTTACGCTCTTGCAGATGTTAAATCCCGAATTAATGGTTTGTCATTTGCGGAGTGAAACTATCATTTCATCACCATATTGTTCGCGTTTTTATCCGAGGTACAAACTGTTTCAGTGCGTAAAATTACTTTCCACACTGCAAATTACTACATTTTCATTAAAAAATTTTCCGTAGCCAATCATCGATATGTTTAGCTATATATGCAGCAAAGCAAGATAACACTTTTTTCAATTGAATTTGTCAATGTTTCCGGCCGTATCCAAGTAAATTTATAATAAATTCGGCTCGTTTGACTGTTGTTGGGAGTGGCAAATGTGTTCTTACCCGTGAAGTACTTCACGTAAACGTCTCGAAAAATATTAATGCTCTCCCTCCTGTATCAACACTCGTGTATAAACCACGTTTCCATGGTTACGTAATGAAACATCTTCCCTTACAATGGACATAGAGTCCATAATTCCCATAGAGATTGAAGGGCGAGGGCGACAAAAATGGCCAATCGATGAAGACGTCATTGATTTTTACGTGTTCGAGTACGGTTTTCTATCGATTTTTCTATCGTTTTTTGGCGCGCGCTTAGAAGTTATTTTATAACTCAATCCAGGATATAAACACAAAACTAGCACTAGCTGTTACGTAATGATGGCACAAACAAAGAGAATTTTGCAATTTGATTCTCGAGAAAGATCGTGCAGAACGGCTATTGTTCTGGCGACATTTACTTACAGCTCAAGACGGTTCTAGGTATGTCATATTACGCGTTATTATTCAATAACGACCAGGGAGGACTAAGTTCATTGGTTGGCGAAAACGCAAGTTTCTCCGCAGGGAATACTGCAAAGAGGATTATCGTGAAGTTGGTGGGGCAAACAAAAAAAATGAACACGTCGTGTCATTCGTGCCTGCATGTGGGCGCGACCGCTTACGCAATTAGAATTAGTTAGGCCTGGTTTTCACTCGCGACGCAACAAGCACAAGCGCAATCACGCAAAAGGGACACATTGCTTGCTGCAAGCACAAGCACAAGCATCAATCAAGCCATCTTTTCTTGAGTCGAAGCCGTTTTCACGGTGAAATAAGAGCTGTTATTCTTTAGCTTGTGCTTGCGTCGCTAGTGAAAACCAGGCTTTATCCAACAGGTTTGCGTGTACGTGATATTATGTTAAATTGGAACAAGTATTTTTTAACTTTATGATGAGTTGGGCTGTGTTCACACTTGTTGCCTGGGCACGGTGCCCGAGCACGATTTTCGCTGGGCACTAATGTGAACATACTATTTCTTCCTGAGTCCCTCGCCATACGTCGAGCACGATGCCCGTTCCAGAATACAAAGTCGAAACCTTGTACTCGGCCAATTAACAGCCTCTCCGGTACTTTGATGTTCTGTGTCTGAACACGACGCTACTTTTTGCCGGAGCTCGGTACCAGTGCTCGGGCATCGGCTAAGTATGAACACGGCCATAGTTTGTTAGCTAACAAAGTTTGTAAATATGATGAATCCCTCGCTCGCAGAAAAGGAAGTCGTTACTGGAGAAATTAATACTTCCGAACTTAACTGTAAACACCAGAAGAAGGCGAGAAAATGGAAAACAGGAATAAAAAACGTTTGGCATCCGCTAACAAATAACACACACAAATCTGACAGAAAAGCTAGGGAAGACAAATTTTGGCAAGGGCGGGGGACTTCTCTAGAGCACGTACTGCCTCGTAGAACAACAAAAATAATAATAACAAAGAGTTAATTACTTTTCAACAAAATAAGAAAATGCTATCGTGTGTCAGCTACATTTTGCTTGCATGAGTAAAAGAATTTCGAAGCGAAACGTACAGCGGGCGTACAGACGCTGGTTTTGAGATGTACTTTAACTAAGAAACTCTTTATATACGGGAAACCACGGGCAAGAATAGTCATGAAATTTAGAGAACGCGAGTGCTGTCGTTGAAGCTCTTGTTTCGCAAAAGCAATTATATCAAGAAACAAAATCCGTGGGTTTTCAAAGTTTAGTTGATCCAGTGGACTTGGTTTGCAGTTATTTCGCTCAAAAAAGCGAAATCAACTTGCTGCCAAGGGAAACCTTTTCCTCTCATTACTGACGGACAATTTTATGTAGCTTTTACCAAAGAAAATGGCCTGAAAAACGTAAACCAACCTTATTGAGAAATCTGAGTCACGTTCATGTTTTTTATTAAATTTCATTTTGATTTACCGTATCGAGTCAGCGATGCCATAAACTTGCAGAAAAAAGACTTGGCCAATCTCTTTCCTATCCGTGTCAACAACAAGCTAGTTCAATAACGTAGCTATGTAATGGGAGGATCGAGCGTTAGTGTTACCTACGATAACTATCACAACCAAGTAAGCGACAACTTGTTTCCGAAAACGTGGTCCTCAGTGACCATAGCTAGTCGTTCACGAGAATGGCCTCTGGTAGGTGAAAGTAAGGTTAACGCTCCTGGTGGTTATAAAAAAACACGCGTCCTCCTAAAGCTTTCCTGGGCCCTATGGCACCCAATTCTCTCAGCAAGCCAATGGTTTCACATTATCTACGTCGAAGATCAATTAGTTTGTTCTTGGTAATCCTGAGCCTGCCGAGTTCTTGGTGTCGTGGCCATTGCTACCTTGGCAAAAAAAATTCAACCCTTCTTTTTCATTTGTAGATACAATGCAAGCAGACCCTGTCCAGCCCTTTCCTGGTACCACAATACAGGACCAACTTTCACCTGGACACCAGCAATATGGAGTCTCTACCTCCGCCTCCAGATGATGACCTTTCTAATTTGAACTGGATGCACCATGAAGCAGATGAATTACAAGTAAATGTGATTGGAACCTCTTCAGAGCCACCCATTGCTGAGACATCAGAAGGCTCTGATTTTTCTTCCCTCTGGCACACATTTATCAATCTTAACCTTTTTGAATAGACTGTTCGTCTTCGATGTCAGATGAGTCATTTAAAATCTCAAACCCAATCCTATATATGGAGTCTCTACCTCCGCCTTCAGATGATGACCTTCAGAACCAACCATTGCTGAGAGACCAGAAAGCTCTGATTTTTCTTCCCTCTTGCACAGTTATCAAGCTAGACCCCCGGGGGGGCTACTCCATATAATGGCCTATACGGGGAGGCTCCGCCCGAAAGGGGTACCTTTTTCAGGCTTCAGGTATATAAAAGGGTAGAGGTTTCAGAAGCTCTGATTTTTTTGATGTTGATCGCGACGCTTCGACTGCAATACTGCTAGTCTTCATCAGGCGATGAGGTCGATTGTTTACGCGTCGCTGTTTATGCACGTTGGTTCGCTGTGATTGGTGCATTTCGATCCTCATTATTATTCCGACTAACAGATGATGTTCCCTCAGAGGTCCGCTTTGTAGTTGAACGGCTGTTATGCTTTCTGATCGTAGGTATCCATGCTTCAGGAATTTCCGATAAACTTAACTTGATTTCATAAAGGAATTTTTTTTTTCCTTAATGGAATCAAGTTAAGTTTATCGATCGTGACCCTCACCGATACACACGCAGGGTCAAAGAGGCTATCCAAATAAGACTTCATTCTAATAACATCAATAGAGATAGCGGAATTGAAATTCAAACGAATAAACGTTCATTACCTATCTTACACCACGATGAACAATATTCACATCTTTAATGACGCGTAGACTAGTTCATATCTGTGCTCTTCTTGATCACTGCCATTTTGTCTGACAGCTCACCGTTACAGTTACTGGCATCCATACCCGTCCTGAACTACCAGTATATGTCAGAGTATTTCCTCGCCCAAAAACCTCATTTCAATTCCAATTCAAATTCCAATTTCAGTTCGTGATTTCGATTAATAAACCAGCGTGGCAAATTCTCCAAGGACCTCACTGCAATTATGCTATTGGATGTTAGTACATTTTGATTGCATGAGTAAGAGAATTTCGAAGCGAAACGTACAGCGGGCGTACAGACACATGGTTTAGAGATGTACTATAGCTAACAGACTGTGAGTGCGGGAAACAGCCTTTAGCCCTGTTCTTGCAAAGGATGCAGTCCTCCAACGGTTGCCTGAACATGAGCATGCTTTCCGGGAAGCGAAATCTCGCCTTAGTTCCACTTCTGCGCTTATATAATTCGCTGTTAATCGACCAACGATTCTTACTACTGATGCATCTCGTCTCAAGGGACTGGGTTTTGACCTCCTACAAAGGGTAGATGATATCCGAAAACCAGTACAGACGACAGGTTCATGATCCTTGACTCAGGTTGCAGAAGGCCGCTATGCTATGATTTCATAGAACTTGAGGCTCTGGCTGTCTGTTGGGCAATGAAGAAGTGCAACAGGGTCTACCACACTTCACCCTTCTCTCTGATCATCACCTTCTTATCCCAATAACGAATTCTATGGAAATTGCAGATGTCGAGAATCCCAGCTTCCAGCGACTTATGATGAAAATGTTGCTACATTCGTTCACTGCAGAATGGGTAAAAGGATCATTTGGCAGCAGACGCTCTCTCTCGCCCTGTGGATCAGCCATCACTTTTTTTCAAGCTCAGCAGACAGACCCGAAGATCTCTCAAGTTACAGAGTGCATCGACTGTGGATGGTCTAAATCACTAGAAGAAGTAGTAACAGTTGCAAACCCTTTTTGGCCCATCCGTCACAACCTTATCTGGTACTGCATTACTTTTAGTTTCATTTGACAACGTACGAAGTAGACAAACAAAACATAGCAATGCAAAAACGCGCAAACTTTTCGCCTCTCTTTTTTAGCCAACCAGCTTGTCGGTGAGTTTCTCCTGGGCTAAGCGATTTTGTCTTAAATCAGTTCTTTAATAACTCTATGTGCTTAATCTTGGTTCTGCTTACAACTAACTCTGTTCAGTCATCGGTTATTTAGGTACGTGAAATTCAAAAATATTTCTTCGTCCCGAGGTAGGATGAGTTAAAACACATACAGAGAGACCTTCATACAACTTCCCTTTCGACTACCGGCAACTACTGACCAGATATTCTGTACGGCTATAAACCAGACTGTACTAAGTTCTACGCCTTTAACCATGTTCTAATCATCGGAAAATATCACATCTTTCAAGCTTGGTTGGATAATAGCCCCCCCAAGCTTTAAATTTTTTTATCTCGTTCTCAAAGACAAAATCCTTTGTGAAAGCAGAATCGCTTTTAAAAACAACACCTTGTCGAAATTTAGATCCAAATGGGCAACATTAAGCGCTCTTCCTCCTCAAAATGTTTCCACTTAGAATGTGCCACCCGCCCTTTTTTTCCTACTTTCTTCCTTTTTTCCTCTTGTTTCCACTAAAAATTGTATTTAGAACATTATGTTGTAAACCAACTTTGTACTTGTACTTATATGTAGTGAAATTGTGTAAATTTTTCTTTGTATTATCAATATTGTATTTTTTTTCTTTTCGCCTTCTTCTTTAATAATATAATATAAGTCTACTAAATTATCTTCAATAAAAAAAAAATAAAAAAATAAAATAAAAAAAAAACTACTGACCACCACAGAAGCAAAATCAATGGCGGCGTGAAAGCCACACTTAATATTGCATGATGACTCGTGTATAACAACAGGTATAAGCTTTAAGTAAGGTTACTCCATCACATTGTCTGCTTCAGTAGTCTTAGTTGTACAGTAACCACTGCATGACATTATATAGGACAATTATTACGTAAATCTTAGGTATACTATTTATAGTCACAGGGGAAACTTAGTGGAGTGTTACAAAACTGTGCAAAATTTGCATAGCAACACGACGGCTTAAGCAAAAAAAAACAGAACATTAATTGTTACGAGGGAAAATACTTTTTTTGACAATTGCATGCATGGACTGCTAAGCCAAGTTAAAAAAATACAATTTTGGGGGGCCGTTTCTCTGTTTTTTTTTATTTGTTATTGGGAAAGTGGAACAAACAACAGCCGTTACCTTCACCTTCACTTTTTACCTAGTAGAACATTTTGTAAGACATGGCTTTAATTTGCGTTTTAGTACGAAATCAGGCCAAACTTTTAAAGCCTTGGTACGCTAGTCCGTATGGTTTAGGTCAATAACCTTGCAGGATTTATTTTGCGAGTTCCCTTCTGGAGACTTTGACGATGAAGGGAATTTGACGATGAACAAGGAGGGTTTAGAAATTCAACAAAATAAAAAATCTCTTTTATAGAAATCCGGACGAGAAACGTTTTTTACTTGGTCTAATTGACGACTAGCACATGGATCCCTATCTTATTTTTTCATTTTCTCTGTAAAAGTTATTAAGATTCAAGAAGTATCTATTGTGCCGCTGAAAATGTGTTTCATTATCTTACCTGATAGTCTCAGCGAGGATGACATAAAAACTGGTTCTAGCAATCTGTCGTCGATGTAAGACGAGGTTAGCCTGAATTTCAGACGTCCCTCTCTGGTCGCTCTGGAAGCAGGCGACCAGACAGGGACGTCTGAAATTCAGGCTAAGACGAGGTAAGCCCGTTCATTAGTGTCCCAGATGTGAAACCAAGTTGGAAGATGTGTATCGTCAGAAAACCGAAGAGAAAAGACGATCACGAAATGGTTGAAATCACGACGACAGGAAGTAATTACTATTAAAAACTGTGAGATAATGTTGAGAAAAACGAGCACAAATCTCAAAGCTTAAAGACTCGAGCAGCTAAGTTGTAACTGACCTATGTTAGGATTACATAAACCTGTGTTGTAAAGAAAGTACAAAACTGACGTGTTCTTGGCTATGAGGCTCCCTTTCATTAGAAAGCATCATGTCCCTTTGTGAAGACGGAAGTGTGTAATGTTCTCCTTCATCGCAAAGAGCGAGCGTACAAACAAACTTGAGTCGTTTGAAATAAACAAAATTTAACTTATTAACAGATTACAAAAATAATGAGCTTACCTGAAACCAAAGAAAAAAGAAAAGCGAGGAAAGCAACCCGGAAATACAGCTTACGATCGAACTCCGTCATGTTGAACCACTGAACGCTATATCCGTTGTGACTTGACGTTTTCACGAGAAACGCCTTTGATAGGTGAGAGCAAAAAAAGATTGGTTCGGTAAGCGTGGCCACTCTTGAAACGTCACTGTCGCTATGCGGAAGACTATGGCCATTCAGCAGCTACAAATGAATTCAAGAATAATTGGATGAAACAAATAACTCATTTTTCAGTGAAAAGTTTCATTGTTAAGATCTGCTATCCTCATGTTATTGTAGCCAGTATTTCACTATAATCACTTTTACATCCCAACTGTGAAAGTATTTTTTAACAAAAAAAAAACAAACAAACAACAAACCAAAATAGTTAGGAACTGATTAAACATTCAGTTTAACTACTACATTAAAGACTGCTTTTTCTAGGCACAAGCAGAATCATAACATCATAACCGCAGCAGCAGTAAGTAAGTAAGCTCTTTATAGGGTAGCCCATTCATCCCATTATTCTAAGTGGCATGGCTGACAAGGAAAAAAAGAAAGTATATTTACTGTACGAATATAGAGCTCGAGTGGAAACCCGTTATTTCGGACCCTAAAGGGACACTCAAAAGTGCTCGTTTTTTTTTTTCGGGTGACCGTATTTAAACCGGTTCTGAGAATGAACGTCACGGATACGTATTTTCTAGGTACAAAGACTAAAAACTTACAATTTAAAAGTAACAGAACGATGGTTAATGCCTTAATTGTGAGTTTAGTTCAAACTGAAGAAATCTTACGCTCATTTAATGACTCGCAAGTAATTGTTCACGACGCTCAAACACCGGAAAAAGGACAGTTGGCAAGCATGACAGGTAATTATACTACCGTATTTCTAATAAAAAAAAAAACATACAGTAAATACCCGCGAGTAAGAACATAGTTAGGAACCTGTTGGGCTAAAATTAGCAAGTATTGAAGAACCCCTTTATATAAGCACCTATTAGGCTTAAAATCTCAAAAACAGGTTCTTATTTTCTTAAATTGATTAACAATGTTTACTTGTTGGAAAATGTTTGTTTGGATAAGACGTAACTGTACATGTAGCCCCAACATTTTTTATTAAAAAAAACCCCCCACAAAACCCCAAAACACCCCTATATATATAATGTTATATTCTGAATGATTAGTGCTGCATTTTAACATTAACATAGTACTTATGTGGTATGCAAATGTTATCCAAAAAATAGGACAAATACCACTAAAAATATTAGCAATGTGATTTTTTTTTCCAGAAACTTAGAACCTATTAAGAGCCAGAAATAACAATTGATGAATTTGAATTAATTTGCAGATGAAAGTATTTGAAGGCGCTTTAATTTATTCATCGAAAAGAAAATGTGTGTTATTTTACTCGCAGGCAGTGTGTAGTCCAATCCGGGTCCGACTGAAAGGATGCTGACCCCTTAATCTTATATTCTATTTTTATGTATTCCACATTCCTGGAATGTTTTCCGGCTCATTAGTTGCATGCGACGACTCGCCATAACAAGATTATTTGCATGAAACACGCAACAGTTTTCGAGTTCTTCTTTGCTTGTCGATTATGTCTTCGGTTGTAACAGCCGTTTTTAAGTCCACTATTGGCTTGCTTGTGAATAAAGGCAGAGATAAGGCAGCGGAAAAGCTGAAAGATGGCGATGTCACAGATCAAAAATTTCGTGGCTTGATCGTGCGTGAAATCAACGATATTAAGTCTAAGTTGGATGGATTATCAAAGAAAGATTTGCTGGCGAGCATCAGCTTCTTTGAGGAGGGAATCGAGCTGTTGTACGAAATGTTTGACAACGCAAGGTCCAGAAGCGAGGACGGCGCGGTAACTACACAGGTTGCACAAGCAGCCTGTGCTGAAGCATTTCCTCTTGCTGAGGGATTAAGAACCTTGGACCTTACCGACCTGGATAAAACAGCTGCGGGCGCACTTTCCATCGCAAAAGAGAGGTTTAAAGATTCTCGCAAAGAAGCGACAAGGGCCTTTAAGAATGAAGCCCTAGAAACGTCGGATCGCATTTTGGCAATGCAATATCGAGTTATGGCGACAATACTAGAGACAGTAGACAATCCCGCGCGCGGTAGCACCGTGTAGAGTGTGCATTAAGGAACTAAACTCTTTGCCTGCCGTTCAAAGCAGTTTTGATGTTCAGCTGAAGAAAGGCATTCGGGCAGTAAGGGGATTCTTTAGTAAAGACGAACGCAGAAAAATCATTTGCAGTGTCTGTCACGTGAATCGAGTCATCTACGATGTCACGCAAACAGTCGGTAAAGGCGCATACCTCTGTATTTGGCCTGCAGTTGATATTGGAGAAGACAGAATTGATCCATTGCGTGACGAAAGAGTAACTGAAGTTCTGCGTAAACAGGGCATGGAGCATTGTTGTTTAAAATGGTCATTTGGTCAGGAGGGTGAAGAGGAGCACAAGCTTAAGAGTTCCAGAGGTATCGCTACAAACTCCAGCGGACAATTCATTGTAGGAGACCACCGAGATAATAAAATAAAGGTGTTTGACAGCACAGGCACTTTTATGAGTTTCTTCAGTCTCCCAAATGAAGAAGTAGATACAGAATTGTACATTCGGGATATAGTCACTGACATGAACGACAGTATCTATGTATTGGCCAATTTGAAAAAACCTGGAGATGAGAGACAAGATGAGAGACAAGTTGTTTTCGATTTTAACAACAACGCTGACCTGCGACACAGGTTTCCTGTGAAGGTAGAGCGGTACTGGGGTAGACTGGCAGTCACCGACAGTGGCAAAGTACTGGTACTGAGGTTTGACAATGTGGTAGATGTTTACGAGACTGATGGTCAGTTTGTTCAGTCATTTGGAGACTTTGGAAAAGACAGACTAAGGGGCGCGACGGATATCACTGCTGCTAAAGACGGTCGTGTTATGGTAGTCGACTGGGGTGATTACTGGGTTCAGATACCCTGTGTTCACATATTCAGTGAGCACGGCGACCATCTTAACAAGTTTAATCTCCGAGGACGTTATGGCTATCCTAGAATTGCATTTCACCGGGCAAGTGAACATGTCGTCATCGCTACTTATGAACAATGGAAATTTCGCCTGCAGGTGGAAATTTACACCCAGAATGGCGAGTTTGTGTGCAGCTCCCAAATACACGACGAATGGATTTTTGACTTTGGAGGAATGACAGTGACTACTGAGGGACGCATTGCTGTAGCTTGTAAAGGAAAAGTACTCGTTATTTGAAAAATACGATACCAAGGTCGAAAACGGACATTTTTTAAAACTTTAATAGGGCAAAGGTTTGAACAAACTTTTATTTACAAACTCTTAAAAGGGAAGTATCATGAGAATTCTTCTAAGTCGCTGTGTGTGAACTATGGTAGAATTTTAAAAGTGTATTCATTGTTCAACAAGATAACCTTTGAAAAACAACAGAAAGGCATATATTCATTCTCTAAGATGTGAACACACCGTAATCAATGATTTTAAGTGGTTTTCTTCCAGCAGAAGTAGCACCCGGGGGTACTCCCTATAATGGCCTATACGGGGAGGCTCCGCCCGAAAGGGGAACCTTTTTCAAGGCTTCAGGTATATGAAAGGGTAGGGATTTCACAAGTTTAGGTATACGAAAGGGTATGTAAATCTGTCATTTAGGTTTTTGAAAGAGCCTATAATAAAAATATTTCGAATAGATGCAATTTATGGCTGTAACAAAAACAAAAACGATATGTTTTAAGTCTATACCTTGACTTCCAGGTATATAAAAGGGGTACCTTTTTTATGGAAAGGTATACGAAAGGGGTACAATTTCTGGCAAAATGGTATATAAAAGGGTAAGGGGTAAGAGCTCGGGGCGGAGCCTCCCCGTGCAAAACTTCTTTGGGTACCCCCCCCCCCCCCCCCCTCTGGGAAGTAGCACTATTAAATTTTACAACATCTTCCCGACTTTTTCAAGTTTCAGACCCTCTTTTTCCTACCCGTCTGCTTCCAAAGCACGACATAACCATATAACAATTTTCATGACACCTTCTTTGGATTTTCATGAAGCACTTACACTGCCCCTTTAAGAGTACCGACTTAAGATTTCTTGTTTTCATAATAGTTAACAACAATACCAATGTAGAAATAATGTATTTCGTGTATACACATTTCCTTAATAGGGGTAGCATTAGATATCACTGATAAGATTGAAAGCCGACTATGCTAGTCTATTTACGCAATAACGGGTTTAAGTTTAGTTTGGTGTACAAAGAAACGAACTATGTACGCGGTAAGTTTCTAAGAGCTTGGACATTAAAATAATTTTAAAATATATAGTTTTGAGGACGGCTAGCCTTAAGTATCGTGTAAAAAGTAATAATTCTACTTCAATCATTTGGAGCTACATGGTTTTCCCACGCTGTGTTACATTTGAACGTAAATAAGCCGGAGCTTACTATTGATTTATAAATTTACAAAGGTTTTTGGTAGTGTGTTATTCTTTACAGCTTGCTTATTTTCGTTCTACTAGGCCTCAGGCCTCATGCCGAATCAACTATCACTTCATAGAAATTAAGAGCGAATAATCTAATTGTTTATTTTAAAAAGTAGAATCTACACTAAAGTACGTCCAATTGAGGGAAATCCAAAAATTCTAAAATAAAGATGGAAAAAATGTCAAACGTTTGTAGGTTTAACTTGTTTTTCACAGGAATCGAGAAAGAAAAAGTTTTTCATCCAAAATTGGAAGTGTCGCCATCCATGATATAATTAGATTTCTTCCACAGCGCACCCACTAAAAACATGACGTGTGGGACATTGTGACACCGCTTGAAGAACCTGAACTCAGCGGAGCTTATCAGTACACCCTGAGGACTGGGTTATTGAGTTTTGAGTTGTAACCTAAAAACGTTTATACTCTTTGAAGTATACCGCTTTTTAATGTGTAAGTGCTCGCTCCAATCTAATTTCAGATCATCTATAAAGTCATTGTTCGGAAGGGTGGACAGCGAAAACTCCGGGCGAAGACACAACAGTCGCAAACTTTCGTCATGCGCCAAGAGCCAGGAAAATTGGTTCGCAAGCAATCTCACTGGAGTTCTAGAATTGGGATTTGTGTTGAACCGACTGAAGCAAATACAAGGCAACAACTAATGATTCGAGTTATCGGAAGAACCGAGAAATCAAGAATTGGAGTGATCAAGATTGCATTGTTTGTTCGTTTAAAGAAGACACAACAATCCTGTTTAAAACCTTGTTAAAATCAAAGTAGACACAAATGACGCAATAGCTTAGTGAGGGTCAACAGTATATGAGCCCAAAGAGCAACTTCGTGGGAGGCTACGCTTAACTTCTTTACATTGCTCACATCTTTGTTTGTTTTTCCTTTTCGAATAAGTGGCTTAGAGGTTATTCCTTTATTTTTTCGAAACAAAGAAAGCAGTTCTGTCTTGTAAAACACAAATTTTCCATATTTTTATTTCTCTCTTATTCATTTCGATTTGAAAAGACAAATACGTTTATACCCTCTCGTTGTTCCCTTGAAAATAATATCCAATTTCAAGCCATAATGGACAAAATCTAAACCCGTTTTTCAGACCAAAACAGGCCTTTGCAGCGCCACACACCTATATGGGTTATACAGGGGGATTTCTCCCTTCTCCGACCTACCACGTGCTTTCCTTTAGTGTTGTGCGCTCATCATTAACAAACACTCAGTGACAAGAGAAAAAGCACGTGGCCTTAGAATCTGCTGCTCTATTTATATCGTCTGATTTCCTGTTCATTTGACACAAGCAAATGGAATGCCCACCTGTCAATCATCACCTCAACAAAGATCAGTCAGGTCAGCGGGAGAAGAAAGACCGATAAAGAATGGAATGGACTTTGTTAAAGATGAATGAACTTTACAATACACGAAATTGCAGAAAGTTGCCGAAATACGTTTTTAATTTCATGGTTTTATATTAAGGTTTGAAACCGCGTCAAAATAATCAAATTCTTTTCAATATTTGTAGCAATATGCAGGGAGAGGGGAGCTTATATCCGGGGGGATCAGTTATAATCGGATTCGAATCGGATGTACTTTTTCCCTGACGGTTCAAAATAACGGGGTTCAACTGTACTTCATGAACTGATTCACTTAATTTAGTAGTTTAATGGAATTACCAGCAATATTATCGATAAATTTGAATAAACTTGCAGATGAAATTATTTGAAAGCGCTTTATTTATTGAAAATAAAATTTGTAGGAATTAACTCGCAGGGAGTGTGAAGTCCCATCCAGGTGGATTGCGAATGATGTGACCTTTAATCCCCGGGGGGGGGGGGGGACTCGCTTTTGAAAGTGATGGGGATGCTCGTCGTCTCGTTTAGGATTGTAAATTTCGGATTTTTGGTCTCGCTTTGGCTGTTTCAGGCAAAACGCCAATATCTTTAGCCGTAATGGTCTCGTTTAGGGTTACACACAAAGAAAAATATACATATATTAATTTCTTTTTTTAGAATTTTGGTATCTTTTAGGGGTCTAAAATAGCTTGAGCCATGCCCAGATAAGATTGGTCTCTTAAGGTTTTTTTTTTCAAAATTTCCGACGAGCATCCCCGTCCCTTAAATAAGGGAGTCACTCCCCTCCCCCACCACCACCGCTCTCGGGCCTTTAATCTGATATTCTTGGGTTTTTCTTCATTCCGGATTAATTCCTAAAATATTTTCGTATTGATTGCGAAGACACGCCACTAAAAGATCATTTGTATTGTACACGCAACAGTTTTCTATTTCTTCTTTATTTGACGATTATGTCTTCGATTGTAACAGCCGTGTTTAAAGCCACCATTGGCTTGCTTGTGAATAAAGGCAGAGATAAGGCAGCGGAGAAGCTGAAAGATGGCGATGTAACAGATCAAAAATTTCGTGGATTGATCGTGCGTGAAATCGACGATATCAAGTCCAAGTTGGATGGATTATCAAGGAAAGATTTGCTAGCAAGTATTAGCTTCTTTGAGGAGGGAATAGAGCTGTTGTACGAAGTGTTTGACCAGGCAAGGCCCAGAAGAGAGTACCGCTCCGTAACTACACAAGCAGCTTGTGTTGAGGCATTTTCAGCTCTCGCCGAGAGAATGAGAACCTTGGAGCTTACCGACCTGGACGAATCAGCTACGAGCACACTTTCCATCGCAAAAGATAGGTTCAAAGATGCTCGCAGAGAAGCAACGAGAGCCTTTAAAAATGAAGCTCTAGAAACGTCTGATCGCATTCTGGCAATGCAATATCGAGTTATGGCGACAATACTAGAGACAGTAGACCATCCTGCGCGCGCAGTAGCACCGTGTAGAGTGTGCATTAAAGAACTAAACTCTTTGTCCGCGGTTCAGAATAGTTTTAATGTTCAGCTCAAGAAAGGCTTTCAGGCATTGCGGGGTATGTTTAGTAGAGACGAACGCAGGAATATCATTTCCAGTGTCTGTCACGTGAATCGTGTCATCTACGATGTCACGCTAACAGTCGGCAAAGACGCACATCTCTGGATCTGGCCTGCCGTCGATATCGGAGAAGACAAAGTTGATCCATTGCGTGACGAAAGAGTATCCAACATTCTGTGTAAACAGGACATGGAGCACTGTTGTGTAACACCATGGTCATTTGGTCGGGAGGGTGAATGGAAGCACAAGCTGAAGAATGCTTGGGGGATCACTACAAACTCCAGCGGACAATTCATTGCAGCAGATAATGGGGATAGTAACGTAAAGGTGTTTGACAGTACAGGAACATTTATGAGCCTTTTAAGTCTCTCAAATGATGATGTACATACAAAGATTTTGAATGTCATTGATGTAGCCACAGACATGAAAGACAATGTCTATGTAATGGTTATATTGCAAAAGCCTGGGGCTGAGAGAGAAGAGCACGTTGTTTACGAATTTACCAACACCGCTGACCTGCATCACAAGTTTCCTGTGTGGGGAGAGGGCTGGAGACTGACAGTCACCGACAGTGGCAAAGTACTGGTAATGAGAAATATGGTTGTTGTGTACGAGACTGATGGTCAGTTTGTTCGCTCGTTTGGTGAAGACATATTAAAGCGTGCATTTGATATCACTGCTGCTAATGATGGCCGTGTTATGGCAGTGAACTGGGGTGATTCCTGTGTTCACATATTCAGTGAACACGGCGAACATCTTAACAAGTTTAAACTCCAAGGACGTTATGCTGAGAGAATTGCTTTTCACCGGGCAAGTGAACATGTCATCGTCGCTGGTAAAGAACTAGAGAAAGGTATCCTGTATGTGGAAATATACACCAAAGATGGCGAGTTTGTTCGCAGCGCTCAAATCCACGATGAACAGAGTGGTGGCTTTATAAAAGGGATAACAGTGACTACTGATGGACGCATTGCAATAGCTTATAATGCAAAGATTGTCGTTATTTGAAAAATATGATGACAGGGCCGAGATAGTCTAATTGGCGCGTGTCGCGGGTAAAATGTCGCGGGTCGCGGGTAAAATGTCGGGGGTCCGAAAAACCACTTTTTTCTTTTTTGCTAAAGTTCGCTACGTTAATAAAGATAATAGAATAACAATAACAAGTAGGTGGACGAATATTATACTACTCCAAAGTTATTTTCTTTTCTATATTTGTAAAAATTAATATACTACTTCAACGTTGTAAATAGAGGATATTACACGGCGGCGCGAAAATATGAATTTTATTTTCGAGTGGTAATAAAATTCATATCTTCAAGCCACCGTGTCATTTTTTTTTATTATAAGCTTTTTATTTTTTATTATAAGCTTTCAGGAGATGTATAACGTAAAATAATGTAAAAACAGTCTGTTTATTAGCTTTCATCAATGTCACTGACAATAAACAAATCTGTTTCTGCTCCAACTCACCTACTACTGATTTCTGATCGCGAAGTCTCGCAGTTCGGCAGCTGGAATTTCTTGATTTTCGACCCATTTCCCCTCTCTTCGTCTGACTTTCCACAAGCAAGAAACTCTTTTAAATAATTTCAAGTCATAAGAAGTTTTCTACTTTGTGTTAGCATTTTCCTGCACCTCAGTAAAACATTTAATTTGGCTTCAGTGAACTTCACGAATCGATCTCGATAGCTCGCCATTTCCAACCGGCGTTTGGCACTGTTTGCACAAACAACCGTGCAAAGGCGGGAAATGACGTCATCGATATCCTCAAATGTCCCGGATGCAGTTTCGTATGAATTTTACGAGTGCTCTTAGATTTTCCAGTAAAACACTCGCGACTATATAATATAAGAGGGTCTCAATGGGGTGGTGGCTTTTACGGTTAACGCTTAAAATTTTGGATTTTTTACGCCTAACGTTTAATTTATTTTCAATATGGTTTACAGAAGTTAAAAACTACTTTCCATTATTTTTTAAAGATAAAAATTAATTTCCATTATTGAAAAACATATTTTATGTCTCAGGGCCATTCTGGTACGATGAAGTGAACTATTCTCTATTATTTAAAATTACTGACCGATTTTTAAGGTTGACATATTTTACGGCTAACGGTTAAAATTATCCAATTTTTACGCCTAACGGCTAAATTTTTGGGCGTTTTCCGGCTAACGGTTAATAGAGCTTTCCACAAGTTGCTCGGCAACTTTTTGGCAACTTTTCATGTTTCGAGCAACTTTTTCCCCTTCAAGCAACTTTTTTCCTCTCGAGCAGCTTGTTGCATTTTGAGCAATTTCCAGACCGAAGATCTCCGAAGATTATCCGAGTGTTGTTCAAAGGCCATACGAACGTTTCCGAAGATTTACGAAGTTTGACGAAGGTTTTCGAGAAACGTCTGAAGAAGTTTCAACTTTCGGCTCATTCTGCACTAAAACATTACAAAACTCCTCGGCAAACATGACGTCATCATTTTACAAGTTTTCCCCTTGATATGTTATTTAGAGACTTCTTTTGCTGTAAAATTGCATAAAACTGCTTAGAAATATACTTTTTGTTTAGAAATTTAACCCTCAAAAGAAAATTAGCATATATTTAAAGAAATTATCTTGATTAGAAGCAGCGCTTTGGATTTTTTGGAGCAACTTTCGAGCAACTTTTATTACCAGAAGCAACTTTTTTGGATTTTTGGAGCAACTTTTGAGCAACTGTTTGAGAAATTACGGGCAACTTTTTGGGAAATCTCGAGCAACTTGTGGAAAGCCCTAACGGTTAACCCCATTGAGACCCTCATATAGCGCAGGCGAGGGCTAAAATGAGCTCTGAGAAGGGCCAAAAACATATTTACGCCCAAGAACATCAACTCTATTACTATTATAATCATTTCAGAGGGCATTAAGTTCAGTTAAGGAATCAAAAACAGTATTAAATAATAATATGACGTTATTTGTAGCAACAAAACAATAGCTTAAAAGCTAGCAGGTAATGAATAACATGTAATTTTTTGTTGTTGAAATGTCATTAGAAAGGCAAACCATCCGCTTTAAGAGCTGCTATTTTGACGTCATTAATTGAACTGTCCGCTCTGATACCAGCCGGTGGTTTTTTTATTTTTCCAATGTGGTACAATATTAATGCATTGCTGTTTCGGACTAAAATAAAACAAAAAAATATTTTCATAAGGCACATAAAGGCCTTGTTTGCTGTGACGGTTACTTCATTTTCAACTCGTGAATGAAAATCCGGCTTACGGCGCACTTTCAATGAAGTAATCTTTTCTGGTAACCTTTTAACTTTAAAACGCGAAAGAGGCAAGCGTGGCTAAGTGGTGTTTTAGAAGCTCCCGATTCAAGACCTACTACCTAGCTTGATTTATCGTTTCCCGGTTGTCCCGAGTTCAAATCCTCCATCACGCTTTTTACATAGCCAACTGGACTGCCTTCTGCCAGTTGAGATTTTAAACCTTGTTATGTTCATTTAAAGTATCTGTTTCCTCTCTTTCAGTGGCTTGCCTGCGGTAAACTAGCTATCTCGAAGACATATATGAAGCTTTGTGCATTACCACTAACTGAAAAACAATATTTACAATTAAGGCCAACTACCTTTGAGAGCTATCAACTTATATATATAAAGATATCGTCAAAACTCAGACGCGGTAGTAGTGTGATCTAAGTAAAATAAGTCTAACGGCACCACGAAGTAAAGACAACTAGTGGTGTGTGTAGCTACAAAGCACTATTCTGAGCTACCAAGTCTACTCGGGATAAGCTCGTGTTATGTCACGGTCACGTCGTTCACGACGTGACCGCGACGTAACAAAAAGCATAATTTGTGAAACGAGCACTGCCACGGCATAATTAGCAATTTTTAGCACTTTTTGGAGCATAAATTCATAAAATTTAGTAAATAATGGTGTACTTTCTACAGAAATAAATGAAATTTAGGTAGTTTGTTCTTGCAATGCGTGTTTTAGCTATACAATTGTGATTGTTAAGTCGTTGGAGGCATTTTACAAACGGTTTAGAGATGCGAGCAGCTAGTTTGGACAGCTGACGGCCGTGACAAACTGCCAATAAACACAAATAAATTTACAACAACAGTTTATTTAAAAAACATCATAATTTGGTGTCGTTTATATTGCGCACCTCTATGTACAGAATCTACGTCATTTTGAGAGCATAATTTCGGAAATCAGAAGCATAATTTGGGAATTCTGGCATAATTTTTGCATAATTTGGCAAAATTTTGAGCACTGCTAGCAGCATAATATGCCACTTTTAGGAGCACAATCTACCAAAGCCTATTCCAAAGTCATAGGAAAGCGAAAAGCGAAAATGGAAGTTCTAATTCCGTTTTCCAAAGTCCAGGAAAATGAAATGGAAGTTCTAATTCCGTTTTCCAAAGTCGTTGGAAAACGGAAACGAAATGGGAAGTTCGAATCTCGTTTTCCAAAGTCGTAGGAAAACGGTTGGCGTTTAATAAGGTAAACGCATTTAGCCTGAAAACAAAGAAATGAGATAAAGATTTCAGCAAATTTGTCGTTTGTGTAAAATCTTCAAAATGGAAAAGGCGGCGAGTCAGGCACTGTGAGCTTTTTAAAACACCTTTCAGCGGTGAAGCCTCTTATACTCATGATCACTTCGAACAAGGGTGGGACGAACATTTACATCAATGGTGCAGGAAAGTTTAAGCTTTTCACGTGAAGCGAGGGTCCAAAATAGGTTTGGCGGGATGCGGAATGGGGCTCAAAATCAAGGCGGGATGCGGGATGTGAAAAATGTTTGTGGTGGGATACGGGATGAAATTGTTTTGGCGGGACCGTGGCGGAATGTGTGATGTTCTGAAATTTATGGCGAGATAAAGTATCAAACACGATCTTTGTTGTTTGATAAGCTTTGTTTCGGTGAATGTTGTGTTTCTACCAAAATAAATAGTTTTAATTTCTCGACCAATTCTAAACAACGTGACTAACTTAGGTATACAAAGCAGGAGTTCCCCATGCTTTTTACCGAATGGTAATGAGGTGTAGTGATGGTTCGCGAACTTGAAGTGACGTGTTTCCGTCACTCGTTCACTCCATTCTGATATTAAACCGCAATTAATTCATGCATTTAACGGTGAACGTGCTGACAGAAAGGTTCTTTAAAACGCCATTCAGCACATGTCAATCAAAAACAAATTATCCTACAACCTCGTTCCCAGGGTCTCTCTCTTTCAGGGAACAAGGTTGAATTTTCACAAAACAAATCGAAAGAGGATCAATTACACTTATCCTCTGGTGATAAAAGAGAATAGAATTTGCTCTACGAAGCCGTAGAGCATACTCTATCAATGACCCATTCACGTAAGAAAACATTCAAACGCAAATGAAGTGAGATTGTGACATTACTGATAGCAGCTATAAGCTACATACAGTTACCCTTTCCATGTGACACAACATTCATGCTGCACGATTTTGTTTCGCGTCACATTTTCTTCGTGTCACGTCATCCGTTTTTCATCTTTTTGAGTCGTGCAGAAACGCGCATCTCTCTCAAGTTTTATTCGCTGCTCAAAATAACGCTATACGTGCCGACAGAAAGTAAACATATTCACATAACAAATTTACCTAATGCTAAAAAGGATCAAAGGTTACACTTAAATATTTTTGTGATGAAATAGAATTCGTGCTACGAAGCCTGAGAGCACGATCCATTAATGACACAATTCCCATGGAAAAATAAAACATTCAAAGGCACATTATTGAACACTTATTCGAAGAAGAAAAAACTATCAATGATCCATTCTCGCAAGAAAACATTGAAAGGCAAATTAAGTGAAATTGTGACATTACTGATAGCATGTAGTTACGGTTAAAAAATTATTACGCTTGCCATATGGCGTGTTGTAGTTAACACCACATCCTCAGCACGTTTTTGTTTCGCGTCACGTCACCTCGTGTCACGTCATCTGTTTTTCGTCTTTTTGAGTCGAGCAGAAACACGAAGTGCTTGGGCGTATCTTTCTCTCAAATTTTATCCACTGCTAAAAAATAACGCTATACGTGCTGACAGAAAAGTACAGATATTCACAAAACAAATTTACGTAATGTGAAAAGGATCAAAGGTAATACACTAACTGGTAAATATTTTTGTGGTGAAAACTGAATAGCGCTACGACACCTGATAGCACGAACCATCAATGACGCAACTCATGTGGAAAAATAAAACATTCAAACGCAAATGAAATGAGATTGCATTAGTCATTAGTCATTAGTGGTGTATTAGTCATGACTAATACACCACACGAGTACCACGAGTAACATACAGATAACATACAAGTAACACACGGAACATACGGGTACATACGGTTACATACAGGTAACATACGAGTAATATACGGATACATACGAGTACCATACGGATACATACGGGTGCATGCCAGTTCCTATTTCATTTCATTTCATTTTATTTTTCATTTTTATTTTATGCAACACAAGTAAACAAAACAAAACATACGGGCAATTACGGGTACACATACGAGTATAACAATCGAATAATAATCGAAAAATTAATTATTGGTCATTAGATGTAACGTGTTTCTCCATCGCTCTCCCCTCCAAAAAGATTGCGTGACGAGCGCAAAGGACGAGGAACAAAAAAATGAAAAATAAAAAAAACAAAATAAAATAAAGTGAAATGAAATGAAATAGGAACTGGTATGCACCTGTATGTGTCCTTATGTTACTCGTATGTTACGGGTAAGATCGTATGGAAGTGAATTCAAGAAGTTGAGCTATTGACCTTATAACATTTCAAATTCTTGATACGTCTTCAATACGTTTTGTCCTTTGGGCTCGTCACGCAACCTTGTTGACGGGAAGGGGAGTGGGGGAGCATACTGATAAAAATGAAAAATAGAACAAAATAAAGGGAATTGAAAAAGGAACTGGTATGCACACGTATGTATTGGTATGTGACTCGTATGCATCCGTATGTTATTTGTATGTATCCGTATGTTACTCGTATGTATCCGTATGTTACTTGTATGTTACCTGTATGTACCCGTATGTGCCCGTATGTTTCGTGTGTTACTCGTATGTTTCCCGTATGTTGCTCGTAGTACTCGTGTGGTGTATTAGTCATGACCCATGAGATCTTATTGGACACTTATTTAGAAAAAAATGCTTAGGTCGGCACTTCATCGAATTACCAAATTACCATGAGGTTGCTCGAAGAGCCTTTGATTAATATGGTATTTAAAACAGTTTTAATTTCTCTACCGATTAAAAACAACGTGACTCTAAACTAAGTACACAGGGCAGGAGTTTCTCGTGAATTTTGAAAGAGCCGATAAAACTACAGTTTAATTTGTCGACAGATAATGTCAACAAATGCGACGTGTACGAGTGACCAGCCTCTTTTCATACAAAACAAACGTGACTTTGAACTAAGTACACAGAGCAGGAGTTTTTTGTGCATTTCCTGTCGACAGATTAAAAAAACGATGTGACTATCTTAAGAACACATGTCAACTACATGTGGTCAAACTAAGTACACAGGAGCAGGAGTTTCTCGGGCATCAACAAATTTGATATTTTCATCATGAAATAAACCGTTCTCCCAAACAAATTGTTTATATTTCGAGGGTCGTGTAATAACATACAACAGTTATCTCAGTGTGCTGGCATTCATCTTCTGCAGTTTTTCAAAGGTGGGTTTGCATCTCGCTAATTTGCCTTTTACTTGTACTTTGCTAATCAGAATGTAATATGTTAGTTGGTTGCCATTGTGATTATCTACAGTGGAAGCTCTCGTAAGCGGACACCCTCGGGACGCGAAAAAAGTGTCCGTAACTGGAGCTGGCCGCTTCCGAGAATGGTCCTCGTAAGCGACCACTAGAGGTGTAGGGGAAAGATGGCCGCTTACGGGAACTTGCCAAGCTAACAAACGGACGGACGTGGATGACGACAAAACAAACACTAAAATATGGTTCTGTAATTACTGTAAAATCACTGTGACGAAAGGCGATGTGAATTTGATTTACAAAAACAAGATACAGGGGTAGTTATTAGGAAGATTTTCTTTAGGCTGTCCGCTTACGGGAGCTTAAAAGCAAAGAAAAAGTGTAAGTCGTAATCTCTAAAAGTGTCCGCGGCCGCTTACGGGAATGTCCGCTCACGAGAATGTAAAAATACAGAGTTTCGTTTGGGAGTTAAAACGGGGTTTCAGACAAGGCGACCGTAAGTAGAGCTGTCCGCTTACGAGAGTGTCCGTTAAGAGAGCTTCGATGTACATAAGTTCGCCGTCGAACATTTAAGAAACCGAGAGATTCGCCGAAGTTGTCAAAATTCTCTCCTTTGCTTTCGCCATACCGTATTTACTCGAATAAGCGCCGCCCCCGAATAAGCGCCGCCCTCGAATAAGCGCCGCATTTGGGACAAAAATGTTAATAAGCGCCGCCTCCGAATAAGCGCCGCAGTCCCGATGCGGCGCTTATTTGAAGAATTTCGTTTAACTTGAAACGGCAATACAAAGCAACATAAAAACAAGCTTGAACATTTCTTTGCATCAAAAGCGATGTTTTGCAATCATGAGTGATTGTTTTACCGATTAGTTTTTCTATTCAACATTCTTACAATAAGTAGTTCTGTAAATGTTGTGAAGGCCGCAAACTTTGCCAAGACAGCTAGCACCACTTCTGTCTCAGCAAGAAACAAATACTGTCAATCAAAAGACGCTCTTTTCAAAAATTGTAAAAGATAAGATTCTTTGTGGCGTCCAATCTTTAAATAAGCGCCGCCCTCAAATAAGCGCCGCACTTAAGATGCGAAAAATTTAATAAGCGCCGCGGCGCTTATTCGAGTAAATACGGTAGTCGCTATTTCAACACAAGTCTTGTCGTTCGTCACAATTTTATTTCTTCTATGTCGATGTTAAAATGCTGCGTCGCTTCTCGGAATTTATCCTAGCAGGACCTCGGAAAAGAGTTTAAAACCAGCTTCCAAGATGTTCTTTAAGTTGTTTAACAATTTTAACTCTTTTAAAGCTCAAACAAACTGTTTTTACTTCCCATGCAACCAGTATTTTCTCCAGGTAGAGAAAAATCAACTGTTTCCCGACTAGTGTAACAAGAACAGCAGAATCCCACTCTAGAAGAATCAAAGGGCACTTAGAGCCAGCTCATTCTTCTGCCTTTTTCGGGGGGGGGGGGGGTAGGGTTTGGGAGTGGTGGCGGGTAATGAAAATGTACTGGTACAGTCCACTTAAGTCAAGTACAGTCCCTTGTAAAGTCAAAATCCGATACGCATGTGAAAAGAAATGAAATCACAATTTCACATCTTCTTAAAATGGTGCAACGTGAATCAAGTTGCCCAGCTGTTTAGACCTAAGGGACCCTACACGTATTTTCACGTATTTTAACACGCGCTGACACAAGCGATCAAGTCCATTGAGGCAGCCGGAAGTAATTTTACATGGCCCCATTCCCCGCTACGTAAATGTCCACAAGCAGTTATTTAAAAAAGAAATAGTATCCAGTCTTGTTTGCTCTTCTTAGTGCTATTATTGATGGAAAATGTACAAAGTCAACAACAACATAGACAGAAAAGCTAGAATATTTACATAACAATTAAACACGGAAAGGGTTTTCACAATATTTTTCACCAATACATCGCTTCAATCGATCTTAGAAGGATCGCAGTCGTTTGGTATTTCTATTGTGTAATTAAACTGCAAAGCTTTTCGTCTTCTTGACAAGCAAATATAATTTCGATATTTGAAGAACATGTTTTTACTGCTAAAACGTGTGGACATTGTGGTTACGAGCTTTCTTCTGGCTGGATGGTGTGTAAATAGTTCACATCTTCCACGCCCGGGGGGGGTACTCAGAAAAGTTTTATACGGGGAGGCTCCGCCCCAAGTTCTAACCCCTTACCCTTTTATATACCATTTTTGACAGAAATTGTACCCCTTTCGTATACCTTTAACTGAAAAAAGGTACCCCTTTCATATACCTAAGAGACATGGCGTGGACTTAAAATAGGACGTTTTCTTGTCACTTTTATGTAACGCTTAATAAATTAAAATAATACAGCCATAAATTGCGTCTGTTCGAAATATTTTAATTAAAGGCCCTTTTAAATAGCCAATTGACAGATTTCCATACCCTATCATATACTTAAACTCGTGAAATCCCTACCCTTTTATATACCTGAAGCCTGAAAAAGGTACCCCTTTCGGGCGGAGCCTCCCCGTATAGGCCATTATAGGGAGTACCCCCCCCCCGGGCTTCCACGAAGCTCAGATACACATGTGAAAAGAAATGAAATGAATATTTGTTACCGTTTTAGATTACTGAACTGCGTTTTGAATTACCTTTCTGTCAGCACGCATCTACCGGGCAGGGACAATCATTGTTCATGGATTGAGCAGCGAATGAAATTTGAGAGAAAGATGCGCAAGAACACGTCGTGTTTTAAAAACGGATGACGTGAGTCACGGGAAATGAGATGACGTGACAGGAGACAAAAACGTGCTGCTCGGATATCGTGTTTTTATCAGTGAGCTTTATAAACGTTAATTAGAACACGTTATATGGCAAGCGTCACTCCATATTGAGATTTCTTCATGGAACTTATTTTTGACTTTTACTAACGGGAGATGGGTAGCGTATTAAATTTACTTCCGGTTGCCTGGCGGGACTTCATTGCGTGTAACAGCGCACGTTAAAATGAACCTTGATTACGTGTCAGCACATGATAAAATGAACCCCCAAGGTTGTCAACATTTCGACTTTTTGATACACGTTTCCCTTTTTAAAAGTTCCGAAATTGTGTTTTGATGTGAATTTATTTATTAAACTATAAAAGGATTTCGTTTCTTTTCACATTAGGGGGGGAGGGGTAGCATGTAAAATTACTTCCGTTCTACAACTTCCGTCCACACATTTTTTGTCCACACATTTTTTGCCCACGCGCTGGACGACAACCGCTTCCGTCCACATCTGATCCACTATAATACTCATTCTTTAAGAAAGAGCTAAAAAAATATATATTTGATACATTTTTGGCCACGTGCGCAGATCGTGCATTTCTAAAAAGAGAGTTGACGTAACTTTATTTTTGGTTCATTGTGCACGCACAGAAATGCGTGCAGGGTCGCGTGCGGGTGAACATCAGCTGCGTCACGTCACCAGCTAAAACCAACTCTGCTTCAAACGTACCAAAAAATTCCATTGAATATTTTATTTTTTAGATCGCTCTTTATACTTTCTCTTGGACGTAGACAGATTGGGGTCAGGGTCGAAGACATGTTGAGGGGTCTTAGAAAACAAAAAAATGAAAATTTACATTTGATAAATTTTTGTAGTAACGACGCGTGCGGGTCGTGCATTACTACAATTAAGAGAGTTGACGTAGCTTTATCTTTGGTTCATTGTAGACAGTTCCGAAATTGTGATTTCATCTAAATTTATTTATTACCCTATACAAGGATTTCATTTCTTTTCACATTTGCATCTGAGCTTTATTGAAGTTATTTTTGACGTTACTAAGGGGGGAAAGGTAGCATGTAAAATTACTTCCGTTCTACAACTTCCGTCCACACAATTTTGGTACACGCACACGCGTGCAAAACAACTTCCGTCAACATCTGTATGACTCTAATACCTCATTCTTGAGAATGAGCTAAAAACTGAGCGACTAAATACGACTCGGGAAGTGAAACTTGTGCGCCTGATACTCAGGCTACTACTAAGCTAAACAATTAACGTAAACTTCCCTTTTGCGTATAACGGACGGAGGAAACTTATCCTTATAGGCTTCATGGAAAAAGTCGATGAATTGAGACGTGAGCAGGCGGGATCGGGATGAAAACTCTCAGCTAGGCAAAATGGCGGGACAAGAGCCAAATAGGGTAGCGGGATGTGGGATTGCTGACCCTCTGAAGTGTATAGTCCCAAACGGTTTCAACAATCATCGAACTAAATCCTGTTCGAATTGAAAATAATTCAGGCGTCAAGAGATGCACAAATCACGCAAGATTAATCATCAGTCAACCAACGTCCGAAAAAAATAATAATTTTATTGTGAGTTCGATTACGTTCGATTGAAGAACCGGCGATGACTGGTGTTGGGTTTGTTTCCCAAACATATATCCCGGGAATGTGTATCTTTCATTTTGGCGTTGCGTGACCATGTCACGTCACAGGAGTTCAGTGAAAAGTAATAAAATAAGGTTTGAAAAAAGGCTGTTTACTTGGTCAATCAGGACAAACCAGGCTATAAGTTGTTTTAAATTTTTACAGATCTAGCGGAGAGCAAAAGGAACGTGAAAGCGGAAGTTGCAAAAAGAAAGGAACCATTTTCGAGATGGGGGAGGGGGGTGGGGAGAAGCGTAAAATGTCTAAAAAAAAAGTGTTAAGTGTGTACTATAAACGGCCACGTTTCTATAATCTGAGAAGAATAATATTTCGCAAGGGCTTCGGAGAGCCGCCCTCTATCTGGATGTGACAATATTATTGTACAGTGTTGTCCCTTTCCGGTTTTCCAGCGTAAAAATTGAAAGCAGCTTTCGTCGGCGCTGTGTTCTGTTCTCAAATTGCAGAGTCACGTGTCCCTCTCGCGTCTTGGAGCAAGCTGGAAGGGTCGAGCAGCTTGCAAGGAGCACAAGATGGCATTTAGATTTTTGTTGGTCTTCTTCGCTATTTTACAAACATCTTCAGGTAAGATCTTTTAAATGTCAATTGAAAAGCAATTATGAAGTGCTCGCTCAACCAACAAACTCACAAAGCACACATTGCGTGAAGAATTATGTAAACAAATGCCTCCATGCGGAAAATGTTCGCGCCTGGCTCCGCTTTCGCCGTTGAATAGCTCGGGTGGTTTCACCGTGAAATGTGTTTGAGTCACGCGAAAAAGCGCTGATGGAACAATGTGATAAATTATGTATGCATATCTGTGATCACAGACTTTTTAGGAGTGGAAGAATAAGTTTATAAAGTCGTATTTAGTTGTTAGACTTTGTTTCGGGTCAGTAGGGCGAGCGCTAAAATCGATCTAGTGTAGAATTACTTTGTCAAAGTTAAGCTTATGTTCTTTTACTGTTCGGCGATGCTTTTAGCAATCCATTGTATATCGCCAAAATTCATTGAAATAGTTCATTCCATCAAAAGATAAACTTAATCACCTCGTTATATATTCAAACGCCGCCTCGATATTACATCACAATTTGAATTCGACATTGAAGAACCTTGACTAATCAATCAAAACAGTGATCGCGATTTTAATAGTCCACCAAAAAATATGTAAATCATAAGGTCAAGATGAAATAGATTGAGTTTATAAGTCAAGACGAAGTTTACCGATTACTTGAAAATGAAGCTTTTGATTTTCCAGATTTATCATCGAGCTATTTTGTGTCAAAATAATTATATAGTCCCCAGGGTAAACAACAAGAGTATCTTAAATTTATTTGCTGAGCAAAGAAAAACTTGGCTGCAAGCGCCGCCCCCCTTTTTGCCCTTGAATATCCTATACTTTGTATAATATATAATATTGTTGAGAAATTGATAAAACGTCTTTTCTTTATTATTCCTTAAAACTTGGCAAGGCATCAAGTTACATAAAAGTAATATAACTTTATTGTGTGACACACTTCTTTATGGACACTAATTGTGACACATTTGTTACTCTAATCGTTGCAAAATAAACCAGTTCCACTTTTGAGAAATATTCTTCAAATTGTGAACAAAAAAATCCATACATTAACACATAATTCTTTCCATTAAGATCCTTGTAAAATATACCAACAGTGCCACCTTAAAAAAGGAAAACTTATGCTTTCTAAATTATGCAAAACTGGCATTGATTGATAGGAGTATAGAACGGTAAAATACAAGACTTGCTGAGATGCCGAGACCCTTTTTAAAAATTCAAGACCAAGACCTAAGCATTGTTTTTCGTTTCAAAAAACTGAACACAAGACTTTTATTAACAGTGCTATGTAGCTCTCTGACAGCTCTATGCTTCGTAGTATAAATTAAATTAGATAAATCGGAATGGCAATTTACGATTGTTATTTATCCAAGCCTACATGTTTTACAGTTAGTGTAGTGATTGCACTGCTGAGCCATTTGTGAATTTTCTTTGTTTTGCTATTGTTTTATTTTGACAGTTCTTTCAGATTAAACTCTTGTTTGGCTTGTGAGGTTCCAAAACCTAAAAAGCAAAATTCCAGTTTTAAGACTGCCATTAGTTTTTGCGAGCTCAAGATTACAAGACACTAGTTTGCGAAGCAAAACTTTCAAAAGACATCTAAAATTTTAAGCGACTCATTATATACCCCAACTGATGTAAACTTGTCTTGTTACAGATCAAAAGTGAGAAAGAAATAAAGTAAATGAAGACAAAAATAATAATGAAGAAAAAAAAATAATATGTACAAATGCCTTTCCAATTGCTTGTCCTGTGGGTTGGGTGTTCTATGGCTCTTCCTGTTACAAGTTTAGTTCTCTTAGAAAGAAATGGATTGACTACAAAAAAATGAAAGGAAAAATGCAGTTCCTTTACACCCGAAAATAAATTTAATTTTGTTCCTCAGGCTTAGATTGCCCAACTGGCTGGGATGGATATGGCAACTCCTGTTACAAGTTTGTGGTCCGATCTTTATCAGTGCGAGGCCTCAACTGGGAGAATGCTCGCAGAGTTTGCCTTGGTTATGGAGGAGACCTGGTCAGTATTGGAAACAAATCAGAAATGAACTTTGTTTATAGTAAATCCTCAAAAGCTTGGAATCAGCATTACTGGATTGGGTTAAATGATAGACGCAATGAAAGTCTATTTGTATGGAGTGATGGCACACCCTATAATGGCTCCGTGTACAGTAACTGGTATCCAGGGGAACCAAATGATCGGTCCGGCGAGGACTGTGTGGAGTTGTATGGGTCGCGTTGGAATGACGACAATTGCAAGAAAGAGTATAGCTATATCTGTGAAAGGCCTAAAGGTATGTGTATGTGTTTGAGCCTCAAATACTTTAAATTAATTCTCCAATATTATACACATGTACCTCAACAAGCATTCAGGAGTTAAGGTAGATAACAGGGTTCTTGTTACACTGCTTAACCGCAGTCTGGTAACCTATTTTGGTGTTGTACTGTAAAAATATGAAAAAAAAAAAAATATACCTAATAAGCCTTAGAGATTTTTGCTATCATTATGTGGTATTCTCGTAAGAAACCAAAACATTTTCGGATGTAGTATCTCTTTCAGATAAATTTAGATCCCTTGGAACATTTTTGTGCCACAAAGTTGGTATCCAAAAACAATTCTTCACCTCCCATCCCACCCTGAAAATACACTCAGGTAAGATCACCTGAAAGGGGCATTGGCCAAATAATAATCATAAGTTTAGCGGTTATCTTCAGAATGTTATCAAATGGTATTTCACTGTAAACTTGTCAATAAAAAATATCTTTAGAGAAACAATTGTTTTATTTATAAGATTATAATAATTTATTAAACATTAGATCTTGTTAACCAATACCTTTTTCTCCCTTCTTTGGTAGGAGCTCCTATGCCTGACTTGTCAACTGTGACTCCACCTGTCACTTCTTGTGAGTTGATTGTGTAATATCCTTATTTTACTCCTGCATTGTAAGTTACTGGAACATCATTAATGACGCTGCAGTACAGACATTACCATAAATGATCTAATAAACGCCCACTCTCAAATAAACGCCTCGTATCTAATAAACGCCTCACCTGGCGTGTAAACATTGTATTAGACACCCCTCTCTAATAAATGCCCCATGTCTAATAGACGCCCCCTAAGAATCATCTCGAAAACCAAGGTAACACTCCATAAAGTAAAATCAGACAACTTGTTTAGTTTGTGCTTGGTTCAAACATCAAAGAGGACAACCATGCCAACATGTTTGACCCCGATGAAGATGTAGGCTTTGCATTAGCTCAGATTGGATTAGTCTCCCATTCGCACTCTGTTTTCTATCTTTTTTCACGAGCAAAATACGCATCTTTTTTGTTTTGTTGATGTTTTGGATTTAAATTGAAATAAACGCTTCAGATCTATTTAACGCCCCCCTTAGGACGCCTAAAATTTAATAGATGCCCCAGGCGTTTATTAGATCTTTTACAGTACTTTTCCACTATGCAAGAAGCAAAATTATGCTTGTGACTGTATGAAATTCAACCTGAATGAACTCAGCAGTAACAGCTGATATGCCGACTACAGCCCTTAATGACAGCTGGCCCTGTTGTTTAGTTTAAAACTGTGTGCATGGTAAACATTGCAGATGTAGGCAGGATTATCTTGCAAGAGCAATCCAGAGAGAGAATCTGACGACTCTTAAAAAGTTTTGGTTATGGGACATAATTATTAATAAATCTTTTTTGCTAGTGGGAGGTGTGGTGGCCTAATAGTTAGTGTGCCAGATTCTAGATGGAGCAACCAGAGTTTGAGCCCAGACTGGGGTCACTGTGTTGTGTTCTTGGGCAAGACACTTTACTCTCACAGTGCTTCTCTCCACCCAGGTACCCATTTAGTAAAAATGGGTACCCGTGACATAACGTTTGGGGGGGGGGGGGCTCCCTGGGTTGGACTAGCATCCCATTCAGGGGGGAGTGGAAACCGGGATAAGTTCCTGACCAGCAGTGTGGGCCACATGGCTTGTGCCTTCTCTTTTTTTGTTGCTAGTTATACCTTTAAAAAAGTACTTACAGTACTGTATGAAAAATAGGATCGCATTGTTTTCTCTCTATTAGGGTCTGTTGCCGAGATTTTAAAATATTTTGTTTCTTCTTGTAATAATTGTTTTTAGCTCCAATTGCCTGTCCTGCGGGTTGGGTGTTCTATGGCTCTTCCTGTTACAAGTTTAGCTCTCTTAAAAAGAAATGGATTGATGCAAAGAAGGCTTGCCGAGCTTCAGGAGGGTACTTGTTGAAAATTGATAATGCTGATGAGCAGCATTTTATAACTTACAGACAGAGTGGAAGTTATAGGGTGAGTTTATCACTGATGTTTCCTTTTTCATTTTGTTGTTGTTAATATTAATATTGTTATTGAAGTTCCCAGCGGTTTGACATACAAAAGAGGCAAAAGGGACATTCTGCATATTGTTTTGATTGAAGTTACAACCCTAGCTTTCACCTTGTTCGCATACCTTCTCAACAAAAGAATATATTATCCCAGGCTCAACTGCAACAGCTATTGGTTTCACTTGCCCTGTGATAGACTAGCATCCCATCCAGAAAGGGGTACATGTGAAATTCTCCTAGTTATTTAGCTCTGTGGCAACTGGATTACTGGCTCCATGCAGCTTGCTGGGTACACTAGTCCCAAACACAGACTACCCCTGGAAAATTGTTAGATTGGTCAGACAATTCTGGGTTGCAACATGTGTGGCCTAGCATTCCATCCCTGAAGGAGGACTACTTGCCGTTTCATACTAAAAGTGTCAAAAAGTTTCATACTAAAAGTGTCATAAGCTCTGGCTGTATGGGCCATTTTTGCCCAGACTTGTGCAGACAATGCAGATTGCACTTACTGTGAGTAGTAATTTAAATTCAAATTTAATGTTGCACTGTATTTTGTATCAGACAAGCTGGATTGGATTAAGTGATTCTGCAGTTGAGGGTAGCTACAGATGGGAAAGTGATAATTCTCTTGCTAATTACACTCACTGGGGTACAGAGGAGCCTAATGACTATGCTGGGGTGGAGGACTGTGTGGCGGTATGGGGAGGTTCTTCAGCTGGCTTCTGGAATGATGACTTCTGTGACTCCGAGAAGTACTACATCTGTGAGAAACCTGGTGGTATGTAGGGTTTATTGAACTGTTTGTTCTTTTAATGGCTTTTTGAGTAACTTAAATGGGAATGGGCATAGGAGTGTACAGTGGCATCTTCCACAGACAAGTCAATGTAACTTCTTATTCATTTTATTTGTTTTGTTAATCATTCTAGGTCGAAACCTCTGTCCATTAAATTGGAGAAGCTTTGGTGACTATTGTTACCAGTTCAATGTTCATGGGGCCCAGTACAAGAATTGGGTAGATGCAGAAAAAGCCTGCATGTTATATAACGGCTCAACAGAACTGATTAGCATTAGCAGTGCTGTGGAGAATGCATTTGTCTTAAGAGAGCTGAAAGACATGCAAATTTCTCAAGTCTGGACCGGATTGAATGATCGCAAGGTGGAGGGGAGATATGAATGGAGCGATAAATCCTCTTACACTTACAAAAACTGGGCACCATTACAGCCCTCTACGGGTGTCGCTGGTAAAATTTCTGATTGTATTGTAATTGATGGCAACACTCAAAATGGAACATGGAGTACATCACCCTGTTTTTTGAGACGTGGATATATCTGCAAGAGAAAAATAGGTACAGTATAAAAGTGAATCAACATGTATAAAAAGCCTTCAATAGTTTATTTACAGAGTTTTCAAAATGTTTTGAAGTAGGCATCAGCAACTGGAAGAGTAGGTGGCTGTGACAAGCCAAGCTTGTTTCTCACAAGCTGATTGCTGTGGCCAAACAACTGCTGACATAAAATCAAGTAGCCGGTGGAACTCCAGCGGGTGCCAGCTTGTTTTGAAAACCCTGAGTTTATAGCAAGAAAACAAGCTAAGGCCAGGAGATGTTTGAGGATAAAACCAAAAAATTCCTTGCTAATGATGGGGTTTCTTACAAACTGTCAGACAGCGTGGCATGCAATCCATTCTGGTTTACAAGCCCAAAATTAATAGCACTTTTTAGCCTAAAGTTAAGGCCGGTTACCCTACAGTTAGTTAAGGTAGCTTGTGGTTATCCTAAGTTTTATTTGGTGCAAGGATTTTTGCCTCGCATGCCTTGCTGTGTTGCCTCACATGCCTCGCTGCCTCGCACATTTTGTAAGACTCCTAATGATGTTGCTCCTCATAGATCCTAGTATTTTGTGGGTTGAATATTGCTTTCAGCTTTGAGTTATTTATAAGTGCATTCAAGAAACAACTGAATAAGGGGTAAGAGACTCTATGGGCCCAAGTGTGTAGTTTTATGTAGCTGAGTTTCTTGGGAAGATTGATTGATTGTGCCAGGAAAGATATGCTTGTGAAATGTGCTCATTGACATAATTTGTGAAACTTCATGTAAAAAATAGATGATGATTAAATAGGCTGAGTGCAAAACAACACAGTGTAGCAACAAAATTACACGACTATTATATAAACAATGGGGGGGGGGGTACCTCATTTACCATTACCTTGTTAACCTCATAAGCTTGCTTTGTACTGTGAGATGTTACGTTTTTTCTACTTTCTTCTCCATTTTTATGACCTGTCCACTTCCCACTTGGGTGATGAAAAGGGAGGAGGGAATTTGATCCCGTAAACTTTAACTTGCAGAGCAGAATGAGCTATTAAAGTTGTAATAATGGTATCCATTTAACAGCTTTTTTTGTACATTTTAGCACAGATGGTAAGAATCTGAAGAAGATGGGTGAACTTCACAATTCTTGCCATACTACAGATATAATAGTTTAAAACTAACATGCATAATAAACCTGTTAAAAGAATTAGTTAATGCAGTAAATTATTTCTCAGCTGATGAAATTAATGTATTGAAAAGCCAATTCAACATAATTATTTTTGCTGTAGGCATAAATCAGTGTGATTCACCATTTGGAATGGAGGATGGCAATATTGCCGACGACCAAATATCTGCCTCCAGCAATTTGAACATCTCATCCCGTGCTAGTCAGGCACGCCTTCGTCTTCCAAGTGGCAACCTGACTGTTGGGGCATGGTGTGCGGCACAGAGCAAAGTGGTAAATAAATGTTATGTGTTGCACAACTTAAATGCTGATACCCAATTCAAGGCTATGCACATGTAGCTATAGCCGTAATGCACTGCCAATAATAGAGGAAGCTAGGTAACATGAAAATAGGGCTAGGCGACACTGTCTTGATGCACTGTACTGTTCAGCATACATAGATATGCTTATATGCATCACAATGTTACGTGTTTTTTGAATTAGTGGTTTTTCTTGAAAGCCTTACTTAACACTTTGTTATTTTCTCAAGTGTCTAACTGAAATAGCTCAGTAACTATCAGCTTTGACTACTAAAGGATTTTTGTGGTACCTTAAAGCACAGGCCATGCAGACAATTGGCAGGCTTACTAAATAAATGTTAAGAATGGACATAACAATTGTTAACCTCAGAACAATCAATACACCATCTAGAGAAACTGCAGACAAGAGGTAAAAGGCCACTTTAAACTGATTTCCCCCCCCCAAAAAAAAATGTGACTCATACTCAGTTCTAGCGGAGGGTTACTTAAGTTATGTAAATAATATCAATGAAAGTGTCTGAGTTACTGTACTTTGGCTACTAATCACAAAGGTTGTTACATGTATGTGGCTATCTAGCTGGCTTCTGTTAGGGCTGAAACTAGCTGTCATGCCAGTTTATTATGATTTAAATTATAAACTAAAAAAAATAGAAATTAACCAATGCATGAAAGCCAATGCATTATCATACTTAACTTGTTGCTGTACTTCTGTGGCAGGGAGAATACCTTCAGATTGATCTGGGAGTTGCCCGTCAAATTAAACACATTGCAACTCAAGGCAGACCAGGATCATCAGACTATGTCAAGACATTCTATCTCAAATATGGTGACAATGGCCTTGACTTTAACAGCTATGGTGAAAATGCTACTGTCAAGTATAAGGTGAATCCTCAATTTCTTTCAATTGGAGACCATTTACTTTGTAAAAGTGTTGTCAGCTTACCTACCTAACTACCCACCCAAAAACCCACCCACCCACCCACCCACCTTATACCTACCTACCTACCTACCTAGTCCTCCAGGCATCGTTGTCCTGGGCTGGTTTCTCAAGCTGGCTCCAGGTTAAATAGTAATAAGGGTAGGTGGATTTGAATATCAGTCAATGGAGTGTGAGGTAGTGAGTGAGTGTAAAGGTCAGTCGGTCAGGCAGTCAGTCTGTCTTTCTGTCCATCTGTCAGTGGGTGTATGGGCTGGTCTGTCAGGCAATCTGTTAGCCCATTGGCCGGTGAGTCCACTGGATAAAGTGATCCACAGGAACTGACGTGTAAATTTTTGATTGTAAAATCATGCCAGAGAAGTCTTCTTTTACTGCAGGGACTTAAGTATTCTTATTTCCATGTGACACTTTATTCTATTTCAGATTTTGACTGCTAACTCTAATGCCATAAGCATCAGCAACATTATTCTTGCTGAACCAATTAATGCTAGATTTATCAGGATGTATCCTTTGACGTGGAACTCTCGCATCTGCCTCAGAACAGAGATCTATGGCTGTGCATCTCAAGGTAAGAGTTAATAGTGTTCCTTAATTTGTCTTTTTCTTTTTTGCATAGTGTCATACAGTGTACTGGTCTGTGCCTTAATTCAGATTAACATGCAATTAGTGAGGTGCTTACCGTTTTCTGGTATGTTATGACTTAATTTTCTTATTTAAGTTTGTTTAACGATAGTGTGCTGGGGAGACTCCATATGGATGGTTCTCCTACTGACTGTACATGTCTTTTATGCAGTGCAGTCAAGAAAGTAAAAAAGCTCTTTGGCATTGTGTAACTCACCAACAGGCATACAGGATAGCCTACAAATGTATATAATTTTGAGCCAATTTGGTATATTGTACAGCAAAACATTTCT
The DNA here is from genome assembly GCF_052425735.1 of Oculina patagonica. Lineage (NCBI taxonomy): Eukaryota > Metazoa > Cnidaria > Anthozoa > Scleractinia > Oculinidae > Oculina > Oculina patagonica. The sequence goes on along the minus strand of NC_135764.1, from coordinate 13,648,715 downwards.
TTCTGTCTGAATCTCTTACCAAAGCTACAAACACAGAGCTGTTAAAATAATTTTGTTACTACTTGTAAAAAAAATTTATTGTAACTATGACGTTATTCTCAGTTTTGTACTTAATTAAAATAATATTATGTTGTTTATGTTTACTATGTTGATTTTTCTCTACACTTTTTGTGTAGCAAACCCCAGAATAAGGGCTGTACATAGAAATATTGAACCAGTTAGTTGAGATTCAGGCATGTTCTGTACAGGACTGATTGCTTTCATTTCTACATGTAGCATCTTCCAAGAAGTGTGGTGTTGGTTGGGAGATAGGACCTGATGACACATGTTATCAGATAAATTCCAATCAGCGAAAACTTTGGGCAGGTTTGTATGCAACATTGTTCTTTCAAGCACCTGTGTATAGTATGCAGATGCTCCAGACACTACTTTCATACATTTCATTGTAATCATCAACTGCAACTGTACTGAATGTGCATTGTAATGTGAAAACGTATCTGTTCCAATATGATCATGCTTACTATGCCATCCAGCTTTATAGTGTACTTCTATCTCAGATTTGAAAGTGACTGTGTATGAGCTCTCTAAATGATGATTTTTTAATTTTATTCAGCATATGACACAACAATTACAAAACATACTAAAATAACAAACAGTATCGACAATTCACACGAAGCGCTTCAACATAGTCCATTATAACCGTTAACGTACTGACAATACTACAAGACTAGAATAATTACTAACAAAAAAAATAAGTAACAATGATATACGCTGCTTACATTAAAGTTACTTACAGAAGAATAAATTACCTACAAATAACTTACGATCATTGATAAATATAAATTATAGTTAGCTTACAATAACAACTCTACAAATTAAAAATACGATGATGACGAACACACTTATATATTAACTAACAGAACCGAAATTATTTACTTATAGATTATTACCATGAAAGATACAAACGCGATTACATTGCTCACAAAATTTATTATTCAATATCTAAAAAAGAAGAAAGAGGGAAAAAAAAGACAGTTACAGTTGTCATGCTGTTCAAATAGTTCAAATAATAATGATGCCATCTACATGACTAACAAAAAAGGAAATGACATAAATTAATTTGGGATTAGTATCCATTTTTTTTTTTTAAATAATCTTTCTTTTTGATCTTACTTTCCGTTTCATATTTAATGGCAATTTTAGTACGAAATCCTTGAATTGTGGGTTGAATTTGGCATCTTCTGCAGTCCCATATAAGTAGTTTACCAATGATTATAAAATAGTTCAGTAAGTTGAGTAAAGGGCATGGTTTGGATAATATTCCAAATAAAATATCTTGGAGGGAAAGATGAACCTGCTGATTTGAGATTTGGTGCCAGTAACCTTGAAACTCACTCCAGAACCGTTTAACAGAGGAGCATTGATAAAGAAGGTGGTACAAGGTTTCCGGTTCTGCCTTGCAAAATGAACATAGGTCGTCTGTTTTAAAGCCTATTTTGTGTAATTTTGAATTAGTGTATAGAATAGAGTTGAGCACTTTGAATTGAAATCCTTTTACATAAGATTCAAGTACAACATGAATGATGATTTTGTCTTGTCATCTTTTTTTGCTTTGTGTAAATGTCTCTTACAGACTGGCAGCCTTATTCTGCCTTTTGCAGATGATAACACACTGTAGGATCTAGACCTGTTTGCAGACTTAATCCTCTTATAAACCAAACTTAATACATGTTGTATTCTTCTTGTTTTAACTGCCCTGCACGGACCTTATTGGACCTTAACTGCAAGACACGTTTTCGTTTCTATTGGCTACGCAAATGGTAATGTGGAATTTCCTCTTGTTGCAGATGCACGTGCAACCTGTCTCAGCCGGGGTGGTGATCTTGTTAGCATTGTTAGTATGACAGAGAAAAACTGGTTGAACAATCGATTGAGAGCACTCAGTGGATGGGCCTACTCATTTTGGTTGGGACTGAATGATCGAGACTTTCCTTTACAGTGGTACTGGAGTGATGGCAGCCCATACAAACTGACTGCCTGGGATGCAGGATACCCTACAAACACACCACAGAGTTAGTATTACTTAAGTTTACACCCAAGTGCTATTTAACCGACTGCCTAGCTTATGTGGTGGTTGGTTGCCTGGGACATCTAAGGACTTCTACTTTGGCCAGTCAGCCCCTGGATAGAAGCTGTCACGGCTCGTAGTTCCTTGCAACCTGCAGATATGAGCCCTTCTCTTCCAGGCACCTCTCACACTTACAGGTTCAGTAGAAGGATGAAAAAGAGAGAAGGGGTGGGAGGCGGAAGAAGTTCCACTAAAGATTGAAGACAAACACTTAGAACTTTCAAAGTCAGGCCAAACAAAAACAGCATGCTGCGGCATATTGGTGATGTGCCATCTTAGCCTGCACCAAAGACCTGGGCCACTGACCACTTATATGAAAGAATGGTGACAGGAACAGACTTCTAAGCTCTTTGTTGACTTGCCTACATGTATATGTTGTTGTAACTGTCTCCTTCTTTGTTTCATGAAGAGATGCCTTGAATGTTGTTGATCTGTCAATGTGGTTTTGTACTTACAATAAGATAAGTTCTGGGCTTTAAAAGAAAGTTTACCTATACATGAATGTACCGAAAGCTTATGCAATTTTCTTTTTCTGTTGTTAGGTCCAAAGGCTTGTGTTGAGATCGTTGCAGCCAGGGGTTCTTGGAGAGATGTTACCTGTGGAGAATACAGACCTTTCATCTGCAAAAGGAAAATGGGTGAGTGTATATGTATACATCTTCACTGGTTATAGGTGACCAGATCTGTGTTTTATCAGACATATGCAGGACAGCTTGTGTTATTGTTGATTTTCAGTTTATTGCCAAGCTATTGCCTTATTATTATAATGTGTTTTGTAATTCACTTGATATAATTTGTATCTGAATGTCTCTTTTTATTTCCAGCATCAACAAATGGTATCAAGTTTCCTGTCACTGGAAGTAAGTGGTTCATGAAGTTTTATCTTGACAACTTGGCATATATAAGGCATATATCATTGTCCAAACCAACAGACCATGTGTTTCGTTTGTGTTTGAATTGGGACTCATAGTTAAAAATAAAATGGTGATAATGTAAGTGCTATGCTCATTCGGATCAAATATAATGTCATCCTTCCTCGATCAGTCTGCAACAGAATAGGAACCAATCATGACTTGGCTTTCACAGGTCGAACGTCTGCGTCAGGTTTAATTTCATTGTTACTTTATTTTGTGTCTGTAAAGATGTTATGGCGAAATGTGACAATACTGTTTTGTTATAAAACTTGTCTGAAAGCTGCTTTTTGTGCCTGTCAGCCAAGCTAATGCTATTTGAAAAATGATTATTTACACTGTGGACAGCAGCAAGATTAAAAGATGTATGGGGAAAGATGTTGGTGATGTATAGAGGATGGCCAAACAAACCTAAGAGGATATTAGTTTAACCAAAAGGCTGTTATAACAGCTGCTAAAAGACTAATTGCTACTTAACAGAGGAGGTCCGTGTTTAGTTGAAAAACCTTCCCAAAACCGATGTGATCATGGAAGTGTTGATTGCTGTGCAAGTGATTACTCGCTATGTATCTTCATCAAAAGCGGTGCTGTCTTGCAACGTGCTTTTAACTTTATTGAAAGACAAAATTATTTCTAATAAACTGGTGGATTTCCAAAATAGTTCGCTATGATATAAACCACCGGGAATCAAGTTTGATGTGTTTTGTCCAACATCAAAGAAATTTGCCTCTCCCTTGAGTGCCTGTATTGTTCCAACAGCAATGGAGTTGTATGTAGTGCAAGGTACATGAAAATGTTTTTGTCATCAAAAGACTACTGGAACATGCCACTGATGTTTTCTGTACGGATGCCACCAGATAAATTAAACAACCCTAATCCTAGAAAACTGACGAATTTGAAAGATAAAAGTAACAAGTTGCCAAGTCAGGCAGGAAATTAAGGTTGTTTTCTCCGGAGGACCCACAACAACAAGGAGAATCAGAATGGCAACCCGTCATACCATTTTGAGAGATGGATGTAACCATTTGGTTCTGTGCTGATTATCAGGTATTCAATACTCCAACCAAGGATTAACCAAATCTGTTTGACGCAGCTTCTGGAAAGAGATTTCCACATAACTCCTGTGATAAGTGTAGTCACCAACATAGAATTTCAGACTCCATACACTGTTAATCCTTGTACCTTTTCTGAAGAAGGATGTAACGGTTTGGTTCTGTATTGATTATCACACATTTAATTGGATAATGCTAACAGACTCTTAAGCATGGCATGGATTGGCCAAAATCACTATAACTGGAGCAACTGCCGGAAAGGGTCCGCTTCCAGAATTTCTGTGATTGGTACAGTGACCAAGGTGTATCATAGATCAAAGTTATGATGATTACTGCCATTGCTATGATTGCTGGAGAGTGGCTTCTATATCATCATGTCCGCTGAATTTAGGATCACTTCCTGAAAAGATGACCCCTGTGATCTGCGACTTTATTATTTCATGCACTGAGCAGAAGAATGTCAGGGCCTCTGCATCTGCATAGACATATGCAACAGCACTCAATTTGTGTAGTTACATGTATTGTTTCAAAGCATGTTTTTAAAAGCTCATCTCCCCTCATAACCCTCATAAGCTCATATGGACAAAAGACCCACCTAAATTGCCAAGGAATTTACGTTTAAGCAGCAAGATTACTTTTTTTCCTTTCTTGGCACTTCCTGCTAACTCGAATTAGTAAATTTTCAGAGTTTCAAAAACATGAGTCTGTAAGATAAACATTTTGGCCCAAAGTTAAAGGATGTTGGCCCAATATAAATGGCCACATACATTGTTTTTCTGTTATGCTTTGTAAATGTTTGCTGGAAGATTTATATTTTATTGTTCACGAGTAATTGAAGGTTTCTAACTCAAGCAGCTAAAATTCACACTAGACACACTTCACACTAACCACCTTAGTTGTCAAGCGTATGATGAGCAAGGTAAACATTGCTGTTTGCAGTTACCTGGCGCATGTTTGTCAAGCTAAAGCCTTGTCATTGTCTTGCAGACTGGATCAGTGGAACAGATTACTACTGGCCCTTAAATACAATTGTTGATGGGAAGGCACTTGGAACAGTTCCAGCTACCGTAAAAGGCAATGTCAGTACATCAGACCGTGTACAAAATGGACGAGACGTCTTGTATTTCAAGAGCTATCAGGCTTACTTGGATGCAGAACAGTTTTCAGTTCAATGCATAACTGATCCTGACCAGTGTAGTAATGGAATCACAGTCTCGTTTGTTGTGCAGTTTGAAGATGGTGCAAAGACCTGGACTAGAAACACTTTCATTGTGGACACAATGGGGGATGATATGCTGCTCAAAGGCAACCGTGGTTTTGCAGTTTATGTCATCAATAATCTCCTCTATGTAACGGTTTTCACCCGGCAGAAGAAGTGGACCGTTTCTCAACCACTGCAGACTGGCACAAATGCCTGGCAGCATGTGATGTTCACTTGGCAACTGGAAAAAGGACTTACGCTGTACAAAAATGGAACACTAAGGTAACATTGTTTATGCTAACCAAAGTAAAACTGAGTCGTCGAAATTACCCATATTACTGATATGCAGTCCATTCAGTTGGTATTTTAATCCAGCCAGTGGTTTAGTGCCATAATCTGTAAAAGTTTAAAATTGACCAAAGGCACAACGAACAATGAGTACAAATAACGCACTTTTTTAATGCACTTTTCTAGAACATATAGAAATACTATATATGCATAACATATTTTGACTTAACTATTTAGTTACGCCTTCCTACACCTAACTGATACGTTTTAGTGACAATTAAATCAAACTAAGTGTGGAACAGTGTGCTTCTTGAAATGTTATGAAAAAGAAGCAGAAAGAAACATTGCCTTTGTTTGTGATAAGTAGTTAATTTGAGGCCAACCCTGCTTTGTTACTTAAAGTAATTTATCATTGTTTAATTGCACTGACTTAGCACACACCATTTTAACTTTGTTATTGTCTTTAGTACTTTATTACGCTATGGAGTATCTGCTTTAAACTCTGGTGCTAGTACAGCATTCACTGTGGGAAGCAAGTCAACGCAACCTTCAGCTGGTGGCTTTTTGATGCGTTCATTGGCCGTGTGGAAGAGAGCACTGTCCTCTCAAGAAGTAAATAATATTTACCTGGCTGGTAAGGAAATGTTTGGAAATGCAATTATTAGAGTTATAACGAGTGCTTTAACAAGTTTAGGACAAAATGTACCCATCCAAAGGTTTATCAAGAACAAAGAATGGCCATCTTCTTTTTAAATGACCAACTACTGGGAAAAAATTATTAAAATGGGATGGATCTTCCCTGTGGCTCTTCTTGATCCCACTGATTCTAGATCAAATTGGAATTTGAAAGTGTTGGTTTTTGTTGACGGAGGAAAACGGGAGAACCCAGAGAAAAACCCTCGGAGCAAGGACGAGAACCAACAACAAACTCAACCCACATAATTATGGTACCAGACCTGAATCAAAACCGGGCCACATTGGTGGGAGGCGAGCGCTCTCACCACTGTGCCACTCTTGCTCCCCTAAGTTGAGGAATATAAATAACAGTGTGACAACAAAGCTGTGGGCCTCTTAGGAAACTTCGTCATTTCTCGATTGGTTAGTTTTGATTCTAAATTTTTTGCAAATGTCTGTGGTTTCACTGTGGCCATCGCAAAACAAGTAAAGTATTAGTGATTATCATTATTAAATTTGCCAAAGGACAAAGGTCGCCTGGGGCAAAATTATCCTTGCCAGAATCCAGTTCCTTACCTTAAAAAAATAGCTAATGCAAAAACACATAAAACACTCTCTGCGCTTAAGATGTCCCAAGTAAAATCTGTTTGCAGTTCTTGTTGGTTTTGATATGAGAACAGTAAATTAGAACATTGATTAGAAAAGACTGATGAGTTGTGCTGTTCAGGTAACATCAACACTGGGCTGTTATTTTATGCAGTGGCATCTTGATTATTTATAAATATTTTGACGTGTTTTCTAGAGTTTGGTAGCTGTCAAACTGGTTGGAAAGACTTTGGTCAGTACTGCTATCAATATAACTTGGTCAAAAAATCATGGTCATCTGCAAGGGTTTCCTGTGTGAATCAGCAAGCAGACCTGGTCAGCATTCACTCCCCTGTAGATCAGGCCTACATCACTTTGGAGGTCGGACCTTACGGATTGGGGGATACAGCTTGGATTGGTAAATTATTGTCTATTGTAAAGTAATCATAGACGTGTTATAAACAGTGTCTTCAATCTCTGTAAGTGATAACCCGTAAACAAGAAGTTCCGGTATAAAATGGGCCTGGCCTGGCCATTCTCAGTCCAGTTGTCAGTCAACCATCAAAGTATAAACAACTGATAAACCAGCAGCCTATCCAGAGGGTGAAGAATAAGCGAGCTACTTTTATTTTTACATCGGAGGACAAATAAGCATTGGAGTGGTCTGTGACTTGCGGTGTTTGCAATGCACTGTAAGTTGTGCTCTCCTTCCTCTGAAGTGGGTGGGTTTCCCACCAGGAGTTCGGTTCATCAAATTAAAATGCAAAACTACTACTAAGCATGAAAACCACACATACATGACCCATAGTGAGTTGTTTACGGTGCTAACGTTTATCAAAATGGCTAAAACAGCCCGGGATTCCCCTACTTCATTGTTAAAACACAGGCCAACACAGCGTGTTGCTGATTTTGTAGGTTTGCATGATCAGGGAGTAGAAAGCGAGTTTCAGTGGTCTGATGGAACTGCTGTTGGATACACCAACTGGGATGCTTGGCAACCTGACAACTGGAGAAACTATGAAGATTGTGGTCATGTGAAACAGTATGGCCAAGGACGCTGGAATGATCTGCACTGCGGGAGCTTTTTGCCGTTCATTTGCAAGAGGCCCAAAGGTTAGCACGTGAACTAAATTCTGTACTCTTCATATTTATATCAGCTAACTGGGAAAGTACTTTTAGAACTTGACTGACTAACAAAGTTCATTCTTTGCCACATAAGAACATCAAAACAAGACTTCAGAATCCTGTTAATAGCTTTTTTGTTAAAAAAGTGTTCAATAAGCTCTCTAATTTGTTTTATCCAATTTGCTTTTAGAATACATACCACCTAGTGCAGCAGTTCCAACCACAGGTAAGTTTGGTGTAGTTTCAGTCTTCCTTTTCTCACAAAGTTTGCTCTTTTTAGCTAACATTTTGTTGTGTGGCCTTGTGGCCTTGCTTGCAGTCCTGACCAGCTTTTAGGTTTCCTCATATCTTCAAAGGGGTTCATATCTTTATAATCCTTTGAATTACGGACGACTATTTTGAGTAGTTTTATTTACCATGCGCGTATAATTAACAATTAGACTACGAGCCCGAGTTTTCTATGAACAATTAACTAACGAGGCGCAGCCGAGTTGACTATCACTCATAGAAAACAAGGGCGAGTGGTCTAATTGTTTTAGTAGAAGCTCTAAAGGATTGCAGTCCAAAACCTACAATATTGTGCACTTTGAAGACAAAAATCAAGAAAACTTACCGCTTATAGAGCTACTCGCGCGCGTGACTGTTTTCTATCGGCGAATAGAAAACAGTGGGAGAACCAATCAGATTTGCGGATTTCCAATAGAATACAGCTGAGTTTCTACTAATAATATTTAGCAACTCTTGATCTGCTATATGTTCACTAGTCACAACAATAATTTTGCATTGTGAATACTACATAATTTGTCTTCACAACTTAGGCCCGGGCCAAATGCCCAACTTTACATGAGACGAACTAGACTAAGCAAATTAAGTTCATGATAAGCTCGAGGTTTGACTCAGTTGAGTTCGTCCAACTGAATTAAGATCGACCAACGCGTTCTATGCGTCTGCTTCAGACGAATAGAACGTGTGAAGATTGACTGTGGGACAAACGTCGATCTTTTCGTGAAACACATTGGTTTGATAATGTATTTTTGGCTTCGAAATATTTCTTCTCGCTGCTTTCAATTTGGTTTGACGGTTGGTTCGACGAAATATGTTCGACTTTTTACCCAATGGTGGAGCTTTACCTGCTTGGGTCAACCAAAACTGCAATTTAGCTCGTCTTGTGTGAAGTTTGACCTTTAGTAGGAGCCAAGTAACCAAGAACAACCTTGATGTGTTTCAGCTCCCCAGAAGCTTTTTGTTTGTGAATGGGCTTCTGCAGTGCTCAGTTGTCCAATGTCTACAGTTCTGAGCATTAAGTCTGCCGTATATGGACGCACCGACGCGAGCAGATGTGGCCAAATTAGTGTAACAAATTGCAAGCTTGATGTCACATCAACCATAACTACAAAGTGTGGAGGAAAGAACCACTGCACTATGAGAGCAACCAATTCATTGATGGGTTCTGACCCCTGTGTTGGAATTAACAAGTACCTGGAAATAGACTATGTTTGTAAACCTGGTAAGTGGTGTATATATACTAGTTATGCAACACTTTGAATTCTCGTGGTATACTTAACAATTCTTCCATGAGCGCGCGTTGGATATAAGATGGTAGATATACGCGCCTCATTGGCTAAAATGATCCCAAATTTAACAAGCGCGAGTTGAATAATTGTTTTATTAAAAACGCCCAAAAAATTGCGATATTCTAGCTCCCAACCTGTTTTCGTTGACGCCTACCGGCTACCATATTTGTGGTCAATGGTATATGAGCTCATATGCCATTGCCTGTTAACCAATTAAAATGCAGGTATATTGCCAGTTTTTAATAATACGGAATTTCCCACGAGTCTCTTTATTTTCTTGGTATAATGTATACGAAGAAAATACAAGTGACAAGTGGGATATTCGATGGTATACACCGAATTCATAATGGCGGACGACTCGGAAAAGCCTCGGCACGAGAACATGAAAGCGAGGCGGATGAGGATAAACAAACTCTAGCTTACAGGAGCGTGTGTTGTGTAATTTAAATTGTTGTTGTACGAAGTGCTTTTATTCGCTATGAATAGCAATAAATCGCCACAGAATCGGTATTGCTGTGTTCCACTTTGTAGTCAAAAAGGGACCACTGCTCCAAACGGCGAGAAAGTTGGATTTTTCAGCATTCCAACCGAAAAATACTTGAGGGAACAATGGCTTCACGCGATACGACGAGATACAGGTAAACACTTCTCTATTACAGATTCTACAAAAGTCTGTTCCCTTCACTTCAAGGAAGAACACCTTAAGAAGAGCCTAGGTATTGGACGGTTAAAGTACGTCGACGGAGCAGTTCCATCTGTTTTTGCATGGAAGAGGAGCTCGCCTCGGAAGAGACCTCCACCTCGACCCAGAGCACCCATAGGGAATGTGAAAGCTCGAGCGTCGCTCGATATGAACACAGTTTCCATTTCACATCCAGAAGCCGAAGTAAGTATGGATCGAAGCGACTCAAACATCGATCTTTGTTTAGAAATTGATTCAGCATCGACTACCGGTGAAAATGCATCATGCGTTTCTGAAAACCGCCCGTCCTATGAAGATCTTCAAAAACAGCTAATTGAAATGGAGCGTGCACTCGAAGACAGTAAATCGAAAAATGAAAAACTGGAAACCGAGGTGGAGAAAGTAAGGGCCCATGCTTTTAACCTTTCAGAGAAGTGTGCAAAATTGGAGAACAGAGTTTTTTCATTAGATAAGTTCATTTCCGATGAAGATATCGCCTTTTACACAGGCTTCCCATCGTATGCTGCTTTTATGGCAACATACACATACTTAAATCCGGGGGAAAACGGAGAAAACATTCGCTACTGGCGTTCTGTTCAAAATGATGTCGACCCTGAATATTATGAAAGAGAACCTGAACTTGGTGTTGGACCAGGGAGGCCTAGAACATTGAACTCTAAAGAGGAATTCTTCCTTGTAATGTGCAGGTTAAGGCAGGGATTTGCAGAGCGTCATCTGGGGCATTTGTACAGTGTATCTCAATCTACTGTCAGCAGGATTGTTATTTCATGGGTCAACTTCATGTATTTGAGGTTTGGGCAGTTAAACATATGGCCATCCCGAAAAGTGGTGGATGATACCATGCCTCAAGACTTTCAAAGTAAATACCCAAATACAAGGGCTATTATAGATTGCACTGAAATCAAGTGTCAGATGCCGAGTAGTTTGCTCCTGAACAGTGAATTGTTTAGTTCATACAAAAATCACACAACCCTGAAATGCTTGATTGCAATTTCCCCTGCTGGACATATCTCTTTTATTAGTCAACTTTATACAGGTAGCATATCTGACAGAGAAATAACAGAGAGAAGTGGATTCCTCGACCTCCCTTTTGATGCTAACGATTCTGTCATGGCTGACAAAGGTTTCACCATCCAAGATCTTCTTCCAATTGGCGTGTCTTTAAACATCCCACCCTTTTTAGGGAGTTATGCTCAGATGCCTGCTGAGGATGTTGTAAAAACACAAGAAATTGCCTCTCTCAGAATTCATGTGGAGAGGGCAATTAACAAAATTAAGAACTTTCATATTTGGGACAGTGTAGTTCCACTCAGCCTATTTGGCATTGTAAATCAGATGTGGACTGTCTGTGCACATTTATGTAATGTTCAAGATCCCATTATATCATAGTTATCATCTAATGGGATCCTGAACATTACATACATCCTACAGTTAAGGATATGCTAATTATAGTGCCCCAACCTTCATAATAAGATTCCTACATTTTTGCATGTAAACAAAAGGTATGGGTGAGGCTATAGCCAGCAGAAATATGAACTATACTTATCTATCTCCTCAGTATGGTAAATTGAGATGTATAACCAGTTATTCACAGATTTATGCCCTTGTTGGCCTGGAATCATTATCTCGCTGTTTGAATTCTGCGAGTGCAAAAGTTATAAAATGTCGAAAATAATATCCACTGAGACTTTGACTGATATTATCCCAGAATTGCTGATCAAATGTAATTCTTTGGATCGACATCCCCTTGAATGTATAGACAACAAAGTCACACCAAGAAGCACCAGTTATTGCCAATTGGCCCTGTACTTGAGCATAGTACTCATGGTTAGTTTTTAATCGACACTGGTCTCCTACACGTTCACAGCAAAATTTGGAATCAGCACAAGCATCCAGTGGTGTCACAGAAGATTTTGTTGAGGGGCATTTCACTTCTAAAATTCCAAAAGGCTGGCTACAGCCAAAGTCAATCACTTTTCCATCAGGAGTGGCAGCTAAGACAGGCAATTCGTTTGAAATGACCAACCCACATTTGAGAACTGCCACTGGAGTTTTCCTTGCAGCCATGAATCTTTGGTATTCCTGAATGGCAGTTGCCTCATATTTTCTTCCGTGTGCAGTATGTCTGCTTGAAAACTCTTCAGGGTTGATCAATTGTTTAGCAAAAGTGTCATGGTTTTTCTTCCTTCTCGAAATTAAATGAAATCTTGAGGCTGTAAACCTAAACCTCCTCTCTTCCCTCCATCTCTCACTGCCTACCTGCTCCCTTGTTTCCATTTCAATTTTGTTCAGCTCATCTTCATCAACCTCAAGAGAAGATAAAAATGTTCTCTGCTCACTAGTAAGAGTGTCTGGATAAACTCTAGGTTGAGTGTCTTTAAGGGGAAATCGTGGATAATTGTTTATACCAGTATTTATATCAGGAGACCTTGGAACAGTGCTTATATTGGCATACACAGGAAAATTAGCCTCAGTATAAGACAACTGGTAGCTGTTTGTAGATCCAACAGGGCTGCTACCATATTTTGTTTGGACCATCTCACTTGATGCATTTGGGGAAAGGGTGGCAATTCCCATTTTAGGATTAATTGCTGCAATAGCTTTTTTAAACCTTTCTTCTTCTGAAACATCAGGCTTTGTTATTTTGCGGGCCTCGTACAGTTGACACAAAACAGGTTTATCAGACTTCTCGTCATCAGGCTTAATTTTTGTCACAACTAAATCCATCACTGGTTGGGGATGGATAGAATCACCTCGGCCCCTTTTATGCCAGCTTTGTAACTTTGATGTACAGGCCAAAGCTGGATTTTCATCCAGTTCATCATTTAGATCTTCTGTTGTTTTGCTCTCAAACAGTGAGTATTTGCAAATTTTCAAAAGGAGGGCTAATGTGTGGTTACAATAGCCAACTTCACCAGCAGCACATGTGCAAGAGGCAGCCATAACTTGTCCAGTTATAATGCAAAGAGCAACTTGTATTTTATGAGGGGTTTCATGTTTCTTGTAGCTATGATAGCACTTACATTGAAAATAAAAATAATTTTCATCATCATTGGCTTCAATATCCTTTAAATATTCCTCTTGAAGAAAAGTTTTTGCACGTTTTAAGCCTGTGGGCACAGAATGGTGTTCCACACTCCCCATCTTCTTGCCAGAATTTTCTATATGTTTTTTCATTTCAGCCTTTGTAAACAATGGCAATTTTTCAAGAGCTTTACCCCAGCCAGTTGTAGGATAGTTTACTTTCCTAACATCCTTTATCTGGGTCGAGGAATCAGCAAGCGAAATAGAGCATTCCCTGGCTTTTCGCTTTGTAAATATCTTGTTGGGATCTGGGTCAACTATAATTTTGTCCCGGCCACTTGCAATGTACTCTTCCACTCTAGTAAAGATTAAGTGACAACAGAAATTACGCTCGCAAGCTTAATAAGTTTAATAATTCGACAACATTTAACCTAACGGAACGTGTTTGCGAATTAAGAGGATTTCAATACATAGAAAAAAAAGGCTAATGGTTCTCAGGATCCGTATTTCACGCGGAATAACAAAACAGAACATTTCATGTTTCGAGATTCGACAGTATTGTTAATCAAACATACCGCTTTACGAGCTGGGCTTTCAAATTGAGGCCTTTACACGAATCACCCCTACATCGCAGCCAAAACAAAAGATCAGCTTTCTTCAGCTCTGCTGCCTTTCTTCCTTCAAGACTAGCGCCGGGAATGTCACTTTCCGTAAGCAAAACTGGAGCTGTAAACGTGTTTGTCGCCATATTAAATGTGTTTGATCTATCCTCACCCGCCTCGCTTTCATGTTCTCGTGCCGAGGCCTTCCCGAGTCGTCCGCCATTATGAATTCGGTGTATACAACGAGAAAGTGTTGCGTAACTATTTTATACCATGCCATAGAAAATTTACGCTTCCTTCGAGAATAAGATAGCAACACACGATGGGAAGGCTTTCCTTTACTCTGATTGGCTGTATTGTCTATGGCATTGTATAAAAAAAGATAAAGTAGTAGTAATATAAAGATTTAAACACAACCAGAAAAAAAAAAGAACCAAGCCAGGGAGTGGCAAAAGAGTAGACTGATATTTTTGCAGTTCTTACAAGGGGCGAATAGCTTGATTGGGAGATAAGCAGTTTTTTTGGCTCATCTTGCAACTTCTTTGAGAAACGATTGCACAACTTGCCAAAAAAGGGAGCTACAATGGTCATCAAAAATACTTGGGACACTTGTTAAGGCAGAGCTGCAAATACCGGTAGTTTTTTTCACTTGTCCTACTAAGACACCATTTCGGTGGGACAAAGCAAAATTGTGGTTGGATAGATTTTTATTCATTGTAAAATGAAAAATGAAAAACCACCCATGGTAAAATGATCGTAAAATGATTTACGATCAAAAAATTGTCCGGACATCATGTCCGACCACACTTGGGATTTTGTCAGACATAAGCAAATTTTGTTCGGCCAATGTCCGTTATTTGCAGCCCTGTTAAGGCGATCGCTAACTCATACCAAATAATTTTTTTTTTACGTAAAGAAAATGGGTTTGGCACTGTTCTTGTTCATTTCGTAACCCCCCTTCCCCAAGCAATGTTGAAAAACATTTATGGCCTGACCTTGGTGTGTGAGATGGTCAATTCTCAACATTGCTTGGGGGGAAGTGGGGCTAGCAGTCATTTGGCCCAGAATTGTGCGAAGTGCCCCAACATTAGTGTCCCGCATTGTAGGAGTGTGTTAGTTTGACATGATATTCTTCTTAAAAAGGATAAATTGTTAGTAATGTGTCTGTTATTTTAAGAAGGGGCATCAGAAACAGTGAAAGTAGTTGTAGACTGTAGCAATTAGGGCAGAACTATGTTTGCAAAACTGGTAAGTGGTAAATAAAGAGATAAACTAGTGGTAATATAAAGACTTCAACACCACCAGAAAAAAAGGAAAGAAAAGGAAGCCAGGCAGTGGCAAAAGACTGAGATCTTTGCGGTGTATTATACCTTATGCCTTACTGGGGGCAAATAGGATGATTGAGAGAGGTAGCGGTTTTTTTTTTTTTTTTTTTTTTTTGGGGGGGGGGGGGGGGGCTCATCATGCAACCTCCTTAAAATACAGTACGATACTGACTTGGTGATGAATTGGATTTTTTAAACAGGTCGAGTCATAACGCCTGGCTGTCGAGCTGGCTGGCAACGCAGTCCTGATGGCTCCCGCTGCTTTGGCTTGATGTTTGATCGCAAGAACTGGCAAGATGCTAGACGTGCATGCCAGGCTTATGGGGCTGATTTAGCTAGCTTCCACAGTAGGTATGGATTGATTAACTTATTACTATAATCAGGCTTCATTTGTCTGTGTTTCTTTAGGGTGAAAAGGCTTGGGATGGCAAAGTCTTGGAATGTCAAATCTATCTTTTAACGGTATAAGTATCTTAGACAAATATCGTTTTGGTATTTTCTTTGGGAAAACAATATTAAATGTTGAAAACACTTTTCTAATAGAATCAAAGCTTAACATAGTATGGTACTTTCTAGTGAACATACATTGATAGCAAATCCATGACCAGCAATATCACTGATGAGTAATGACTAATGTGCCGTTTGTGGTAGAATCATTGCCCTTGTAACCACTACAAGAAAGACTGAAGCTTTTTGTACTGCTAACTGGCTCTTCTATGCATGTACATTTGGTCTTAATGAGAAACACTAATAAGGTTAGAAGTGCCGTTCTGTTTTTTTCTTCTTCTTTGAAATCCATGGCACTAAGTCTCAATTCAAGGGCACATCCACATACATCCTTCTGGCCATGGAGAATAATTTTTCACTCAATTGCCTAGCAGGCTATTCAATATTGATGGTTGGTTTTGATGACAAGTAACCACAACATGTGAGTTGTGTTTGCAGCACCGAAAATATTGTGTTGACATCCCTACTGGTCAACTCCTGGGACATTGGAGACGTTGGAGGATTGTGGATTGGGCTAACAGATGCCGGACAGAAAGGGGTGTACAACTGGTCTGATGGATCATCAGTTGATTACTCCAGCTGGCTTCATGGGCAACCAGATGAGAGGGACATGTCGGGAAGTTGCATACGAGCAACACTGCAGCCTGGTAGAATGAATTGGTTGTTTTGGCAAGATGTAGATTGTGGTCTTGCACTTCCTTATGCTTGCGCCATGTTGCCAAGTAAGTAGTTCTCAATTCATAGGGTTCGTAGGGGTCCTGGAAAACCTGGAAAGTTCTGAAATTTTATTGTGGCACTTTCCAGGTCCTGGAAAGTCCTTGAATGGTCTTGGACAGGTCTAGAAATCTGTTAAACTCAAGTAACACCAGAATTGTCAGAACAAACATTATAAGAAATGTGTGGCAGACAGTAAAGAGAAATAATATTGAGATCTTGGAAGTGTAAGGGTTTATGTGAATTTTGGAGTTCTTGAAAAATCAATCTGAGTCGTTAAAAAGTCCTGGAAAAGTACTAAACAATATTATTGTGTGAAAAGGGTACGAACCCTGAATTTATCATGCTCAGTTGTCACATAAATTTTAAGAAGTGGCTAACATGCAACCGTGCAACCATCAAGTTATGAACGGGTAGGAAGAAAAGGAGAAAGAAGTGTAAGAGATTACTCAATTGTTCCTTGCAAACCACATTGTTCCTCATTTTTTCAGGTTAATCGTTTAAACACAAAGTTGATCATTATTTGAAACAGTCAGTTGGACTAATGGACTGCATTTATGTTACTTCTTCCATCCCAGTCTGTGTGATTCCTTTGTTTTACTTGTATGGTGTTCTTATTCAAACAGAAAACCAGCCAGCACCAACCACTTTGCCTATCACAGGTAACTATATAGAGGATAATACATGGTTGCGCGGAGATATGAAATTTATCTTCGAGTGTTCAAATCGATAGCTCAAGAGTGAGCGCAGCGAACGAGTGAGATATCTGATTTGAACATAAAGCTACTAATTACGATGTTTTTGACGATTTTCCGAAGATTTCCGTCCATTTTCCGAAGATTTCCGAAAATTTTCAAAATGTTGTCCGAAGGTTGTACGAATAATTCCGAACATTTCCGAAAATTTTCGAAGTTTTCCGAAGATTGCCGAGGAAGATCCGAAGATGTTTGGACTTAATATCCATTTACTTTGGCTCATTGAGCATTGAAACATGGCAAACTCTGCGAGGTGATTGGACAAAAATGATATCACACATGTGTGGATATCATTTTTGTCCACACATGTGTGATACCATTTTTCTCGATTTGCAACTACTCGCTAAACCACTGCAGTTTATATAATAAAAATACTTACTCTCCTCATAATAGGATTTAATGCAATATCAAACGGGACAGGTGCTTACTTGTCAACATTCTTACAACTAAGTATTCGTTTAGTTACGTCCTCCTAAAGGCTCCTGAAAGCCAAAGATTTTCACAAGAGGTTAATTCATTATTTTTTGCTTGTTGTTTACCTGTAGACAAGTGTTTTTGCCAGAAACTAATAACACATTTATGTTGTAATTTATTGAGGAATGCACATGGAGTTAAAAAGGGAAATTGTATAGTATCTGTAATGGTTTATGGGTGGTTTAAGTTTCTTCTTGTGTATTTGGAATTTTGAAATACAAAAAAAAGTGAATAAACAACGTGGTTCTGCGTAGAGGTATACTTATAATAGCCAGTGGCAAGTCTTTATAGAGCATGCTGCTTGAAGAGAGGGGAGACGTTATTTTTATAACTACTTCTCAAACTAATTAATTATTCATGAGCTGATGACCCAATCAGCTCGCATCAATTGGGTCAGGTGCATGTATGAACATACCGATCAAGACACGGTAGATTAGTTCAAAAACTGATCAAGACACTGATCAAGAAACTTGAATTTTAATCAGTCTTAATTATAATTCTAAATACAGCATTTTTCCCGCTTAAATCATTGCTTACAATAACAATACAGCAACATATTATTCCTTCTTACACATCGTTAATGTGAAGCCCTTCTCCAACGCCATTCTTCATCTCGGCATCTAAGCAACGTCGGAAAAGGACAAACCTTCAAAAAATAACACACAAAATTAAAGTCCTGAAACAGTGCATTTTAAATTACTAACCAATTCGGTGTAAAAGTTGTCAAGTACCTTTTGTCACTAGCGTCCAGAGGATTCAAAGCTTCTGATCCATGTTTCTCCTCCAAATAACGCTTGAGGGCACAAATGATACCATAAACAGACTTGGGAGGGTATATTTCACCGGACTTTTTAGCTACCTCCATTTAGTTCCGTCCATTCCAGCAATATCTGCACTCACAGCGGTAACCTTGTGTAAATCGTAGTCCTTGAAGAGACTGCCACAATCTAATACCGGAACTTTAACCTCTCTCAACCGGCAAAAATGTTCACCGCCCACTTGTTTTTATACTTAGTTGAAGCTGGAACAGCATCATTCACCAAAACATTTTCTTGAGAAGAGGTTTTTGGAACTCGAAAACGTTCTGATCTGGACTCGCTCTCCAGCACGCGGCATAATGTTAATTTATAAAAAATTCAATCTTTAAAACTTGCCCACATGGCCGCATATTAAATATTCATTTCATTTACCATATGAATAAAAAACAGACAATAGCCTATTGAGCACGCCTACTAATTGCCTATTCTTCGAAAAAAATTCTCATGCTAGTTTGAGAAGCCAGCTCAAAAACTCGTGCTTCGTTTTTCATCAGGGGTTCCAAACACCTCGAAACAATAAAAGCACTCCGCCTTCGGCGTCGTGCTTTCATCTGTTTCTCGGTGTTTGGAACCCCTGATGAAAACCTCGCACTCGTTTTTGATCTATTACATCTAACATTCAATCTTCCAAAACAAAGATGTTGCTTTAATTGTGAAATGTGAGAGTTTTGAAGTGTAGTACTGTATCCTAAAAGCATTCTAAACTATTTTTTTTAGTTTCCAAAAATTCTTGCCCCTTTGGATGGACGATGAATGGCTCCTTTTGCTATAAATTGATGCCACAGAGGTAAGTCTCATTTTTAACAATGCCTTAGTAGTATAGTGTGTAGACGTGAAACCACAATTTTGCTTTAGTTCTTTTTTAGACCTTCGTATTTCCAGGTTTCCTGTACTCATCAGAAGCTTTTGGCCTTCTTAGGTTTCAAGTTACTAAGTAAAAGGCTTGGTGTGACAGGGATTCTCGTTTTCCAAGTCTTTCTGGGCCTTTCAGCTCTCCTTAAACTAGGAGTTCTAAGCTTTTTTCAAGCTCTCTAGGCCCCTCACCATCTGGTTGATCAGTACTGGACCTGTTGTTGAGAGTGTTCAGATGCTCTTGAACGTTAGTTGGTATCAACAGCTGTGTCCCAGTTATGAAGAGTACTTGTCAGCTGGATAGATATTAGAGCCTTCACATGAATGCAAAAATTGCTTTGTAGGCCCAAACACCTCAATATATTGATTAGACTGGAAAATTACCTACCATGATTCTTAAAAATCTTGCTTGCATCTCTAACATTTGCTTCTTGCTTATATGTCGCATATAGTAAGACATGGACTGATGCCAGAGATGCGTGCAGAATGATCACTAAAAATTCCAACCTGGTCAGCATCCACAGTCTTGCTGAGAATACATTTGTGGCCAGTCTGTTCAATGGTTCACTTTTTGCAGCCTGGATTGGATTGAGTGATCGTGGCGTGCTGTTTGGTATGTTGTTTCGATTCTTGTGGCTGTAAAACTTTAAGAGGCTGTCTTTCTAAAAAACACCCACTCAAATTCCGGCAAAAACAATTTTGCCTGAAACTCTGGCAACTGAAAGACTTTACTGAGGCTAGAACTTAAACAGTCTGGAAAATTAGAAAAATAGGCATTTTTCGAGCCGCTGTCAAATATTTCATTTACATTGAATACCGACGATTTTTCGTATCAATTTGTTTATAAACATTTCTAGTTTTCTAAGAAAGTAGCAACTTTTCCCTAGATTTATCTGGAAATGCGACATCAAGGATATAATGACAGCTACTGATTGGCATCGATCGAAGGTTGCAAAATGACCTTTATTTAGAAGCGAATATTTCAATTACGGGACCTAGCCGATAACTCTACTCTACACAGCCGAAAAGTGTAGTCCTTTATCAGCTAAAATATGCAAAATGAAATGTGCATGGACGTTTTCAGTATTTTAAAAGTTATGACCAAAACCAAAAATGTTTTAGTTCTAGCCTCGGTAAAGTCTTTCAGTTGCCAGAGTTTCAGGCAAAATTACTTTTTGACGCGAATTTGAGTGGGTGTTTTTCAGAACGACAGCCACTTAAGTCTTGAAAGGAAATGGGTGTAATGGGACAATATTTCTAGTTGCCTTTACCATGCCAGGTCACTGTGAAGTTTTGCAATGATTTCTGAAGCCTACGAGGGGAAAGAAACGGCAAGTTATTTGAAGGCTCGAGTTGTCAAAATTCTACTGTATTGCCACTGTTTTGTCAATATAAAACTAAACAAAGACGCGTTGAATTTGAAGAGCTGATATTGAAGAGCTGATATTGCAATTCTTAGTACTTGATAGAGCAAATTAATGGATTTTTATGTTACGTTCCTAAATTCCATGGGGCTGGTCCAATCACCTCATATCCAACAAGCATAATTTACAATTATTCCACGAGCACGCACTGGATAAAAGAAGGTAGATAGCCAACGAGGCGCGCTGGATATGAGTTGGCTATAACTATCTCATATCCAACAAGCGCATGTGGGATAATTGTTTTATTAAAAACGCCCAAAGAATTGCAAAATTTGAGCTCCTCAGCTGTTTTCTTTGACGCGTATCGACTACCATATTTGTAGTGAATGGTATATGAGCTCATATACCATTGCTTGTTAACCAATCAAAACTCAAGAATTGCAATACATGTATATCATTGCCAGTTTTTAATAATGAGTGATATCTTGTAAGCCTAGGAAAATGTTGTTGCATTTATCAGCATTGCTTTATTGTGATGAAGAGTTAAACTACAAATTTGTGTTTAACCCATCTTGCCTTGGTTCGTAGGTCATGTTTGGAGTGACAATAGCCCGGTGGAGTTTACAAACTGGAACCCACAACAACCAGACAGCCACCAGGGGCAACAGCCATGTGTTGAAATGTATTCTACTGGAGACTGGGCCGACACTGGCTGCTACTCTGTCAAACAATTCATCTGCAAGATGCCACGTTGTAAGTTAAACAAGTCTTCTTGTGGGTTTGCGCTCAGTGGAAGTTTCACGTCGCAGTTAAGGATGAAAAACTGTTATGGTTAATCCACTTCTACTCTCATCAAGCTAGCTGCAGCTCGTGTTATTAACGTGGTCTCTAAGTGGCCTATTGAGTGTGGATGCATGATCACATTGGGCTGGCTCAAAACGAAAACTAAATCGAAACAAACAATTATAAAAGAAGAAGAAGCATTACCAGGAGAAACTTCACATGTTGCTTGATGAGTGGATGCACGCCTTAGTGCTTCAATGATTGCATAGCAAAAGGAATTAACCATTTGTTGTATATCAGAGCTATTTGAAAGAACTATTTAAGGCTCGTAAAATTTATTCGTTAATACTGTTGCCAGCACCATAACATATCAAAAATATCTGAGTTGAACTGGAAGGCAAAAGCTAAAGTCTGTTGATGCAACCCTTTGGGGCATGTGTGCATAATGTAGGGCTGTTGGTGCAGTATTCCCATGTTCCCATTTTATTGGAATTGTTTATTATACAAAGCGTTTAATTACACTCATTTACTGTTCTTTTGTTTACAATAGCGGATAATCCGCCGTCAACAGCTTTGCCGACCACGCCTGTTAAAACTACACAAGGTGAGGTCTGAGTTAAAATTGCCATAAGTGTGATATTGCAACCAGTTATCGACTTGGCCTTATGCAATGGAAAAAATTACTCTATGTATTTTTGCAAAACGTAAGGTTTAAGCGATTACTCGGGAAGACTCCAGTACTGAATGTTCAACAGAAGGAGCAGTAAGAGTCAGACTGTATTGTTTCAATGAAGAAGTTGATGTGAGTGACTATAATTGGTAATTTAAAGAAGGTTATGGTAAAGTCTGCGTTCAAGCCGAAGGTTAACAGTCTCCATGTCAAATCTTCTTTCTTGTATTTCTGCAAAACGTAAAGTTTAAGCGATTATTCGGGAAGACTCCAGTACTGAATGTTCAACAGAAGGAGCAGTAAAAGTCAGACTGTATTGTTTCAATGAAGAAGTTGATGTGAGCGACTATAATTGGTAATTTAAAGAAGGTTATGGTAAAGTCTGCGTTCAAGCCGAAGGTTAACAGTCTCCATGTCAAATCTTCTTTCTTGTATTTCTGCAAAACGTAAAGTTTAAGCGATTATTCGGGAAGACTCCAGTACTGAATGTTCAACAGAAAGAGCAGTAAAAGTCAGACTGTATTGTTTCAATGAAGAAGTTGATGTGAGCGACTATGATTGGTAATTTAAAGAAGGTTATGGTAAAGTCTGCGTTCAAGCCGAAGGTTAACAGTCTCCATGTCAAATCTTCTTTCAACAGCTCCTGATATTTGTCCACCGGGCTGGATTCTCTGGAATACCATGTGTTACTACTTCGCAAACAATTCCCAATCAAGCAAAGTAACATGGCATGTTGCTCGGAAGGCTTGTCAAAGTATTAGGGGTGGTGACCTGGTCAGCATCCTTAGTACTGCAGAGAACAACTTTATTAAATCCAAAATCTCAGGGTACGTATTTTGCAATTAAGTTCTCCCTCCAACTCGCATGCCGACATAAAGCGATGACGTCATCGCTTAAAAAGGAACAGCGAGGAAAAAAATTGGAAAACGAATAGCCTGTAGTGGTGCTCTTTCTGACCCAAACTTTGACTTTTGCGCATGCCCCCCCCCCCCCCAAAGAAGCCAATTAATGTGATGCTAGTTGAAGGCAATTAATGTGATCCCAAACAAAAAGTTAGTTGCGTTGTTTGTACATAGGCTTCTGCAAACACTCGAGTGTGACTGGCAAAATATGAAAGTACCCAACCCCCCTGGATCTTGTTATACTTCAATGTGCTGTTTTAAGTGCATATAAGGATTTAAAAGTAACACAACAAACAACTTTGGAGAGTGTCATTAAAGATTGGACATTGTTCATCGTGGTGCAAGATAGGAATGAACGTTTATTTGTTTGTCTCATGATAGAATAGTTTTGAGATGTTGATCGCGACGTTTCAACTGCAATACTGCTAGTCGAAGACTTGATCCTAATAACATCAATAGAGACATCAGAATTGAAATTCCTGAAGTAAGGATACTTACATTTACGATCACAAAACATAACCGCCGTTCAACTACAAATCTGACCTCTGAGGGAACAACATCTGTTAGTTGGAATAATAATGAGAATCGAAATGCACCGATAGCAGTGAACCAACGTGCATAAATAGCGACGCGTAAACAATTGACCTCATCGCCTGATGAAGACTAGCAGCAAATGAATAAACGTTCATTCCTAACTTTGGAGAGATTGCTGTGAATGTGAATGTGAATACTTAATTTACCCTCGGATTATAGAGTAGCTTGAATACAGTTTGTATCTCCAAACATTTCGACGGAATACAGCGCAGCGGGCAAAGACCAGATCACAACTCCAGGAACTCCAGGTTCTACTGTGTGGGTTCTATTACATCCCGCTGATCAAAACACTGAAGAGGCAGGACACGTGGCCTAATCGTTTGCTTGTTCTGGCAGAATTTATGTAACAACCAAATTTAACTTTAAATAGTGGCAGATGGTTTATTCCATTAACTACATTTTAAATTCTTTGTTCCTTACAGGCATAGCAGTAACAGTTTGTGGATAGGACTTAATGACCTTGGAACGGAAAGCAGCTATCAATGGAGTGATGGATCGCCAGTAGTTTACAGAAATTATGGATGGCGAGAACCAAATGACTATTATGGACAAGAAGACTGTTTAGAAATTGTAAAGAGTGGTTATTGGAATGACCACCATTGCAGTGTTCTGCGGCCATATATCTGCAAGAAAACCAACAGTGAGTTGATTAGTTTTGTGCATGTGTTTTTCGACTAATTTGCTAGTAAAAGAAAAATGCTGTGGGTGATGAATTCGTCACTGCAAAGGAATACGAATGCGTCAACACTTCCCGGGACACTTGCGGTTTGATGCGATAAAAGGCTGTCAAAATTCAGCAGATTATCTAAAGCAGCATTACATCTCAAATGTTTAGAAACGTAACTTAATTGTTATTTCATATAAAACGTTACATAACAATTTAAAAACATCACAAAACAAATTAATGGCCAGCACGTATCATTGCACCCGTGACTAGCCGGTAGATCTCTAAGATTTAAGATATAGGAAAAGGTTTGGTAAGAAAATGCTTGGACTACTCTGTAGAGATAATTATTGCAATACCCACATTGATAAGACATTTTGTTTTGTTTTCAGACTCCATTATACCTGCCTTTACCATGGTTCCTCCAACTCCTGGACCTTGTAAGTTCAAACTCATTCATTACAGTAACGTTTGGGTATGGTATAGACCATAAAAATCATGTTAAAAAATGCTCAAAACTCAAGTGGAACCACGAGCCGTTAGGCGGGTGGTTGCAGAACGAAGTCGTTGACACTTCATGGCGTCATGTCTATAGTCTAACTCAGTGTAGTCCATGAAAAAATGATGTGGATTTATTTTATACCATAACAAAAAAAATTAGCGGTGAATTAGACGAAAAACGCGTACGCGTGTGACAGGTGGTAAGATGGCATTTTTTTTCCATTTTAAGCCGACGACTACATCTGTGGATAAATTCGTCCTTGATGTGTCAGTTGACTTTTTACAACTCGCCAGATTCTGTGTTTTGATATAGTCGCTACAATTTTCATAGACTATAATTTAATCTATCATACATTTCGACCAATGAGCACGCGAAAATATTCTCAGCTATTATCTTATCGATGTAGCAAGTAACGTTTTTCATTCTTTTTTTTTTTTCTTACGAATCTAGCTTGGCCTTCAGTTAATGTTTACTTGTTGTACATTTTGAGAAGCAAGCATAAGCTTTAAAAATATGCTGATCATTAACAGCCATAAGTAGTCAATTTCTAGTTGTAATTAAAAGGAAAAATGTACATATAAAGTCGCATGTAAAGCAGCAACATGAGTTTGGAGACTCTTAAGAATTGTGTGCCAGGTTTGATTGTACGGTATTTGTTTGTCGTGCTTTAGCCCTTGGAAGGTGCAAGGAAGGTTGGGTCAACTATGACAAAAGCTGTTACCGCATTGTGTCAGATCCCCTGCAGACTTGGGATAATGCAAGGGATATATGTAGACGTGGACTAAACACGAGCATGAATGGTGATCTTGTTAGCGTCGATGACCAGTAAGTATAACACTTCGTGTATAGCAGCTGCTTAAAAGGGGCTGTGTCACGGCTGAGTTAAGTTTATTTTATTAAGTTTTGCAAAACTGATACTCACTATGTTTGCAAAGGAATCCCTTCTATGGATATGAATGACAAAACCATAGCTTCATTGCAACAAAGTGCGTCATAATTTAAGGGGGAGGAAGGGGGAGGCGGAAGACTTGTGTATCCGTGAAGAACTGAAGTACATGTTAACTAAATGTTCGCCAAAAAAAGCTGAATGGTCATTCCATTTGTTAGGTACGAACAAGCATTCTTGACAACTTTGCTTCTGGAGAAAAAGACTAATTTCTGGATTGGTTTAAATGACAAGCACGTAGAAGGCAGCTTTTTCTGGACAGATAACAGTCCACGCAAATATACCAACTGGAATATTAACGAGCCTCAAAACTGGGGCTGGAGCAAGGATTGTGTTGATATGACACCCTCTGGTAATGCCGGTCGGTGGGGCACTGTGCAGTGTAGCCAGAATAGAGGCTTCATTTGTGAAACAGGTATGTTGACAAGATAATGACGTGTGTTGATATGACACCCTCTGGTAATGCTGGTCGGTGGGGCACTGTGCAGTGTAGCCAGAATAAAAGCTTCATTTGTGAGACAGGTTTGTTGACAAGATAATGACGTGTGTTGATATGACACCCTCTGGTAATGCTGGTCGGTGGGGCACTGTGCAGTGTAGCCAGAATAAAAGCTTCATTTGTGAGACAGGTTTGTTGACAAGATATTTAAAGTAGTACTCCTTTTAGCGGTCACCCTCGAGGAAATGTCATCTGGCCTCATGCCTCTGTCTGACCTTGTTGAAAACAAAGCCAAACATTGTATATTAATTTTCATCTTGCTGGCCGCTGAATAGGGACAAAAATGAAGGAAGAACGCTCGATGAGTCGGCAAAAAGGTGGCCGCGGCCGCTTAATAGGGGTGTCTGTTTAAAGCAGGTTTATTTACAGTATTATACTGACAACAGTTTCGTGACTTTAATAGGCTACTTCCTAATAGGGGTTTAACTGTATGTGATTTGGAGGTGCAAGTGCAACATCTTTGCCTTGACTTGTTTAACCAATTTTAACCATACATAAAAGTGTCCCACATAACATTTTAGTTTTTTTTCCGCAGGTGCTCTTCCACTTACACCCACCACTGCACCGACATCCGGTGAGACTTTATTACGTTTTATAAAATAGTTGAGGAATTGCACGAGCTGGGATTGGTCAATTCGAGCTCATTATAGTCCCTTAAAGCACGCTGCATACGTCACGCGCGTGCTTTATCGAGTTATAATGCATGCTGCTTACGTCACGAGTTTTCACCTCACCTCACCCAGCTTCTTTGTGCCTCGTGGCACATAAGGCCTCCACAGAATGCCTCCAATTTTCTCTGTTGGCTGCAGCAGCTCTCGCCTCACCCCATGTACGCCATCCCGCACTGTTCCTCTCTCTCTCGACTGTTCTTCGCCAGGTGGTCTTAGGCCTTCCTCTCCTCCTTTTTCCTTCAGGTGTCCATGATAGTGCTATGTTGGTATGGCTGTTTCTGTTTCGTCGCAGGATATGCCCTATCATCTTCCATCTTCTCATCTTAACCTCTTCACTTAGCAACCTCGTCTCTGCCTTCTCAAGGAGCTCCCTAGTGGTAACGTGATCTTGCCAGTTTATTTTGAGAATCCTCTTGAGGCATTTGTTGTGAAACACATCTATTCGTTGGTCATCTTCCATGTTCATCTTCCATGTCTCACATCCATACAGTAGCACCGGTACGACTAAGGTTTTAAACAGTCTAAGCTTGGTCCTCTTCGTGATGCTCTTTGAGTTCCATACTCTTTTGAGTCTGGCAAATGTGCCTCTCGCCTTGGATAGCCTGCTTTTCAGATCTTTCATTCCTCCTCCCTCCTTACAAATGATAGCTCCCAGATAATTAAACTCCTCAACTTCGTCTATATCTTGCCTATCTACTAAACTTTCTCCTGACTCTTCCCGTTAATCCTCATCACTTTTGTCTTTCCTTTGTTGATTTTCAGCCCGACCCGTGTTGCTTCCTCATTCATTTTAGTAGTCTTGTTCTGTATATGCTGTTTAGTAGAAGACAAAAGCGCCACATCATCTGCAAAATCTAGATCATCAAGCTTAGATGTAAAGTTCCACCTGATTCCGTTTTCTCCTTTTCCTACAGTCCTTCTCATAATCCAATCCATAGCTATTAAGAAGAGAAATCCAGACATATTGCATCCTTGTTTGACACCCGTTTTGATGTTGAACCACTCACAAGCTTCTGCCTGATCTTCTACAGCGCAATTGAAGTCCTCATAGAACACTTTTACCATTCTTACTATCTTGTCCGGGATTCCGTACTTCTGCATAATTAACCATAGACTTGCACGGTGGATGGAATCAAATGCTTTTTCAAAGTCTATGAAGCTAATATATAAACTTGCCTGCCACTCGTTTGCCTGTTCAACGATGTTCCTTAATATGAAAATCTGTTCTGTTGTTCCTCTGCCTTTTCTATATCCTGCTTGTTCATTCCTCAGTCTGATATCAACTCCATTCCGTATTCGATCAATCACGATCCGTCCAAGTATTTTGCCGACTACTGAAAGTAGAGTAATTCCCCTCCAGTTCTTACATTCTTTGAGGTTTCCCTTCTTTGGCAATTTGATGATCAACCCTCTTTTCCATTTGTCCGGGATCTTTTCATGTTTCCATACTTTCTCCAATAGCTGATGTATTTTCGTTGCTGAGAGCTCCTTGTGCGCCTTTAACAATTCAGCCGTGATGGAGTCGACGCCTGGAGATTTCCCATTCTTTAAACGTTTAATTGCTGCTTTTATCTCGCCGATTGTTGGCTCAGTGATCACGATTTCCTCAATCAATCCGCCTAGCTCGAACTCGCTTTCATCTTCTATTGTTATAGGGTCTGTTGGTTCTTCTCTGTTCAGTACTTCTCTAAAGTGCTCTGTCCATCTTGCCTGCATTTCCGTCTTGCCGCTCACGAGATTACCGCTCTTATCAAGGATGGCTGTGCTGCTCTTAGACCTTTCACGAGTTTTAGCGGGCGCAATTTCCTTAACATTTCATAAAAGAAATAAAAAACTTTCTCCTCGTGCATTGTTGAGTTATATAAGCACTTGGGGAGTTTTAAGAACACTCGAGAAGTGCGAGAAGCACTCGGCGCACTCTATGCACTTCTCTCCTGTTCTTAAAAGTTCCCGCGTGCTCATATAACTCAATAATGCACTCGGTCGCGTTTTTTATTTCTTTATTATTGTTTCGTATTGGACTAGTTCACGTTTGTGTGCTGGGCTTAAAGGGACTACTGGTATGTCATGGGGATTTTGCAGATTTTTTGGTCTAAACTGTTCTGAAATAAGTGGTAGGCAACTTTACTCATGAAAAACATTGTCTTTGTATATTTAACTGACGATACAACCTTTATTTAGGGATAGAAATTAAAGTTTACCCATAAATATCAATTTTGATTTGAAGGCGCGCGGAAACAACTTGAAAACGTTAGCTAACGTTTTCAAATTGCAATCCATTTCCATCCGAGCCATCCGCAGCCAAACGCGCTTTTAAACAGTTTCAGTACTCTAAAAAAGCAATTGTAAATTAAAATGGAGCATTATATTTAAGTTTCCTACGACAAAAATATTAGTTTTGGCTGTTCCTCTAATCTGTTAAAATCCGTCACATAGTTTCTTGTAATGTTGATCAATTAATGAACTGCTGCTTTGTTTTTTTTTTTTTTGTTTTTTTTTTTTTAATGAATGAATAATAAAAGAAAAACATCCGTGAAAGATGAGCTTGATTAAGTACAGGCTCAACTTCAAAGTGATTCCTCTATGACGTACGTACAACAGCTGACCTTGCTAAATCAAGTAATACATTGTTAAAACTGTCTTTGTCTGTAGTTCCCACTAATTCAACTTGTCCACCGCACTATGTACTACTTGGTGACGACTGCTACTTTGTGTCTTACGTGAAGTTGTCCTGGAAAGAAGCTCGTGAAGCTTGTCAACGTGAGAGTGGTGGAGACTTGATAAGTGTTCATAGTTCCTTTGAACAAGGTAAAAAAACTTAATAGGAAAAGCGCTACCATATAAGTTGTCTCAAGGCCAGCCCCAGTGAGGGCTTCTCATCTTATTTTTTTATCCTATTTGAAAGCCAATAGGAATCTTAAGCTAGAGGCAGGTTTAGTCACCACGGTAGAAACAATCTGTAATAAAAAAGGGGAAGAGAATGACGTACCCACCAGAAGATAAATACCGCTCCGTTAACAAGGTGTAGTTCATTTAAGACTGCAAGGCGTATTTAACATGCTTTCATTGTGAAATGAAAAAAAAAACTCTGGACAGAATGGCAAGTTCAAAAAACTCTCCACGAAAGATGAATAGAGGGGTAATTCTCAAGAGAACAGAGATCTGAAACTAGAAAACACGGAGCAGGAGACGTCAAATGGACGTTGGTGTTTTTACGTCGAGACGAATACATCAGGTAAATCCCAAGCCAAATCATAACGACAACTGAAAGAGAAGAATGTGAAGGACTTCAGAAGCAAGTTAATAATTTGCTTCTTCAATTAGTTGTCAGTATTTTCACTGTTGATTTCGATAAAGAACTTGCAGACAAATCTACCAAATTGCTTGAGATTTGGTAGGATTATATGGAATAAAAGTAACGTGTCCAGAGAAGCATCCATTCACTGGTCATGAATATAAATATGTTAGCAATTTTATCTGCAGAAGAGGGAAAGTGGTGTTAGACACATGTGTACATAGTATAAAATATATATTGTGTTACTTTGGTAGTGACATTCAAATACCAGTCAACATGTGCTTCACAGAACGTCCGTGGGTTGTGTTCCACTCTCTGCATGAGGCCATTCTCTAAAGCAAGGATGAATTCTATTTTGACTTTTTTTGTCTTTTTTATATTTTTCCCCACAGCATTTGTTGTTCTTAATTTGAAGAATTTCCGAGGAGGCTTGTGGTTAGGTCTCTCGCGTGAAGCTAACTCTCATGAGTTCATGTGGAGTGACAATTCTATCAAACTGTACACAAACTGGGCTACAAACCAGCCCGATGCTCTGCGCTCCCAGAAAACATGTGTCGTCGCTAACAATTCAGTTTCTAACGCTGGAGGCTGGTTTGATGTGGATTGCTCAGACAGAAATGGATTTGTTTGCAGAATAAGACAAGGTAGGCTTTATGGAATTTTTTTTTCTAAGCTCAGGCTTTTTTCGTATATAGCTTTTATGTGAATCAGTGACAGAACGAGTCTTTGTGCGATTAACGAAACTATCTGTGTGAAAGTTAGTTTTCACCTGACATAGTGAATACATGTGAACTTCAGATTAATGATGAAATGAATGAAGTGATCCTCGCAGTGTGCAAGTAATTTAAGCAGTTGCTTTTTTGAGCCTAAAAAAATCAAGGCTACAACGGGATTTGAACCCATGACCTCCGCGATACTGGTGCGTTGCTCTACCAACTGAGTTTCATCTGTACGTTCATTATTATGCAAAGGACGACTCGGTTGAAAGAGAAGCAAAAGGCAACTCAGCAGAGAAATGGGCTATTTAGAGGATCAGGCAAAAGATATGAGCGTTTTTTAAGGCTGGACTGTTGCTTTACTGCATCAGTTTAGTTGTTACACAAAACACGTTGAATTGTGCATGCTAAAAGGACTGCTATCGTCTGTGAACCAACTCAGACGGTCCCAAAAAGGTTTTCAGTTCTTTACAACACTAAGTGCGTAGAGACAATTGTCCAGATTTTGACATTCAGTGTTATGTACATGTCGACCCAAGTTCATAAACTGACCCAGTGTGATCTGAGCCTTAGATTTAGGTCAACTCTTAGTAATGCCCTGTTGTATTTTCCTGTTACAGGCGAACCACATGTCTCCCCACCGTGTAAGTATATAATATTCTTGAAATAGATAGTGGACTTGCATTTTTTGTCGAAAGACGTGGGTTTTATTAAGTTGCATAAGAGATGAAGAAAGTTTGATCTTTGATGTTGTTTTATTCTGTCGTTTCAGTGCTTGGTAGTTGCCCGACTGGCTGGGAGAAGTTTGATAAGAATTGTTACCTGTTTCAAGACACGGACCTTCAGCCCTGGACAGCAGCGAGGTACAAGTGCCAAAATCAGGGCGGTAACCTTGTAAGCATCACTTCACAACAGGAACAAGACTTTATCACCTTCCACTACCAACGAAAATCAGCTGGCAACATCTGGATTGGTGCGTAATCTTGAAAACGTCTTTAGCCTATTAACATATTTTCTTCAATTTACGATCTATTGCGTATTCACATATTTCTAATAGTTTGCAGATTTGTTCATAAATGACTTTGAAAGAACAGAGAAAGTCACTATAAAGTTCCTCCATCAGTCAGATAGAATTGGACCATTAGTAATACAACTGTGGTAATGAGGAATCACTCACGTGTTTGAATGTCGGTTTTTTTTTTTTCAGTCACATTGTGGTCAGTAAAATTATGTTTTGGTCAATGAAAGGTCTTGGAAAACACCTTTTTCTTATATGGCGGAAAATACATTATTCTTTTGTCTTCATGTTAATTGGCCTTCGTGGCCTCCATCGCATCTGCATAGTTCAAAAGAATCTTTGCCTCCAAACGAGGCCATGAACGCCAATCAACATAAAGACAAATTATGTGTATTTATATTAGTGCAGAACTTACTTTTGCGATGGTTCTTTTGTGGGCTGTCCTTCGCCCTCCCGTTAACCAGCCAGTTTGCTAACCCGCTATAGTGTGAACTTAAATTAATAGTTGATTAGTTAGCAGTAACGGTATAAAGAATGTTTGCCACATCAACCTTTTTTGATGGCCTAGCCACCATGAGTGTCCTACAGCTTAGGTGTAGAGTATCCGAAGTAC
Source organism: Oculina patagonica (assembly GCF_052425735.1). Classification (NCBI taxonomy): domain Eukaryota; kingdom Metazoa; phylum Cnidaria; class Anthozoa; order Scleractinia; family Oculinidae; genus Oculina; species Oculina patagonica. Next base: position 13,616,165 of record NC_135764.1, on the reverse strand, counting down.
TCATTGGAAGGTAATATGTCCGACTTCTATTGGGAGCACTCTGAATATTTTTCCGAGTATGCCTGACATTTAGTGCAAAACGTCGTCTTTCAAGAAGTATCATGTATATATGCAGTTCAGGAAATAACAATTGACCTGATTTTAGCTTTTACTTTTATCTTTTGATTGTTGATCAGGTTTAAATGACCGAGCTTTAGAAAGAGGATTCAGTTGGAGTGATGGTAGTCCTGTGACATATTTAAATTGGCTTCCCGGTGAACCCAACGACAAAACTGGTCTGGAGAACTGCATTGAAATGTGGCCACCAAGCCGTGGATGGAATGACCAGCCATGTGGTGATAAACGGGGGTATATCTGCAAGCAGCCATTAGGTGTGTGGTTTCCTAAAAAATTAATTGTTGAGGGAGAATCAGAGTATTTATTTGAGTTGTTTTGTGACTTTTCCACTCGAAGCAATCGGATTCGGTCAATCAATTTAAATACAGTTTAACGCCTCAAGTCGCAAAATGGAGGTAGGGAGCCCAGGGGATGACGAGGAAAACACACGCTAAACTTGAGAAAACTCCACTACGCCACAAACTAGCTACGCTAAAAGGTGAAAGTCAAGCACAACAAAGACACAACGAAAACGCGTGCGCTGGCACACGCAAACGCTTGAACGGAATATCGCTGACCCAGAGGGCGTCCTCAGGCACAGAACAGCCCCACACAGCAGTCAAACGCAGCGCACGTGCGCAGTTCGTGTGTAATTGCCGCCAAAATTTTCCATACAAAGTCTTAAATTTTCCGTAAACTTTTGCTTAAAAGCCAAAAGTTAACGCCGTCCCTAGAAAGTTAAGGTTTATACGCCGCTTATGGATTGGAAATTTAATATTTCATCTTCACTGAGTGTCCCAGCTTGAACTGTTCTTTCACCGTACTATTTCTTTCGAGTCAAAAGTTCGAGGCGGCGAAGACCGGATGTGACGTGAACTTTTGCGTTTTACCGCTGTGAAGAACAGCCTACCAAACGCTGAAAACGCAATCTATAGCTAAATACAATGCTATAACGCCACACACTATGACCCCACACACTCTATAACGCCACACACGCTATAACACCACACACGCTACAAAACGCTACGCCACTACAACGCCTTACTGCAAAACCTGCAGCTAGATCCTGGTCGTTAACTATGGTAAATGTTTAACTATGTTAAATGTCATTTAACTAAATTTTATTGAACGTTTAAGACACCACCACAAGTTTTTAATTTAACTGATTTGTTTTACTGGATACCTGTTTTATGAAAAAAAGAATGTTTCATGGAATAACTGGTAGTAAGCACTCGTGTTAGTGTAATAGGCCAATTTTGATGTATAAAAATTCTTTAGGGTTAATGGCACGAACACAAAGGAAATCATGGCAAGGTTGAGTGAGGGATAAGTGTTCGAATTACCATATTGCCGGAACATTTCATACAATTTTTTTTTCATTAATTGCGCATTTTCAAAACGCCTCTGTCAAGTGAAATCCTTTACATGAGATCATCTTTAAACACAGTTATGGTATCTTGGAGACAGGATAATGACCCCTTTATTCATTTTTTCATAGAATGTTCTGCGGCTCTTGGTATGGCTAGTGGTGCCATTAATAACAGTCAGCTCACGGCTAGTTCCAGTCTTGCTCCTTCTTATGGTCCAGCAATGGCTCGACTTAACTCCCTCTCGGCTTGGTGCACGAGTAATGGACAATCTGCACAGTACATTCAAGTAAGACATTACATAGATATCTTATTGTATCTCTTTTGATAGCTCTATGAAGTGTGAAGGGCTTACCATGTCAAGGATGAAAGTGAATGACAGTTTTGTCGCTATTTTTGTCAATTTTTTTTCCAGGTCGATCTACTGACAGAGACCCGTCTCACCAAAATCGCCACACAAGGCTTCAATTTGAATGGAGTTTCCAGCTTTGCAAAGACGTTTACAGTACAGACCAGTGACGATGGTGTTAATTTTAACACTTACCAGAAGAACGGAAAAGACTGGGTAAGAGGGGGCGATAGCCAACTAATTTTCCAGTAGTAATTGAAACGCTTACCCAAATACAGTCGAATCCCGATAACTCGAACCTTCAAGGGGAATCGAAAAAGGTTCTAGATTTTGGGAGTTCGAGTTATTGAAGGTAAAATTAGTAAGAAAATGATCTGAAGGGGAATCGAAAAAGGTTCGAGTTTGCGGGAGTTCAAGTTACTGAAGGTTCGAGTTATCGGGATTCAACTGCACGATGTTTGAAAGCTTGACAAATCTCTTTGTTCTATGTTTTTGTTCGCTCTTTTTGCTCTTGACAGCACACAAAACACAATAGCTCTCTATTTGTCTGAACAACTAGAATCGTTTCGATTATGTAATTCATGCAAAGTGTACGAGCGCAAAACGAAAGATTGCGTACGGTCGTGGACCTTCCAACATAAATCTTTGTTAGCTTCTTTGAAGTTTGCCAATTTTCATAACAATTCCCTCCATCCCTCCAATAACTACGTCCCAGGCAAAGGAGTAAAGGCGAGGTTGAGGGGAATAAAACGAAAGAAGATTGAAATTGTTCCTATGAACCTGGGCTTAATTCTTTCGTTTGTGACCAGTGGAGCGTAGTTTGAAAATAGCCTAATGTGTGTCTGACTAGTTTGTCTTCAAATCCTTCTTTCATTGTAGGTATTTGTTGCAAACCGTGACGCCAATTCAGTTGTCACATTATCTGTTCAACCAGCAGTGGATACCCGCTTGATCAGGATAGTCCCAGGCTCCTGGACTGGCTCTCTCTGTATGCGGCTGGAATTTTATGGCTGCCCATTTGGTATGAGAAAATCAGATGTTAAAATTAAATAACTGATAACAAGAAGATCTTGCACAAGAGAAAAATAACGGATTCATACTCCCTGTAATAGACTAGTTTAGTTTAGTTTAGTTTTAGTTTTAGTTTTAGTTTTTAGTTTAAGTTTTATTTTTAGTTTTACCGTAGTTTTAGTTTTAGTTTTAGTTTAGCTTAGCTTTCGTTTAATTTAGTTTAGTTTAGTTTACTGTTAGTTTTAGTTTAGTTTAGTTTAGTTCAGTTCAGTTCAGTTCAGTTCAGTTCAGTTTAGTTTAGTTTTAGTTTTAGTTTTAGTTTTAGTTTTAGTTTTAGTTTTGTTTAGCTTAGTTTAGTTTAGTTTATTAGTTATTATTAGTTAGTTTAGTTTTGTTTAGTTTAGTTTAGTTTAGTTTAGTTAGTTTAGTTAGTTTAGTTTTAGTTAAGTTTAGTTTAGTTTAGTTTAGTTTAGTTTAATTTTGTTTAGTTTAGTTTAGTTCAGTTTAGTTTAGTTTAGTTTTAGTTTAGTTTAGTTTTAGTTAGTTGTTTAGTTTAGTTTTGTTTAGTCTAGTTTAGTTTGTTTTGTTTGTTTAGTTTAGTTTTTAGTTTAGTTCGTTAGTTTAGTTTAGTTTAGTTTAGTTTAGTTTGTTCAGTTTGTTTATTTGTTTAGTTTAGTTAGTTTAGTTAGTTTAGTTTAGTTTAGTTTAGTTTTAGTTTAGTTCAGTTTAGTTTAGTTTAGTTTTAGTTTTAGTTTTAGCTTTGTTTGCTTAGTTTATTTAGTGTTTGTCTGTTTAGTTTATTTAGTTTAGTTTAGTTTAGTTTATTTAGTTTAGTTAGTTTAGTCTAGTAGTTAGTTTAGTTTAGTTTATTTAGTTTGTTTGTTTGTTTTAGTTTTATTTTGTTTAGCTTAGTTTAGTTTAGTTTAGTTTGTTCAGTTTAGTTGGTTTGTTTTAGTTTAGTTTAGTTTTAGTTGTTTTGTTTGTTTGTTTGTTTTGTTTGTTTAGTTTAGTTTAGTTTGTTATTTTTATTGTTTATGCAGTTCATTTAGTTTTTTAGTTCTTGTTTTTTTTGTTGTTGTGTTTGTTTAGTGTTAGTTATTTATTTTATTTATTTTTTTTTGTTTGTTTAGCTTAGTTTTTTTTAGTTTAGTTTATTTTTTTTTATTTAGTTTATTTTTTAGTTTAGTTTAGTTTATTTTTTGTTATTTTTTTTATTTAGTTTAGTTTATTTTTTTTTTTTTAGCTTAGTTAGTTTATTTTTCATTTAGTTGGTTTTTATTTGTTTTACTTTTTTTTTTTTTATTTAGTTTTTTATTTTTTTTTTTTATTTTATTTATTAATTTATTATTATTAGTTTGTATAGTTATTATTATTCGTAGTTCAGTTTAGCTTTAGTTTTTTTGCTTAGCTTAGTAAGTTTAGTTTAGTGTTAGTTTTAGTTTAGTTTAGTTTTTGTTTTCTTATTTTTAGTACCATTTTTTAGCTCAACTTCACACTTTTCATGAATTTGTCTTTTCAGCTTGTCAAACGCCGCTTGGAATGCAGTCAGGCGCACTCAAGGACAGTTCACTTTCAGCCTCTTCATTCACTGATAACTCGCATAAGGCTACCAACGCTCGGCCATCTAGCAGTGTAGGATGGTGTTCAAAGGTAACAGGATTTTTTCCCAAAGCAAATCATTAATGGCCTGCTTTACTTTATTAAAAAAAAATCAGCCGTATTAGCCAGCTGTAACTCATGGGTAGCCATTACTTTGGTACTGATTACAACCCCCAGCTTTTTTATATTCTCCTTATCTGACAGCTGTGCAATGTATTAACACTATATATAAAGAGAAAATACATGTTGATAACAGCTGTAAATTTTTCTCAACAGACTTCCGATAAGAAGCCCTGGCTGCAGATTTCATTTCCCGACGTGGAAAGAAAAATTACCAAAATAACCACATGGGGAGGGGGCAAGGGATCAGGATATGTCAAAGTCTACCGTCTGTCGTTCACGGACGTCGCTGACAACACGATGTGGTCAGACTACAAGGAAGGAGGCAGAACTAGGGTCAGGCTTACTGCCTTGTACCACTTAAATTAATTATGTTAAACACAACGATCGAGTTTCCTCTTTGAAACTGTATCGTGGTTGAATTTAAATTTAGGATAGTGTTTCAGAACAAACTTCCAAATTACAGCAAATGAGGTATATGCGCTGTGCGACAAATGCATACCAGCAGACTTTGTGCTACCGTTACCATTTGAGAGGGGAGCAGGGATAGCGCAGTGGTGAAAGCGCTCGCTTCCCACCAATGTGGCCCGGGTTCGATTCCCATATGTGGGTTGAGTTTTTTGTTGGTTCTCGTCCTTGCTTCGAGGGTTTTTTTCTCCGGGTTCTTTCTTTGCATTATTCATTTGTTCTGTGAATCCGTCTTGCTTGGATTAAAAGAAATCAGATTTGACAAAGTTTCAAAATTGGGCGAATTCATACTATCATTTTTTTAATCTATGTGCCATGACGTATTGCTTTAGTGGAGTATTCTGTTTCAAAGGGTATTTTCCTTATTGCAGAGTTTCCGTGGTAACCAAGACGCTGTTAATTCAGTATCGCATCTTTTGGCGGAACCAATTATTACACTTACTTTACGCGTGATGCCGCAGTCCTGGTCAGCGGCCGGGGCTTGTTTGCGTCTTGAACTGTTTGGCTGCCAAAACGGTGAGTGTCCTTAACAATTAAACAAAGAAACTTAAAAATTTCACAGGTTTCGTTTGGTTGTTGGTTTTGGTTTTAGTTTTCCAGCTCAGGTTTGTAGTTTTATTAAGAAAATCTGTGTTAGGGCCTGTTCCGGAACGAGTTCAATTCATCCCCATATATTTCTCTGTATCTGTTTACATGATACCCTAACGAAAGTCAAGTCATTCCGGAATGAGTTCATTCCAATTTTCATTCCGGAATAAAATTGTCGTTCTGGAATGGCATTTCATTCTGGTATCATGTAGACACAATTTAACGAATTTCGTTCTGAGATAAAATTGCATCTCATGAAACCCGCAAACGGAGGCCACAGTTTAAATTCAGAGCTAAAAAACGTAATAGCATTTACTGTTAGGACCAAAGTAGCAGCCTTGTGCTCGTTAAAATGCCTGGGCACAGTAACATGTTTACGTGAAACATGCGCCATCTTGTTTTGATCTCGCGTGAAACATGTGCCATCTTGTTTTGATCTCGCGCGAAACATGCACCACCCTGTTTTGATCTCGCGTGAAAACCGCGCATGTGAAAACACCTTGGGTTGAGCCAGTCGACTCTGTCGTGTAAATGCAGAAAAAACTTCATTCCAGAACGAAACTCGCTCTGGAATGTAATTCATTCGGGGCGGAATCTTGTAAAGAGGTCCTTACACCGCTGTTATCATTGTTGGTCTTATTCCCAGGATGTAACTCTGCCCTTGGCCTTAGACAAGGCGTCATTGAGGATTCAGCCCTATCAGCGAGTTCATCCTTAAACCAGGCGCACTTGGCCAGTCAAGGCCGTTTGAATGGAAGTACTGGGTGGTGTGCTGCTGATGGTGATAAGGAGCCGTCCTTTGTGGTAGGTTGTTAGCTGGATATGTAGCAGATATAAAGGGAAATGTGTAATTCCTGAAAGCTTTTGCTACTAAACGTGAGTCTTTATCAGCTCACCATATTTCACTTCCCAAATAATGTAAATACATTGGGGCGACTAAAATACTCATTCAATAGGGAGAAAATTAAGCAGTGTTGGAACTATGGCCTACATAAATACTTCATTACTCATGCTTTCACTAGGCTCGTATAATAAAAGACCACCTTTGTCGTTGTTGTTTCATTGTACCTGTTCTTCTCACTTCTCGTTTCGTTTGTTTCTTTCTTTTCTCAAGGTTGACCTAGGTAGAATCTTGAAAATCCGTAGCATTGCTATGCAAGGAGCTAAAGATGGCAGAGGGTATATTAAAAGCTTCACTATTAGCACAAAAGATTATGCAGGCAGTCCATGGAGACCATTTAAACAAAATGACAAAGCTAAGGTGGGTGATTTAACCTGTCTTTCGTTCTTAAATACTGTGTAATTTATTGAGCTTTTAAGCAGGGTACTGAACTCATAATTGTCATATATTGTTTGTGATAAAAGTACATTAAATAAAATAAATAATAATGATAATAATGATGATAATGATAATACTAATAATAATAATAATAATAATGTTAATTTTTTAATTTATATATTATAAACTCTATTCGATACTCATAAAAATGACCTATATACACTAAACTACTACTACTACTACTGCTACTACTACTACTACTACTACTACTAATAATAATAATAATAATAATAATAATAATAATGATATTATTATTATAATTATTTTTATTATTTACTATTATTATTATTATTATTATTATATTATTATTATTATTATTATTATTATTATTATTATTATTATTTGTCATATAGATGCTAAATAGATTTTGATGAAAATTTGATATTTCCTGCAGGATAATTTGTAACAAGTTAGAGTCAGTATACTACTGATTAAATATTCTTATTGAAGCACTGAAGGAGTTATAGCTACCTAAAGGAGTATTACTGCGAGTAAAGATTTTGCTGTGTAATATTTTCAGGTATTTTTAGCAAACGCGGATAGCTCTTCAGTGGTAAAGATCACATTTGCCTCTGGCGTACGAGGACGCTATTTTAAAATTGTGCCAGTTACCTGGAACGCTCGACCGTGTTTGCGTTTGGAATTGTATGGCTGTAAAACTAGTGAGTATGGCCTGAAATGCCATGAGAGTGTTGTCAAGGTTTTCATTTAATATGTATTTCCTTGCTAGAAACAGAAGTGTGGCAGTTCTCGTAAGCTTTCTGTTCTATTTGTCCTCTAGAGGAATTGTTCCTTTTGTTTGTTCTATTGTTTTCTCGAAGGGTAGCCATTCCCGTGAGACCTTAAAATAGGTGCTTCCCGACCTGTTAGAAAGTAGGCAGAGCAAACCTTAAATTTTTGAACAGGGCAAAGGAGCAATGTGTTCATTTGCTTATTGTTACCGTGGGCATTTACACTACTTTCCCCAAACCTAAGAGGGCGAAACGAAGAGTGAAGCCATTATTCTTTTCTACCTTCTGGGGCCGTGTACGATTGACTAAGCTGACATCACAGGCTTAACTAGACAAACTGGAGTTGTGGCCCTTGTGGTCGTAACTGAAGTTCCTTATTCTTATCGCACAACTTACAAACCTTTAAATGCATTGAGTACTTGTGACCGATTTCTCGAGAGCACGCATCTTGGTATTTTATGTTTGACTAAATGAAATAATGATTACCTATTGAGTCTCTCTTTAGCAAGTGCAAGTGGGTTATTAAATAGTTCGAAACTTGTATTATCTGCATCGTGGTGGCTTCGTCTCCTGTATACTGTGGAAGGGGATAATAATCATATTATTCTATTTTCATTCCAGCTGTGACGGTTCCGTTTCTTTTCGGAACAAATTCTGTAGTGTGAACGACATATTCTGTGTTCAGAGTAATGTAAAGTGTATAGCTGTAATATGGTTTTGTTGGTTAATTTTTAGGTGTGCAACCAACAGCTTTGCCGACCTCAATGTCTTCATCACAAAGTCCACCACCACCAAAAGGTAACCCACCTTTAACGTAAACCATTTACATAAGCCCAACGGTGTGACTTGCCCCTGCCCCACACCCACCTGAATTAATTTTGTTTGCAAAATATTTTCCCTTGCGCGCTATTTTCTGCTCTCGCTGGACGCTCCACATTAGACTTCACATTTCTTACTGCTGTTTTTCATACAATAACTATTTAAAAGAATTTGCTTCAAATTGCGACATTGTTTCAAAACGTTTTCATTCTCATGTCCTTTCTAGTAAGATTTGTAAGTAAAAGGGTACATATAAGTTAGGCATGTAACACTATTATTAAAGTTTTCAACTGGGACGTTTTAACTTTCCAGATGTGACATATACCGGCTCCCTGAAGCTCTCTAAACAGGAATGGACTGACGACCTAAAAAACCCTGCCAGTACGGCGTTCAAGAGTCTTGCAGGCAACCTGGAAAAATCGGTACGAATTCTCCTTTATCTATTTTATCACCATCTCTATTTTTATCATGCAGTGAAGATTTGTAAATAACAGTGGTTGCATTGGTAACAAATTGTTAAATGATACTTATAGCTTGCGCATTTTTTCCTTTTGATTAGATAACTGATTTATATTCTGGCGTCGATGAGGCGTCACTGGCATTTTCGAAAGTCAAAGTAACAGGATTTAGGTATGATGATTGCATGCGGGTTTTTTAGCTTTTGCTTTGGCCTGAGAAATAGTTAAAATGGTTTCCCTGCTTTTACCTTTACGTTGAGAAACCTTTAACTCGTTAGATTGCCACGTAATATCTTGGTCAAACACAACACGACATATTGAATCCCCGGTATAATATATTTTGTAAATCCAGCCATCTATTAACACATTTCTTCTTCTTACAATAAAGCCAATGTGTTATAGGACACTTCCGATTTACCCGTTTCCTCTGTTTCAAAACGAGTCTATGTGCAAAACCATTCATATGAGAATGAGTTTTACCAACAGATCCATTTTCATGCAGATCAAAGTCGTTTTCATTTGGATGGTTTCGCGCATAGACTCGTTTTCAAACAGAGGCATATTGTAACTCGGAAATGGCCTACTGTGTTTAATGATTTTTGGAAAATTTAGTTTGAAGTGCAAAAAGGTGAAAATCCAATTCATCATATAAACCAATAAAGCACAGACTGAAAATTAAAACTGCCTCGACTTCAAATGTTTTTAATGATATTAACATTTCTTCGCACTTATACACGTTATTTCACTAAACAAATCCACGTAATAGCGAGTAGAAATTAATTTTCCAGTTCAAGTTGTCTTCGGCTTCGCTGTCGCGATTTCGAAGACTGTTCTTTCGAGGACCAGTATCTCCATAGAAAATTAGTTGAGAAAAAACGTTTTTTTTTTCGGCTACATTCCAGAGGCGTAATACCCGTTTCTTCGATGTCGAAGTTGCACGCCTTTTGTAGATATTTGTATTCTATACATGAGTCGAAAACTTAAACTCCTAGAACTGCTCTCGCGCGCTACAAATCGACAAGAAAACGGCATAAAAACAAACGTAAACAATGCGACAATATTTGTAACATAGGATGGAAAGCCTGTGAATTAAGTAACGCATTTACTTCTATTTATGCGCGTTTCATACTGAAAGGATTTTCCCAGGTCTATTGCCTTGCAAGATTTTCTTTGCTAAGTGACAAGTGACGCATTTTTTCTGTCTTTTTCTTAGACGCGGCAGCGTTGTAGCCATCTTCAATTTGACGTTTTCTCGTGACATAGCAGACGATCTTGGTGACAATGTCACAAACAATCTTGTAGTTGCTGTAAAGACTGGAAGCCTGGGAGGGCTGGCGGTTGATCCGGGCTCTTTGAATGTTACAAAAGTTGGTGCGTATGCTTTTTCTTTCTGTTGCATCCCGAATTCAAAGCTGAACAGATGCTCACTATGAGCATTTCAGTTATGTTAACTAATTCCTAAAAAAGGAAAGAGATTTCACATTACGCAAAGGAGAATCCTTAAAAAACTTACAAAAGGATTGATTTGGGTTTTCAAAGGAATAAAACAATTATAATTACTGTTACTAGTAGCGGGGGCAAGCAGCTTTACTTGTTCATGTTCTACTTTTGCTGATGGGAACTGTTTGAATAAGTTTTCTCAGCTCTCTGACAAATCTCTGATGAATTCCGTTTTACAGTAGGCCGTAAGATTTTTATTGGTCGAAGCAAAGGAAAACCACAAGAGATTTTGTCAAAAAAAGATGTCAAAAGAAAACCACAGAGTTTTGTCAAGTGGCAAGGCACGCTAAGTGAGGATCACAGTGTAAAATGTCCACAGAGTAAAGGGACACGATGCAATTTGTCGAATTACAGAAAACGGTTTTCTTATCGTTATCGTGAGAACGTATAGTAATGATGTGTTTTCTTCTATTTTAGTGTGGAATGGAAACACCATTAATCAAGGGACGGCCGCGGCACGAACTGGCGGTAAGTTGACACAAATGTAAGCACGTCACAGTTCAATGTCCCAAAATTTAGTAAGCCTGCGGTTTTCAGGGAGATGTTGCTAAGTAACGTGATACGACTACTGTTGTAGCTCTCGTGCTCTTTTTTGATTGGATTAAGTCTTGGATACTTCGTTCATGAGAGAGTCGCTGTAAAGTGGAGGTGCCAAACGAAAACAGCACAATAATCACCGTGCCCCTAACTTGAAGCTGAAAACAAATTAAAACTTGATTTTTTTTTTAAAAAAAAAAAGGAAAGAAAACGTTTCGACGAGTGATCTGAAATAGTGTGATGTGCGGCATCGACTTGAATGACTACAGCGTTTATGTAATAAGCGTCAAATAAACATAACATGGTTGAAAATCTCTATTGGCAGGAGTCAGACCATGTTGGCTTTTTAGGAGGCGCGACCGACGAGTTGAACTCAGGACAACCGAAAACATAAACCCGGGACCGCTGGATATGCAACTAAATCAGGGCCACGCTGACTCTTTCCTGACAAGAAGTATTTTGGCTTGTCCAAAGCTGTGCTAAATAAACCGTGCTTTGTTTGTGATTTCAGGTAAATCAAGTGGTTTGTCCAGAGGAGCCAAGGCAGGCATTGCCATAGCAGTCCTTCTGTTGTTTGGATTCGTTGTTGGAGCCGTCGGCTGGTGGTTCTACAGGAAAAGAAAGGGAAAACATCTGTTTGAGCATGAGCAGTTTGATAACCCAATATATTTCTCGTCCACAAAGCAAGAGTTGCATAGCGATAGTGGTGCGATAGCTTCTAGCGGTACAGAGAAGGGGACATAGAGGTTTCAAACGAAGGGGGGAGGACTGGGGTGGTATCGGAGCTTTGTGGGGATAAGGTGTAGTAAGTCAAACGTTTAAAAGAAGAAAAAAAAAACACGATGAAAGAGATTTCTTAGGATTTTATATAAAAAAAAAGAGTATATCGGAGAAAGAATAGCGAAGCGCGCGAGTGACGCCACGACTCAGACAAAGTCTCAGACAAACAAACCGAAATGGCGGACGATTTTTCTAAAATATCCGGTGTTACTAAAACATTTTCAGATCATTCTTTTTCTCTCAGAATACTCTGATGTTTTCTGAGCCTTGTGGGGGTTATATTAATTTGCATTCTATTCTTAAACCTCGCGCGCTTCGCTATTGATTGTTTTAAAGAATCCTTTTATATAAAGACATCAGAAAATGTTGAAGTAATAGACTAGGTTAAAACAACCACTTTGCCCATATTTTATACTTACTTAGTGTCAATAGTCCACAACTATAGATGCAATAGAGACATATAAGGTAAAAGCAGATTTTGCTACAACAAAGTATGTCGTTTTAAAAATAAGATTGAATATTGATATCACTGCTGTCTAGTTAACGCAAAAGTAGGGGTCATGAATGGTCCCTCAAAATTTTGCGTTGCCCGTAAAATAGGGCTCCTGCTCGGGATGCTCTCAAATGTTTAGTGGGTGCTCGTTTGCTGGTTCTCGCAAATTTTCACAGTGCTCACATGCTCGGTTTTTAGTGAAGTAGTTTTTTGAGAAGTGCTCGTTGCTCGCAAGGCCTACCTTTTTCAATGCTCGTGCTCGCAAAGAAAAACGCTGTGTTCGCATGCTTGCAATGACCATTCGATACTCCTAAAAGTACAGCTGTAGGGTTTAAGACTTTTCGTAAGTACATAGTGTAGGGTGATCAAATGCCAAAAGTATAAAGTTCAGTTTAAGTGTGGTCGGTGGAGCCACGATGACTTTTATTCGCCTTATTGTTCGAAATTCGCTTCTTGTAAAAACTATACTGGACGATTCTCATGTAGCAATTGTAACTGCAGAATACTTATTTCCTAGTATTTATCTGTCACGTGCTCCGTTTCCAGCCAACATTTCAACACCTATTAAGATCTGGGCGTTTTAATAACAAAACATTTCTTAACTCGCATATTCTGGTACAAATGTGGTACAAGAAAAATCTGGTATAACTTCTGTATTCTCTTAATGTTATGCAAACGTTTTTCTGTGCACATTGTATAACGTTTTTATTTAGGAAACGCTTATGATTTTTTTCGCAGCATGCTGTTGCTTATGTAAGGCATGCATGCTTAAAGCATCTCAAATAAGAATTTTTTAAAAAGAAAAAGCAGAGAGAACGGAAGGAAAGGATTAAAATTAATGAACGTGCTAAATATTTAGCTATAGGTTATAAATTGGAATTTAAAAATTGATCAAAGATCGTTTACTGTCTAAATGTATTATCTCTTAGAGTTAAATTTAAATGGCATGTGGAATGTATTTACTTATTAATATAACATTTTTATTGCTAAATTTTATCAAATATAATTAAAGCATTGAGGGAATGCTATTATATAGTCCCATATGATAAGTCTTTAAATCCTAGTTCCCAGTGTCTTCTTAGCGTTGAAATTCAAGATAGCGGAAAGTCTTGATTAAAAACGCTTTGGTCCAGGGACTAGTTTGTCTCGAATGCATGTCTCTGCTTAATAAGAGAGGCTCAATTTATGCTCTTTAATAAAAATTTTCTAGCTTTTTTGACAAAAACAAAATAGAGATTTGATTAAAACAATGTCTTTTCTGATGTTCATGTTTTCTATTATTTACATTTGACATGTTACCATGGTTACAACACCTTCATTTATTGGAACTAGCGACTATCCACATGGATTAGTGGATGTAGGTTGGAACAATCTTTAGCCGCCATGTAATGTCACATTAAGATAAAATTGGCGTCAGGATTAAAATGAAAACCTAACCAAAAGATAATAGTAGCTACGGATACCTAAAAGGGACAAACTGAAAAGCAGTGGGGTCATGGAAGCATTAGCCTCTTTCGAAGACGTTCTTTTGGCTGGTCACGCATTCGTTTCCCCTAAAAAACGACGTTCGTAAGAGAGGAAAGATTGCGTGACGAGCCAAAAGAACGTCTGCGTTGGAGCTATAAAAGCATCTATTGAGCGCCTGAAATCAAATCACCGCCTCAAATCGTCATAGGTTTTGAATTTGGACAAGAAATACAACAGTTTTCCCTTTCCGCTGATTTACGATTGTTTTCTTTTTGGGAGTGACGGTTTAAAGAACTTGCGCCACTTTCTCAGCCAATCAGAAGTAAAGCTTAAACTAATCTTGATTTGCACACACTTTTTTCCCGCGCTTCGTGCCGGCTACATGCATTTGCTTCGAGTTTTGATTGGTTCACTGTGGATTGTCAGCGTCTTTTTCGATTGCCAGAGTGATAACTTTGATTTTGGTTTTACGACATTCAATCGAAAATCGCTTTAACAGCGAAATCTAAAGAACAATTTGCTAACCGGGCCGAAAAAATTCACAAGTGTGATTGGGAATTTTAGAATACCCGATTTGATTTGCTGTGTGGTCCATATCAACTATGGAATTGATAAATAACAGAAAACTGTCTTTCAACGCGAGATGCATAGCGGCGAATAGGCCATTTCGAGTTGACTTTATCTCCTTTAACGTGACGCCTGGTGCACGAACAGTTCCTAGGAGGTAATGGCTGGCTTATGGCTACTGTGTCAGAAGCAACATTCATCCCCATTTTGTTTCGCTTTGCGTAACTTTGCGTCTTTCTATCAAACCTTTTAACTTGTTGCAGCGCGTTCAGCCATTACTTCAAGGTACATATTTTCATTTTTATTGGTGTCCCGTGTGTTTGAAACAAAAAGAAATAAAACATTAAGAGCCAATAGATAAAAAACGTCCACATTCTTTAATGTGAAGTATCTTTTTTATAAAATTCGAATTTTAATAAAAGTTGTGGCGTTATAAACACTCGTATTTACAGACTTTCTTCAGTAGCATTTCTTTCTTTCGTGTAAACGGTAATCACATGCTTTATATCATAAAGAAGGCCATGTTATCTCTGATTCGTAAAGCAAAATCGAAACTCTACCTTCCTTCCTCTGAGTTTTAGGGAGTTTGAATTCTAACGCGCGGTTTGGGACTAGCACTAGTTATGCACGCGCAATAATAAATTTTTTAAAGCCACCCAAATAAAATTCACCATTTAGTGTTAAAAAAGCCCCAAAATCGCCTGCCACAAAATACAGTCTCAAGGAATCCCTTAGCAACCACTCGGGATGTGTAGTTAAGAGTCCCCTCTTAAAAGAGCCAAATATCCACCAAAAATAAACAACAACAATTGACAGCATTCATTTTTTCGCTTTTATTTTTTCGTCGTTATTATGTTCCTTGTCACTGCAAGGCAATTAATTGTTTTGCTTTCTAGAATTAAAAAAGATTCCTTGGATTGAGTCTCTGCTGGAAAAGATTTTTTCAACGGGATTAATTGCACAAAGATATTATCATTCTACGTTGTATCGGTCTCTGCTTTTAAATTCAGTTTTCTGTATGTTAACTCATTGATCTGAAACAAGTGTGCGTGTATGGGGGGAAGGAAATTAATAGATTGCAGTACTTTGATTGTGAGGACATAAAATTCCGATAACAGACACAAAGTCAATAACATCTGAGATACCGTCATTTCAAGGACAGCATGACGGTGTACGGCGTTGGGGCGGCTTGGCGTTTGTTAAACGTGTTATGACTACCTCAGTCTAAACAAAGACTGCAAAATAGAGCAATTATTAATACCGTATGCTCTGGTATGTATCATTAACATGTTCAACATCACTTGAGCTCTCGATGTCACAAAACCGTAATTTTTCTTTCTTCTCGGTCAGTTTGTCTACACAGTGGATAAACTTTTCTTTTACAGATTCCATAATTTTCACTCAAGCCGGAGAACCTGCTGTTATAATGACGTCGATCTCGCACTTCAACATTTCACGCGGATTATGAATAACGATGAACCTTATCTATACATGTATTCATTCCGCTATATTCTCATGAACAAACTTTATTGAAACAAAATAAAACTTAAAATATCGCCGAGTAACTTGATCTCATTTCCCGAAACTTTCCCGCGCATTTTGCGCCACTGCTTGTCACGTGTGGTCTGATATTGTTTCATATTTACTGTGGCTTTGACATATAAGTATTTGAATAACAATAAATAAAGATCTTGTCAAACATAAACGACTTAATTCCTTTGATTTGTTGTCAGCGGGATTTTAGTTCAAATCAGATGGAGGGAAGTGCTAAGTTACAAATATACCGTGGAAACAAAATAAAGCCCTTTCAAGGACTGATTCAAGAATTTGTTCGTATTGAAAACTGTTTAAAAACCAAAATTAAAAAATCCAAATTAATTAATTGACAAGAGATCTTTTTATTATTTTATAGAATTTGAATCGAAAGTATTTTTCTACTATTTTTTTCCGGACTCAGTGAAAGGATTAAAGCTAAAACGTGATTAACATCACATATAAATTTACTATTTGTATGACAGGCATTCTTTCACTACTTGAGACAAAGTTTCCGCTCTCATTGTTTCCATAGCGAAAACCATTGCGTCAGCAAAAGTTATTATACACTCTTGGGAGGCACTGGACTAGAACTTAGTTCTTTGTTTCGAAATCTAATTTATAGGCAAAACTTTGTGGAATTTGTTCATTTCGTGTACAACGCCGCTGCAATCAATAGCTTTGTCATTTAGCAGAAAACAGTTTCAAAGTTCTTTTATTTGACGATTATGTCTTCGGTTGTAACAGCAGTGTTCAAAGCCACAATTGGCTTGCTTGTGAATAAAGGCAGAGATAAGGCAGCGGAGAAGCTGAAAGATGGCGATGTAACAGATCAAAAATTTCGTGGATTGATCGTGCGTGAAATCGACGATATCAAGTCCAAGTTGGATGGATTATCAAGGAAAGATTTGCTAGCAAGTATCAGCTTCTTCAAAGAAGGAATTGAGTTGCTCTATGAAGTGTTTGATAAGGCAAGGTCCAGAAGCGAGTACGGCGCGGTAACTACACAAGCAGCTTGTGCTGAAGCATTTTCTGTAGTCAAAGGCGTGCGAAAGTTGGATCTTACTGAGCTGGATGAATCAGCGCTTTCCGACGCAAAGGAAAGATTCAAACAAGCCCGTATAGAAGCAACAAGGGCCTTTAGCAATGAAGCTCTAAAAACCTCTGACCGCATTCTGGCGATGCAATATCGAGTAATGGCGACAATTCTGGAGAAAGTAGACAATCCCGCTGGCGCAGTAGCACCGTGTAGAGTGTGCATTGAAGAACTAAACTCTTTGTCAGCAGTTCAAAATAGTTTTGATGTTCAGCTCAAGAAAGGCATTCATGCAGTAAGGGGCTTGCAGTTTCTAGGTAAGGACGAACGCAGGGAAATCATTTCCAGTGTCTGTCACGTTAATCGTGTCATCTACGATGTCACGCTAACAGTCGGCAAAGACGCACATCTCTGGATCTGGCCTGCTGTTAATATCGGAGAAGACAAAGTTGATCCGTTGCGTGACGAAAGAGTGACTAAAGTTCTGCGTAAACAGGGCATGGAGCACTGTTGTGTAACACCATGGTCATTTGGTCAGGAGGGTGAAGAGGAGCACAAGCTGAAGTGGCCGTGTGGTATCGCTACAAACTCCAGCGGACAATTCATTGTAGGAGACTATGAGGATGGTAACGTAAAGGTGTTTGACAGTACAGGAACATTCATGAGCCTTTTCAGTCTCCCCAAAGATGACGTACATACAAAGTTAAATGTTCTTGATGTAGCCACAGACATGAATGACAGTATCTATGTTTTAGTCAGATTGGAAAAGCCTGGACCTGAGAGATATGAGTACGTTGTTTACGTATTTAACAACACCGCTGACCTGCATCACAAGTTTCCTGTGAGGGGAGGGAGGTACTGGGGCAGACTGACAGTCACCGACAGTGGCAAAGTACTGGTACTGAGGTATGATGATGTGGTTGATGTGCATGAGACTGCTGGTCAGTTTGTTTGCTCGTTTGGTGAAGACATATTGAAGGGTGCGTATGATATCACTGCTGCTAATGATGGCCGTGTTATGGTAGTGGACAGGGGTGATTCCTGTGTTCACATATTCAGTGAACATGGCGACCATCTTAACAAGTTTAAACTCCAAGGAAGTTATTGTTGTCCTAGAATTGCATTTCACCGGGCAAGTGAACATGTTGTTCTCGCTGGTAAAGAACGAGGGAAAGATCTCCTGCTGGTGGAAGTTTACACCAAAGATGGCGAGTTTGTGCGCAGCACTCAAATCCATGATGAACAGATTGGTGGCGTAGGAGGGATAACAGTGACTACTGAGGGACGCATTGCTGTAGTTTGTAAAGAAAAGGTACTCGTTATTTAAAAAATATGATGCCGGGGTGCACAACTGATATTTTAAAATAATGTAAAATGATGTTATGAAACAAGAAGCATAAAACTGTTTCAGTGTGGAAACTTGTTTACATAAAAAGTTTAAAACAAATAACAATAGCAATGTAAACATGGCATGGATGTTGTGTATACATAAATCCTAAAATACTAAGCTAAAATGAGTTTCTCCTCATAATGCAAAATCATTTAAGCTAATGCTGTTTTGAAAATTTTTGAGAACTTCATATTTTTGTGCCTTCCGGCAGCATGTTTTACTTAATTACTTCACAATAGCAGTAGCATTTTGTATAAAGACGGGTTATTTACAGAATGTGGAAAGGAAAGTTTTGAGGACAAGTCTCAAAGAATTTAAGGTAAACCGTGTCAAATTTAAATTCCTGCAGTGGGAGGGGTGACTATTGATTTTTAAAAACAATAGAGTCCTCACTTGTAATTGACTCATCACTTACAGTTTTGTGATGTCACATTGTCATAGCAACAAGTCAAACCAAGGTTTTTTCTTCAGTCACACCCTTTATTCGTAGCTCATGTGCATTGTAAGGCGCTCAGGAAAATGCCTTTTTATCATGATCTAATGGTATAAAGTTAGATGTCTCTGTTTCCCAGCTGTATTCCTGTTCATGGTTACAGTCTGTGTGAGTTGTTTACTTTGTATTTGATGATATTTGAGTCTCAGTATATTAGAGAAGGCATAGACTTTTATACAAAATTTGTCAAGAAGTTTAAAGACACAAAATAATTTCTTCTTTATAAGAGGAGGGTGGGGCGGGGCGGGGCGGGGGGCGGTCTTCTAACCAATTTGCTGCAGTGGAAGATTTTTAACCATCATATTTTGTAAACCAGACCTTACACAGAAAAGCATATTTTTCACTGGTTTGTTGCATTCAAGAGTCCAGCTTTAAGACTTTCAAATCGTGACAATATTTGACAAGTCACTTGACCAGAAAACAACAACAACAACAACAAAAAAATAAAGATGAAAGAATGTCTGCATGGATTTATGAAATTTGCATAATTTGTTATAAACCTCATGACATATAATAAACACCCGTATTTGTGAATTTTCTATGTAATAGCCTTCCATTTGATATGTAAATGGTAATTCCATGTGTTTGATCATAAAGAAGGCTATGTTATCTCTGATTCACAGAAAAAAATAGCAAGTATTCCTTCTTTCCTACAAGTTTTAAGAATTTAAAATTCTTACACGCAGTTTTGGACTGGGGCTCTTCACATGCACACAATAATAATTTTTACAAAGCACTCGTTTCCCCAAATAAAATTCGCTATTTTTCCTTTCAAAATGCTCCAAAATCACTTGCCACAAAATGCTGTCTTCAGCAATTCCTTTGACTGCTCTGTCCAGATGTATAGTAAAGAAGGACCTCCCTTAAGCAGTGTATCAAAAATCATGTTTTTAATTAATTCTTTATTGTAACATTTGTAGTTAACTTTTTATGATAACTTTTTTTAGCTTTTAGCACTTGATAGTTTTTATATTGAAAAATGTTTTAATATTTTATTATTGCCTTTTTAATCAATTAATATTCTTGTGTTTCCTCACAGGGCCTCACAGAAATATCACTTTTGTGATGTGAGCCCTCTGTTATTTGAAAATTACATTTATAAGACTTGCTAAAAGAAAATGGTCAGTCATGGTAAAATGACATTTCATGTATAAATTTGAAAAAGTTTCAGATTTTTCAATTTGATGGTGTCCTAAAAGCACAGATACTAGTCTGTGAACAGGTCCCGCAGTGGGGTATAGTGCTCAATGATACCAGTCTATTATAAATTTATAAAACTAGCAGTAATCCTCAGCAGATTAGATAAGTGCATTCAACTCTGTGAGTGGCTGGTGGAAAGTGGTTAACACCCTAACTTGACATTTCAATTGCAGTATATTTTCAAAAAAGTTCAGCAATATTTGACGGTGCAGTAAAAGCACGACTACTAGCCTCTGAACAGGCTCCCTAGTGGGGTATAGTGCTCAATGATTCCAGTCTATTATAAATGTATAAAAAATAGCCACTATATGTATTATGTATTATATGTATCAGAAATTTTATTAATAAGCATTGTTTGACAGTATAGCTTTTGAACTTGAGTTACCATTAATTATACTCAGTGCAGTCAGGTATAAATAAACAAAATAGCCAAAAAATAGAAGTAAGCAAATGCCTTAGAAATTTTTTGCTATACCTTACCATTATATAATAATTTCTGCCTTTAGTAGTTAAACAGCCTTCACGTGCCTATTTGCTCAGCAGATTTATCTCGTGTGCAGGCATTTTTCGTGAGAATTTTACCTCGCGAGGCCTTGAGGAAAATATTCATCATGTTTGAAGTGTTTTTGCTTGAGAGGAAAAAATCCTCAACGTGTGCATCCCCAGCCAGAAATATCAACTGACCAATAAACACATGCAGAATGCTCACATGATTCAACATGATGGCTTCCAAATCAAACTTTAAAGCACTTTCCTCACTGTCTGCGGTGAAATGTGCAGTGAGTAAATGGCTGCCCTTACCAAACACAACACTATTTGTAATATGTTTTTTAACTGTTTTTAAAAACTATTTTTTAACTATTTTTGAAAAACAGATTAAAAATAGTGTTTAAAGTATATTTTTTATGTAGTTTTTGACTGTTTAAACTGTATTTGTAATCTATTTAAAACAGTATTGAAACGTATTTTTCAAATGGTGTTTTTGAGCTGTTTGAAACAGTATTTTAAACATATTTTGAAACGTTTTCTAGATTCCAAAGGGGCAGGTTGGAATTTAAAATATATTTCATTCAAACAGGATTACAAATATATTTTAAATTCTCACACTATTTGTAAACTATTTTTAAAATGTTTTTTAACTCTTTTTAAAAACAATTTTTTAACTATTTTTGAAAAACAGATTAAAAATAGTGTTTAAAGTATATTTTTCATGTCGTTTTTGACTGTTAACACTGTATTTGTAATCTATTTAAAACAGTATTGAAACATATTTTGAAATGGTGTTTTTAAGCTTTTTAAAACACGATTAAAATATATTTTAAAAACTTCTTCAAGATTCCACAGAAGCAGGTTGGAATTTAACAAATTACAAACAGGATTACAAATACATTTTAAATTTGGTGCTTAAAATAATAAGTGTTTGGGTCGAGTACATGAAAACAACAATTAAGTGTGGCTTCACTTTGAACCAAAACAAAGGAAAGAATGGGGATAAAGGTGGTATCTGTTGTAATTATTGAGAAACAACACTGTACAGGAGAGGTGCAGGGAAGGAGAGGGGAAGTTCAAGCGCGAAGCAGGAACATTTGAATGCTCGTGCTTCGTGCTCTCCCTCGCTTGCGCTTTGCGCTCAAACTTCCCTTCTCCCTCCCCTTTGAACGCCGGCCACGCAGGCTATGTATGACCAAACATATATCTCTAGAGGTCAAGCCTGAGGCTTTCAATAGCAGTGACCAACAGCCAAAAATAAATTTCTAGCTGACACTCACTCTGCTTTCATACTCTCAAGTTCCCAAACTCTTTAAAAAGTGCATTCCACAATTTATGAATGAGCAACAACCGTAAGTTGTCCACTTTACTTTACAAACACTGAGTGTGAAATAATTTGTAAAAGATTTCAAACACTTAATTATGAAGACTCTCAAAAAAAACTTACATGTGCATACAGCGGATTCAAGTTGAGCGTTTAACGGCCACAGTTGTCATGTTCGTTGTCATGGTTGAATTGTTTGCGGTGCGAGGCAAAATGACAGACGTTGGTAGGCGGGAATGCAAACATTCTGTCTGGGAAAACAACAACATGCTTTTTCCCAGACAGAACGTCGTCATTCCCATCTAGCAACGTCTGTCATTTTGCCTCGCAACGGAATCAATTCAACGGTGACAACGAACACGACAACTGTGGCCGTTAAACACTCTTGAAACTTGAATCCGCTGTGAATACATGTACATGTAATACTATATGTATACAGCTGCACATGTATATGTAAAGGACCTCAGCCTCCATCATTTTCTATACCATTGAAATAATGAAAATTTAATTGCACAATGAAATGGAATCTTTTTTGCAATAGTACTGCAACTTACTGTATGTCACAGTGTTAAAATGAACATGACATGCTTCACATGGCTGCTAAGGGTTCTTTTAATACTTGTTTAATTGTTATTTCTAACTTATTCTTAGCTCAACAAGTGTACATGTATCTGCAGGGTTTTCCTTTTGGCCAGCTTGTTCTGTTGGTATTTTTCTGCAAAGATAATAAAAAAATAGACTTCAAAAATTAATTAATTTACATAATAAAATTATGCCCTCACAACAACATTATGAAACCCTAAGAAATGATCTTCATGATTACATTTAAAAAAAATACAAATCCCATTCCTTTTGTGTAAATGTGATCACTTATTCGGATACACTTAAGCTTTATAATGTAAGTTCATCATTAGAGGAACATGTAAACTCTGATGATAATGCGTCAGTCAATTGAAACCCTGGTCTCCTGACCCCCAGGACTTAGCTGGGATTTAACATGTCCAAAGCCCAGGGTTCGAAATAATGGCTGGTCAACGACAATGTCCAGATTGATTGGGGAGTTGACCAGTCAACCTTTCGTCTTGCCAGTCATATGTTGACCAGTCACATTTGATCATATTGAAAATGAAATAAATTAAAAAGTCCATGCTGTAGCTTTGTACTGCTGACTTTGATCTGAAATTGTGGGTGAAATGTGTAATGTGTAATGATGATAGTACGGGTTTGTCTTACAAACAGTGGAACTATGGAACTCTTGGTAATGTCATGCATCAAGTTTTAGACTCTAGGCTATAATAAAGTGTACAATGAGTTTTGGTCCTGAATATGCAACAGAATGCACCTTTGACTATGCAGTTTTTCACCCACTTAATGAATGTAAGCTTTCAGTATAGTCCAAATGGCCTTGGGCCTTCTGTCTAAGAATTAAAATAAAAATGCTGCTTTCACTTAATTCATAGCCTGCGTCGCAGCCGGATGTGTGACAAAACCTCGGTATAGTCCATCTGCGAAACACAGCCGAAAAGCTTGTTCTGATATCCTGCAGGTTTGCAAGGATCTGTGTATTCATTTCTGATTGGCTAGTTTCACATTACTATCATTACTTTCTAACAAGCTTTTGTTTTGTGGTCATGCTGACAGACTTTCTTTGTTTATACTGTGCAAACAGAATGTTGGCGCGAAGATTTCCAAAGATAGCAGAGTACCTTGCGTAACAGACAATCTCTCTCCAGGCGCACACAGCAAGCGAAGGAAACTGCTAGCGAAATAAGTACACCTTGACTGCTAGGAAGTCATAGGAAGACTTCAGTCAAAGCTGTAAAAGAAGCGGTTTGAAATTAATCACCTTCGAAATAAACAAGCTCGCTGCAGGAATTTTTTGGAGGTCACAATGCATGTTTGAATTGCCAACAGCCATGGCAAATCTTTAATTTTCCACTTTCTCCAATTGATAATTACAAAATTGTCTTTTAATACTGTTTATAAAAAAAGCTGTCCATCTCAGACTCTTGATTTAGGCGATTACGTCGAACTGTTTTCATCCCGTGTTTCGAAATAAATTTCATTTTAGCTTAGTAAGTCTTGCATGACCAGTTTTAAGTTTGATTTCGTCCAGTGACAAAGAACGTTCGAAAGTAATATGAAACTAGCCAATCAGAAGTGAATACACAGATCCTTGCAAACCTGCGAGATATCGGAACAAGCTTTTCGGCTGCCTTTAATTTCGCAGACGGACTATACCAGGGTTTAGTTCGTCTGCAACGCAGGCTATTAATTCAGAGCAGCTACCAGTTCGAGCAGATTTAAATGTGCAAGTGACTGACTTTCTTCATTCATCTATAATATGTACATTGTACAGAGCTGCCATTTTGAAATCAAACTGTTGATTGGGCTAGACTTGGCAAAAGAATGCTAGGACTACAGTCCTCGCTGATCAATAATGAAGACCATAAATGAAATGGGACTGAAAAAAGGTTCTGTGTGACAGAACAATATTATCCATGGTTATCTTAGGGTACATGTATAGTCACTGTACATATACATGTACATGGGACTGGACCCAGGCTTGTGCTTACATGTACATGTAAATGGAACCTTTCTGAAACCAGTCTGGTACGGAAACTACAATCCTAGCTTAAAATTGTTGACACATATTAAAAATTAACAATAACTGGTATTCACCGAAGTGGAGGTGAATAGTAATCCACCATGTTCACTGACACTGAGGTGAATAACTGTTTTAGTATGTACATGTACCACACAAGTTGAATAACAAGCGAACCAAAACATCACTTTTGGTAAACAAAGCGACGCTTGAAGGCAGTTTGTTTCTCCTTGACTACTTAGAGTTGAATAGTACTTTGCTAATCACCTCCGAGTTAACCAATCAGCACGTGTGTAAAGCACTATTCACCTGTGTGTTACAGTATATACTAAAATGTACATGTAATGGCAGTTATTATCGCATGGCAAATTTAACACTTGTTTTTTATTAAATCTCACCACACTCTCAAGGCTGCAAATAAGTTTTTTTCACTTGAAAGGACATATCTCCTACTAAGACACCATCGTGGTCGCCAAAAAAAAAAAAATTGTGGTTGGACATTACCAATTTGTTGCCGTAAAATGAATTTGTGATCAAAAAATTGTCCGTACATTATGTCAGACTACAATTGCCATTTCATTGGACATGAGCAAATTTGGTAAGCCAATGTCTGGTGACTGACTGCTATTGCAGCCCTGTACTCTGCTCTAAATACCCCCATCTCCCATCTCGCAATCCAATATTGTATGATTGTAGCAAAGAGCTCATGAAAACAAACTACCACATTGATAGGGGAAGGGGTTGGAAAAGTGGGGCGAAATTAAACCATATTACAATAAAATAGGTCCTAATAGTTAGGTCACTCACATACGTGTAATATGTACAATGTAAAAAACTAAACTGATTGCATCTTCATATAAATTGAGTGAAATCAAGGCATTAATTTATAAAATCCAAGCAACGAAATATTTTAGTGAGCCTGATTCCTTTTTGCATACGAAAGAAATCGGATTTAGTCTATAAATTATTTCGCAGGCTGAAGTACGTGAACTTAACTTGTAAAGCTTACTGAACGTTCTGTTCAGTTGAAATTACAGTGCAGTGACATGAATAATGTACTACAGTATAGAATCCCGATTACTTCAGCCCTTGGTTTCTCGAAACTTCCTCCAATAACTGACTTTTCCCTTGTGAAGTATTTCTCCGTAATTTTACTCCAGATTTCTCAAAGCAGTTTCCCCCGGAGGTTCAAGATACACACAACTTTTGCTTCGTGTACATGTGCTTATGTGATAGATCTTTTAAGTGCTTAAATCAATTCAAGCTTACCTTTAACGGTGTCATCAATCCATACGGCTGGAAAATGCATCTTTCCGAAGGTGAATCGTCGATTAAGAAACTATTTCAGTTGAGATTTCAACCAACTATGATGGAACATACGTGTACAACTCTGAGCTCGTTTATATAACGACTAAAGGCAAAATTTAAAATGGCGGTGTGGTTCGAGAAGGCCCGGAACAGATCACGTGGTCTGTAAAATTAATGATTAAACACACACGTGACAATAGCGCGCCCAATTTGCAAAAAGTGCTGTACGCTGGTGGGAGAAATTCTTGGATTACAAGCACAAGATTCCTTTTGTGAACAAAATCTGGGATTCCATGGCTAAGTAGAAGGCGCCTTTTGTGTATTAAGGTCTCAGGTATGAGATTAATTAACATTTAATTCACAGATCCCGTTAATCACGGCTGTCCGTCTGCCGGGAGCTTGCAACTCGTCCCCCGGGAACTCCTGTGTTTTGTTTTCAGTGGGTTTCAATCGATATCCAGACCGGCAAAACTTGCTAATTGTTATTTTTCGATTTGCCTATAAAATATCTAGAAGCTTATAATACCTACGAGGCTCTTAAACGTGTATAAGTCGGTCTATTTTCCTCAGATCTTCAGTGTGCGCGAAATGAAGTGAGATAAAACGGAGGCGGGACTGGGGATAGGGAGTAAGGCAACCTCTCAAAATAGTGCAAAAATAGTGTATTTAAAATATGTTTCTATGTTGATCCTGCTTTTAGTATTTCAAAACCACATTGTAAATATTCTAGTCAGCTGAACAAAAATTTACGTATGTTTAATTCAGATTTTTGTAAAACGTGATCATGAGTTGATATTTCAAATAGATTTTAAATATTATGTTTAAAACCTGTTTTATACTGTTAACTTGTAAACCACACTTTAAATATCCTATTTTAAACCTATTTTATACTGTTAACTTGCCAACTACATTTAAAATATCCTATTTTAATCTGTTTTTGTACTGTTAGTTTACAAACTACATTTTAAGTCAACAACCATAGCGGATACAACATTCAAAACATTGTCAAAGTAGCATTTTTAAACTATTTAAACTAACTGTTTGTGGTAATTGTTTTGAAACAGATTTAAAATGCACTATTTAAACTCTGTTTTAAAACAAAAATACCTTGAAAATAGATAGAATTTTTTTCAGTATCATAAAATACGTTTCAACTATATCTAAAATATAATTCAAATCGGAAGCAAAATTTAAACTTTTTTACAAAATAGCACAAAAATAGCTCTAAATGCTTAAAAATAGTGTTCAAATCATCAAAATACTTTCAAATCAGCTTCAAAACAGTTTCAAAACACAGTTGGTTTGATAAGGGTGAGCAAACGGGCACGTGAGGCGAATAGCTCAGCTAGTTGCTCTTGTGTGCGGCTGGCTTAATAAATCGTAACTGTTTGCAGTTACCACTTATTTTATCATAATACCAGTACTGGTAATTGTTAAATACAATTACTGTTTTTTAATAGAGCAGTTTTCACTTCAGCATCGAAAGTACCCGGTAATTTTTCAAACATAAGAAGCAATGTAAGTGATTGTATAAATAGGATAGCATAGTTAGGATCGGATTGAATTTAAATAAATACAGGCAAAAGATGCAATTAATACATTTTCTTTGTAGATTTGCTCAATTGAACAACAGTTATATTTTATTTTATATTCTAATTTTTTTTTTATTTCCCTATGTTGTCTCAACAGAGATTGCGTTATATTATAGTGTGACATCTGATACGATATGCACTAGTAAGCTTTTAAAGAAAGGTCAAACGGTCTCTTGCTCACAGCGGCCCTTTATATTATAAGAATTAGAAATTTCTGTCTACTAAATCTAATAGATCTCATCATTTATAATTTATCTCCTTCGTTTATAATACATTGTAGTGTTCCATTCTAATTATTGCACGGGAGTATTTTGAATTTGTGTTCTACGCGGCAATTTCTTGTTAAGTTAAACTTGATTTCTGTTCGATCGCGACAAACTAAAAGAGCCCGTCGTGTCATGGCAATAAGCGATTATGTCATCGCTTAAAAATAAATGTGAATGATTCCTTCCTGTTTAACCAATAATTCTTAAATATGCACAAAAACTTGTGTCTGTCATTTTTGTAAATGCTCTCTTCATACTCAATACCAGTGTGCATGTGTAGTTTAAAATAGTTTTAACTATAAAATTAAATTAGAATAAAAATTTACAAAGTTGCTGAAATGCAAGAATTCACCATCCACTGAAAACTTCTTAAATTGTTCCTCTTGGATCCACATGTCGCCCATGAGATCACAAAGAATTACCAACCAAAATAAAATTTAATACATACTAGGTGTTCTTGTCAAACACTTGTTTATCCAAATTTTTCTGCAAACACTTGTTTCTCTAATTCACTGTTTTTAAAACAAAAACACTTCCCATTACTATATCTCTAAGAAGACATCTAACAGGGAATCGATGCATTTACAAATCTCATACCAAGCTTGTTTAAGGCATTCCATTAGCTGGGGAGCAGGGTGAAATATGGGATTAGTGCAAAGAATGGTGAGTGGACGCAGGCACCTCTCCCCTTATTTTTTGCTCACTTACACTTTTCAAGGTTGGATGTGGGATTTTGATACATGATTTTTCATTAACAGGCATCTAAATGTGGAAACACCCAAGCTCAGGCTGTTCCCAAGGTCTCTCTTTTCTCCCGCTCTCTGGAGCCCTTCTTTTTCTTGCTCCAAGGGACAGGAAGAAGAGAGACCCTGGGAACCAGGGTGGGGTACAGCTTCAAAAGACCAAAAATAATCAAATTAAGGCCCCCAGGGGGGTACTCAAAGTGAACATGACGGGAGGGGTCCAACGGAGCTTCATATTGCAAACCCCCCAAAATACACAAGCCTGGAGTTTTAGACCCAGTTCTGTTTAAGTGAACTGATAATCAGTATTGAGGTATTTAAGTCTTGTATTTTTTGGGAGTTGGAAATTTTGATGTCAGGTACGTATTTAGAACCTGACATCAAAATTTCCAACCCCCCAAAAATACAAGACTTAAATACCTCAATACTGATTATCAGTTCACTTAAACAGAACTTTCTAAAGCAGGTCGCTGAAAAAAAAGTTTGAAAGAATATTAATTTTATCTGATTCACTGATTGCAATGAAAACCCAAAATGAAAAGTTTGCTCGTAGATAAGAACCAAAAATATGCACATTTTTTTAAGACCTTAAAAAATATGTGACCGATCTCTTGACCCAAAAAAATACCGAGTGTGTAAATTTTAAACCCCAATAATAATTTATGTCTGACTCCCCCGTTATGTATACTTCGAGAACCTCCCTTCCCCCCGGTTAAGCCCTGGTTAAGTGCAAAATTCTCAAATAATTTAGAACCCTGTGAGTACAATTACATAGTGATTGAAAATCAAGAAGCAATTCCTGAAAACAGGGCATACTAGCTACAGTGGCTTACCGTAGAATTCCGGTTATAAGCCCCCCCGGTTATAAGCCCCCCCGGTTATAGGCCCATCATCCTGGAAACAAAAAAATACATCCAGTTATAAGCCCCCCCCCCCCCCGGATATAAGCCCCCCTCTACCAGATGACAGTACTGAATAGGGCTAAATGTTGCTTTATTATGTGTTTTTAACTTAAAAACGTATTTCCATCAACACTCCCGTGGCTCGTTTTGAAACGTTTTTTTCATTCCGCTTATAAGCCCTCCCGAATATAAGCCCCTCCGCTTATAAGCCCACCCAAAACCCCTTACGAAGTTGTATAAGCCCAGGGCTTATAACCGGAATTCTACGGTATCTGAACTGTGGAATAGGAGCACAAATCATGTCCATACGATACTGTACAGGGAAATGTTCACTCACATGACATGTATTCAGTTGACTTGCCTACAATTTGAGCACACCCGGGGTCTACAACCACTTAACCCGGAAATAAGAAGCGAACAACTTTGAGAAAATTTATGTATTCAGTTGTTATACACCGGTATGCCATTAGTGAGCCATTATTATCATCAACACTTCTCATAGTATTAAGCATTACCAAGACTGGTATAACCTAATTTAATCTATTGTTCTTCAGTGAGAAAGTGCTGTTAAAGGAAAATTTGCCGATAAGAACTCAAAATCTGATTTTTATTATCCAATAAAATAATAAGTGATCACTCCTTAGAAATGACACCTGTTACTAGGCAACCGTTCCTTCACAAACTGAAATCTCAGTCAATTGTCAAGAACCAAGTAAGTCTTGTAAGCCCCAACAAGATGAACTCCAATGTAACAAACTGGTTAATTTGTGGAATCCATGACAAAATAAATTCTTACTTACAGCTAATGAACAGATATGGCTTTGGTTTTATGCTTGCGAACACAACGAAGAATGAAGAAATCACAGTGACACCTTTCTTATTTCAGTCAACTAGCATGGGAAATTTGTTCCTGTCCATTTGGTCACTGTACGTTGTCAATATTCTGCCTGATTAAAAGAAGATAGCCACTCTGTAAAGAAATAAAATTATGGGCTATTAACCATGCCCAGTGTTTTTGGTTGCACTGCAATAACCACGTATAAGGGAAATGGTCAAAACTATTGTACTCAGATATATAGGACCCACAACTCTGCAAACAGACAGGTGTACCCCCCTTCCTCACCTTAAAAGATGGTGTCTTGTTTGTATAGCCCCCACTCTATCAGGAGTAGAAACAGATTCAAACCTGCTTGTGCCATTTCTCCAGCAATGCAACCTTCATGCACACCTAATATGAAAGTCTCAACTCAAATTTTAAGGCCAATAAATTTTGTCCATTTGGCTAATCAGACAGGTGGTATCTTGCATAGTTCCCCTACCCCTACACAAGGTGGGTCCTCGCCGAATACGCTTGTGACCACTTCCCTAAGCTAGTCAGATTGATTTGGATGAAAGATTGCAGTAGCTAGTCTCTTACAGACATTTTTATCAGTGAGAGCAGTAATACAACAGCACATTGAGAGATATTATGTGGTAAGTTTGCTGTGTTTGTGGTCACATCAACATCTCACAGGGACATTTCAGTCCACAGAGCCACATTCATCCAGGCCCTCCTCTCCCTCAACCCCACAGGCTTTGATTTGTCTCTTTTAACTGTCCTCTTCCACAGCTGGTTTCAATCCTCTGATGGTCAGATCGTAAACCACTTCTTCAATTTTCTTGAGGTCATATTTGAGGCCATCAAACTTCTTTCTGAGAGAGTCATTTTTAAGATTTAACAGTCTGAAGCCAGCGTCTAGCTCAGCTACAAATACAGCTATTTTGTAAGGTCGGCCGTAATCTGCTGAGGTTACACTGTTCACTGCAAACCGTGACTGAAAACAAAAACGGTCAAACACATACTGTAAGATTTGGTTAGAAATTCAATAAATGTGGATTGTAGTAGTTTTACTATGCTCTCAATATCTCTGAGAATACTAAATCAGCATTTACACTGTAGTAAATAATATTAATTGTAATTTTACAGTATTGTAGTAGCAAAGTGTCAGATTTTTAATATTTATAAGTAAAAGTCTTCGTCCATTTGTCCGCCCATCAGTCTGTCCCTCTATTTGTCAGTTCGTCAGTCCATCTGTCCATCCATCCACCCAAAATATACGATAGGAGATATCATAATGCACTATTTCTGAGAACGTCCAGGCTGGAAAAAATAGCTGTCATGGTTCTTGGTCAATGGGGTTCTCCAAACTAATCAGAACTGGTAGAGCCATTGTTCAGTTCATTAATTTAGCAATTAATTCTGTTTGATGACCTTTTCTTAGTCATTTCCATTGTGGTTTGCTAATTAAAAGCCCCTAGTTGCAGTGTCAGGTATAATGATTCAAGCAACTTACCAGTTCATTTGCAAGAAGAAGAAGTCCAGTTAAAAAATCATCCAAGTCAATATGGAAACCATCAGATGACCGCTCTACTTGAACTGCAATAGAGAAATGTTGATAAAACATCAAGAGTCAGCTTACTGTAGCTTGTTCTGTAGGTTCTCTGTTTGTGGAGAAATGTGAACAAGTGGGTGAACAAAGGGAAGAAAAGCAAACTGGTCAACCTTCGTATATATTTTTTTTGGTTACCTACATGCACTTCCTTGAACATGCTATGACTTGATTTTTTGTTTATTATTTTCTATAACTGTTTTTCTTAAAAATATAAATTGATGCAAATACACTGTTAGTATGCAATTACTGTTTTTTAAAAAAATATAATATTGGGATGGAAATATGCAATTCTTCTGGTGCATTGTAGTTCAATACTTGCAATGCTACATTTTTTTCTATTAAATGCTCAGTTTGCTATTTCCTAAGGTTGAGTGCTTAAAAAAGGTTTGAATGTACCGTACTCTGGATGGAATGCCTCCCCCTCACTAAAAAATCTGAGTACCTCACCAAGGGTAAAATTTGTAAGGTTTTCATGTTTGCAAAGGAAATGCTATTCAATTGCATCTGACAATATGCACATCTTACTAGCTGTTAGCTTTTGGCCAATTTACCTCCAAGCATTTCTGCCAGCTCTGGTCTAGTAACGAGTCGATCACTTTCCAGGTACACAATAAATGCTCCAAGAAAGGCGAACCGTTGACTCACAAAACGCCAGTGGTCACAAAATCTACAATAAAAACAACAAAATAATTAGAATTTAAAACACACAGCTGGCTTATCAGTGTCAGAGGACTTCTGAGTCCTTACACTGTAAGTCCCCTTTCTGTAGCATGAGGCAACTACATGTAACTAAAAGGATCTCTACACCTCTTGTTGAGATGTTAGTCCATTGCAGTCCCCCCTCCCCCCGAGCCAGTATTTTGACAGGTCGTCCAAACACCATGTTGGATTCAATATCAAGTCCAAACCCTGGCTGGTGTTATTCTGTTGTGTTCTTGGGCAGAATACTTTTACTCTCAGAGTGCCTTTCTCCACCAAATTATTTGTTAACAATTGAAGGGGCAAGGGCAAGAAACACACATCGAGTTTTGGCCAAATTGAAACACATTAGATATTCTGGAGCCCTGTGATGCTCAAGGAAAAAATATACCCGGTAATGTACTTACTGACCTGTAATATTGACCAGCTGGTATTTTCTCCACAAGATTTGCATACTGTGACTTGACAACAGTGAGCATTTGTCTGCTTTTAGCACAAATCTTCTTCACAGCTGAAAGCCAGAGTGATCATGATCAAAAACTTCCTTCTCCTTACATACAAAACACATAGTCAAACATCAGTGCTGAAGAGATTGTCTGTCAAGTTCTCATAAATGACATTGTACTAGAGCTTTGAAGATCACTTTTGGTGACATCATAATCCATATATGTATGAATGGGGCAAGGTAACACCGATTGTGTTATTTAAGGCGCAAGTGTTAACATGCAGTGTCGAACAAGCGAACAATGTTTTTGACTTCATAGAAGGATTTAAACATTCTGAATTCAGCCTTGTAAATGTCACTACAAAACAAGAAAACAAAGACAGAAAGCAAATTAATTTTATTTGTGTGAATGTTTTTATGGCTTAGTGGAAACCGAAAAAAGAAGATGCCTGCTCGAAGTACTGGGTAGTGTTGTTTGCTTGAAAACTACATATCAGAGGGTTTCCAAGGTTTTTGACAGGTAAAGCACCTGAGTGTATTTCTTTTTTTCTTTTCTCTAACCGAGCGAATGCGATTTTTGATTAATTATGCGAAAAGGTGCGAGTTGAGGTCAGTTATGGGTAATCACAACATTGCGTATTAATTATTAATATCATTTTTAATGAATTTTTAAAATTTTCGCATAATCCAGGATTTTCTCTGCATAATCAACACATTCCTCCACATAATCTTCCTGAAAATTTCCATATAATTTGTAATTTTTCTGCACCCTATTAGATGCCCTGACTCAGAGATCGTCTTCAGTTGATGTACTGTTAAGTTCTCACAAATATTTAACATTGCAAGGAATTATGTTTGGTTATCAGGAAGGAGAATTTAATGTAATGCATCAAACACAAACAACAGTGTTTAATCGGGATATCCAAACACTGAGAAGAGACTTTCATGTACCTTCAGGACTTGAAGATTGATGTACTGCTTGTAAAACAGCCAGGACTTCTCTTGCAGATTGTTCCAAGTCACGAATGACTGTCTTGATTCCCTGAAAAATTTACCACACATGCATCAGTATAAAATTTACATGTAAAGCCCTGTTAGTCTCTATCAAGACAAACTTAATTGCACACATTTTCTTCAAATGATTTTTCATGTTTTATCTTTTTCCTTTTATTAGTATCAAATCTAACTTCCTTTTCCAGGGATGTAGGTAAGATTTTCAACAGGGCAAAATTTACCTGATCACAGGTGGAAAAAAAAGGCGCATTAAAAAAATCGAAAGCTCTTCGAGCAACTTCATGGTAATTCCATGAAGTGCCAACCTTCGCATTTTTCAAAATATTAAGTGTCTAATAATGTAGTGATCTCACTTCATTTGCCTTTGAAAGTAATTATTTTTCCATGGGAGTTGCATCATTTATGGTTGCTGCTCTCAGGCTTCGTAGCGCGAATGCACCCAAGCAATGAGTGTTTCTTCTTGACTCAAAAAGATGAAAAACAGTGTGACATGACTGATACCTCTTTCCGTTGTATTTGCTTCATTCCATCTGCAGTTTTTTACCGATTTGTCACACTCCCAATTTTTCAATTAATTTTGTTTGTTGATGATCAAACGGCTAGCCTTATAGCCTTCAAATTCAACTCTTTTGTACTGCTATCGGATTTTTTTTGGCGGAAATACTTGGTTATAAGCTGAACCCCCAATTTTGTCAAGTTTTGATCAGTTCTCAGTAACATTTGGTTAAAAAAATCGCTTGGCTTACAGCCAAATAAATACGGTAAGTCAAGCAGGATTCTTTCTTTTTGAAAGGGATAAATGTGCAATGGATGTAGTACTAAGGGGGATGGGGTAATTGATGATTGATGTTTCATGGAAAATAAAACGGCCCTTTCACAATTCTCGAAAAATAATATTGGCAAATCATGCTTCACAAAAAAATAATAATAATAATTTGGAGAACGTTTTGGAAAATCACGGTTCGTGGTTCACTATGGATATTACAATTCACAAGGAAAAAAATTCGCCCCCTTCCCCAGCCCCCATGTCCAGGGTGTTGGGGGGGGGGGGGGAGAACAAGACCCCAATAAAGGATGCCCACCTCTTACTACAATTTGATACCCCAAAGCGTTGATTTTCTTACTTACTTAGAAGGTCAAGTTTTGGTTAAAAGATTAATAAATTTTGCCTTGGCCTGCAGCGGGACAGTCTGCAGAGACCTGCAGCAGCTGCAAGCGCGTGCAACACAGTCCACGTGGATTTACGAATTTATAATTACAGGAACGAACAAGCAGTGAGAACTCATAAAACGTACCTCTCTTATTTCCTGGTCATTTGATAAATAATCCTGAAAGGAAGCAAACAAAGAGATAAGCGGTTTTTCCTCTGTTTCCGTGACGTCGCTATTATCTTTCACTTCGGCCGCCATGTTGTTGAGTGTACGTATATTATGCAGCGGTGTGCTATTTACAATGTTGCGCGGTGGTCTGCGCGCATTCTCGTCCCCAGGGCCTCTCCGGGACGATTTTCAAAGCTTGACAGGGATCTAGGGCCGGCCTAGGCCTAGGGAGGCAGAAAATGGACAGGACTGATGAACGTTTAAAAAACCTTTATTGCTTTTGCCAGGAACCTGGATTTTGTCCGCAAAAGTGGGTGTCCATAATAGCGGGTGAGAGGCTGTATTCGCATAGCCACACTTACCATCTATTGGTAATCGCGCAATCTGATTGGCTACACAGGTGCAGTATATTTAACAATTATTCCATGAGTCCGCGTTGGATACGAGGTGGTAAATAGCCAACGAGGCGCGAAGCGCCGAGTTGGCTATAACGACTCGTATCCAACAAGGGCGAATGGAATAATTGTTTTATTAAATTCTTCTCAAGTTCACTGAACTTGAAAATCGAATGGACATTTCATTTTGATGTAAACGAAGTGATAGTATGAGGAGGCGCGAAAATTTCTGGCGCGGTGTTCACTTCTTGAGTTGAATGAAACATACGAGGAAAGCGAGCAAGAGAGTTTTCTTCAGAAGATTTTCCACAAACAATCCCCTCTAAAGTCGTCTAAATAGCATGGAAATTGTGACAACAGTTAAGATTTACGAGAAGATCCGAAGCAAAACCTTTTCTGGAAACTACAAGTCTTGTGCAAGTCGAACGAGGCAAGTGTTTAATTTGTACTTCTTTACGGCTCCACGACTGTCATCAAGACTGCTATATTATTTGAAGCGAAATTGAGCTCAAAGTGGAACAGGTTTACTAAAGTATGAAAGGGCAAAACCAAGATTGAAAGGTAACAAACTTTACTGAAGTGCTGAGCCTAGTTTTATGACGAACACTGAATGAAACTGTGTCAGTTTGCCGTTCTTTCGTAAATTATTTGCTGCTTTTATACTTTATTCACTCGCTCTTGCTGTGCGTTCAGTTTAAAAGTATTATTAATTACACTTTTCGCATCTATCCTTTTGTTTTGCGTAGTTTAATTTACTATGGCATTTCTTTGGTTTTTGTAGGCACCACTTATTATTTCTTGCTCATAAAGCTGGCCAAATTTGCTGTTCAAAACCATTTTGATGGAACTGTCGCTTCCCGCAGAAAAATTTTAGTTTGGCAACAGTAACGCAATCATTTTCCAAATAAGGTCAAACTAAGGTATACGAGCTGACAACCGGGATTGAGTGAACCAATCAGAATGCTAGAAATGCAATATCCTTGGCTGAAAATTTAATAACTAACAATAAGACGGTGAGCTCGAGGTTTCTATCGACTTCATAGTTGGCTCGGGCCAATAGAAACCTCGAGCTTTCCGTCTGATTTCCCCCGAGGAGGCATTCATTGTAGCTTGCGCGTATATATAGCAAATGTATTTCACAGTCAGAATATACGGTATGTATATCTCGATTTGCTCGAGCAAGGCCGCGAGGAATCTCTGGGTAATGATGACGTTTTGCAGCAAGGGACCTCTGGGCAGTGATGACGTAAAAGCAAAATTGCCCGAAGGAGTTATGAGTATTATGACGTCACTATAACAGGGGGTACCGGTAAATGAAAATCCCTATCTTGGGTTAGACCGGTATTAAAAGGACTGACGCGTGTTTTGGCATCTGTCACACTGCTTTGGTTGTGTTAAGTGAGATTTGAAGCAGTTGTTAGAGCGGTTTTTACTTGAGTGTCGAAAGTTAATTGCGTTTGCTTTGGTTTTGCATTACTACGCTTAGTGATTGGCTTAAAAAACTCGCGCAACTTTCTTAGCCAATCAGGAGTTAAACCAAAACCAATCGTGATTTGCTCCAGCACGTTTTCCCGCGCTTCGCATCAGCTACCTGTATTTGCTTCGAGTTTTGATTGGTTTACTGGATTGTCTGTGTCCTTTGTGATTGGCCAGAGTAATTACTTTGCTTTTGGTTTTACGACACTCAATTGAAAACTGCTCTAGTAATACGTCGGAAGATTTCGAGCAATTGGTTTCGTGTTCTTGGGTACGTGTGTTCCAAGAGTTGGTTCGAGCGTTATTAAAGGGTTTGCTCTCGGGGGTAATTCGTTTCGCTAACAAACTGTCAGATTATTTAATCCAAAAAGTGGTTTAAATTAGGATCAAAAATTGTTTTCTCGAATCTTTGAATGTGCCATATTTTGTTACTTGTGGAAATTTTAGGCTTTTTGAACTGGAAATTATTGTAAGTTAATTGTGAATGTTATAAGCCCGGGAATAATCTTGCGTGTTGTCACCACGAATAATGTGTTATGTGTTATTTCCGCTAGTGTTATTTCCGCGCGCTAGGTAATATATTCAACTTAAACATAAGAATATTTTTAGGACGCAATGGTGTCACACAACAAGAAATTCCGCAGCAAACAGACCAAACAATGTCTTGACGTACATGGCACAGTAAAAAAGAAGCCTAATTTTAAAGGCGACACACTAATTCTAGATTATTGTTGTAACACAAATTATAAAAAGGCGGGGGCAGCTTTATAGTGAGAACTATTACTAGTTATAAGCTGGCTCCTGAAAGGATTAAATATTTATCGCTGATAATAATCCCACAACTCTTGACACAAATGACAATTTATTTATTACTTTAGAAAAGAAACAATAACAACAAAAAGTGACACGATTGTTTTTCCCTGAACGCTAACACTGTTCCCATCATTCCATCATGCTTGTTGCCGGGGGAACTGGACTCGACACTGCATTGTCGCCAGGCACGTGAGGCATCTGGCCAGCGGCAACATGAGTTAAAGGAACATTGCTGGGGGTACCGGGGCTTGACGCAGGGGATGCAGCGTTCGATCCCATGAATGACACCGGGGTGCTGCAGCCGGAGGGAGGGTGTGATCCGATTGGAGGTACAGAGCCTGGGTTCATGGCTGGAGCCGGGGAGGCAGAGGCAGAGGGGGGATTGGACCCGACGAGCTGGCTGCTACCTGCAACTTCAAAAAAAAAAAAAAAACAATGTTAGAAATAAGTTGTCGTGAGGTAGAAAAATAAGCAAGTAGCAGCACACAAAGGCGCAGACTGCCAATCAACTAAGGCACAAATGTGGTGTCAGGGTAGAAGATACACCTAATTTGCTCTGTAGTTTGAAATGGGGGAATGGAATACCCGAGTGATTATTTCAAATTCCAGTTTTCTCATGTTAAACTCCATGATAAGACTAGCTATCCCTTTACACGATTTTATTTTTGGCAAGAAACCTAGAGTAATTCACCTTATGTTACTTCATACAGTTATTCTGTTCCTTGGGAGAATTGGTGTGGGCTTATACCTAACCTTCACAATTCTATGAGCGTGCTTACTCGAAGGCGGTCGCTTATTCCAGAGAAAAAAAATGTACCGCACATCGCTTAAAAAACTGCATCAATTGTGATCCTTTCAGGACATATCGACTCTTATTTATAACCAGGGTTAAGTCTACAACAGTTATTTTCTTGACCCAATTCAAATACTGAAATCTTACCTTGTTGCGCAGGACTGGCGACCTGTGGCACATGACTTGGTACTCCAGGTTGAGGGACCTGGGACGGGGCTTGTTGTGAATGCCTCCGTTGTTGCGGTACCTGTGGCTGTGGCTGCTGTTGCTGTGGGAATTGGGGTTGAGGTTGGGATACCTGTGGCTGCGGTTGAATCTGCCCTGGGGAGGGTGCTGAGGGGGACAGGTGACCGGCCGCAGCACGTGCGCGTAGCTCTGCCGCTTTCAGTTGTTCTTGATGAAACTGTTGGCGCTCAGCAAGAAGCTGTTGACGCTGGTACTCCAACTTTTATAAAAGAAAAGAAAAAGAAAATGAATTAATGAAGAGAAAATGAGTGATCTTCCTTTCAAATATACAAACGTAACGCCATAATCTCCTTCGTCTTGCAGTTTGAATTGCCACGCAACGCTCCTCTGTACAGAAGCGTTGCGTGACGACCAAAAGTAACGCCCGTCGTGAAGGAGACAAGTAACACATTACCTAGCAACCACACTGTCATGTGGTTTTCTGGGAACATTTCTAGAACCAAAAAACCCCTCTTTTTCAAAGCGTGCCAGTGATCAGATCGTGCACCTTCTACTCAAAAGAGTTACCATTTGTTTTCTTTTCTTATCACCAAACATTCAAGCTTCTGTGTGATGTACTACGTGGATGACACAAAAATATCTTAATTCATCAACAGTTTCTTGTACTTACCGCCTCTCGTTCGCGGTCCATGATAGTCTCAAGTTCTTCAAAGTGACGCAGTTTAATCTCTAGTTTCTTCATCTGTGTCTCAACAAGAAGCGCTACAAGGCTCTTGATCTTACGCTCTTCAACTTGAGCCAGGTGCTATCAGGAAAAGAGAAATTGTGCCATCGCTGTCGATGTTTATAGAAAGCCCACGCACACAGACAGATATCTAGATTATAATTCTCACCATGATAATAAACACAAGGCCAGCACGGCGGCAACTCTTTTACACAGAGCCCTAAATTTACCCAACTCTTCCGAAGGAAAACAACGAGAACTTAACCGTGTTCATTCAGCACTTGAATCTAATGGTTACCCATCGAAGTTCATTAAAAACATCCAGTGTAACAAAACCCGACCCTCGACAGTGCTGTCCCCGGAGGAACTTGTTGGAACATTCTTCAAAATGGTCGAGGCGCCCGAATCACACAAGTCATTCGCCTCTCTACCATACATTAAAGGCGTAACAGAACCTCTGACCCGTGTCCTCAAAAAGCACGATATCACAGTAGTAAACAAACCACTGACCACCCTTCAACAACAGTTCCCGGCTCCAAAATTTCGACCTTCTTTGGAATCGCAGACAAACGTTGTCTATAAAATTCCTTGTTCTGAGTGTTCATGGTGTTACATTGGTGAGACGGGCAGAGCCTTCAACACCAGGAAAAAAGAACACCTGAGAAATGTAAAAACCGCGGCAAAAGGTTCAAGAATTGCCAATCACGTCTGGTCCAACAATCACGCGATTGACTTTGATAATGCATCTGTCATTGACAAAGGCGGCTTTAGAACAAGAAAAACGTTGGAAGCGTGGCATTCGAAGCTAACTCCCAATGCGGATAACAATTCCTGTCCTCTACCTGGACAGTACAACATTCTTTTTAACAAATATTCTTAGTTATTAGCATTTTTATTTCGCATTCTTTTTAACAAATATTCTTAGTTATTAGCATTTTTATTTCGCAACTTCACACACTGCATATTTTACCGTTTTACATTTTACCCGTCGAAGGCTGTAGTTCAAACAGCCGAAAGCTTGTATTTTTAAAGTTTTTAAGTCAGAGATCGTTTCAAATTTTATAATATGTTGTATCCTGGCTGCGGTCCTTCAATATTTTCAAGGAAAAGAGAAGTTACTCAAAATTCTTAGTGCTGTTTAATTATGCGTAAAAATGATATTACCCCCTCCTCCCGCCCCCTTCAAAAAATAAATAAATAAACGAACGAACAAACGAAAGGACGGATGGACAAAAAAAGAAACAAACCAAAGTATTGAAGACCTAGACATTAGGTTAAACCACGATTCACGCCCAGATTGCAACCAGATTTCCCCAGAGATAAAAGAAGTCAGTTCTTTTAGCCAACGAAAGCATTTTGTTCATTGCTGACTATAAATGTTACTACTACTACAGAGCTACTCCATCCGCTTTACAATACTTTGCAACTTACAATTTAGTGAATATTCAAAACGTAAATAAATAACCATGTTTGTTATTCTAGATTTTTTTTTTCATTCCTTTCGAAAGTCTCGGTGGAAAATGATCAGTTTACAAAGAATTTCCCGGGGAACGGTTTAAATCTATCAACTGAAAATTGATCAAATGCAAACATCGATCCGTCAAATGAAGGGTTCCTCGGTGCTGCATACATTATTTCATAAAACACCCTTTCCTAATCAGTAGAATTTTATTTCCAAGATACTGTGATTGCGCTTTACTTAGCTTGTCTGACATGTGCCGGATGATAACGAAATCTACAGTAAGGTTACCTTGGCTTTTACTGCAGCAGCTGCCAGAGCTGATGCGGCTGCCTTAGCAATGTTTTCTTCGTTGATAGTCTGTGTTTTCTCTCCGTTCTGTGCTTGGCTACTCGACTCCGACGAGTCTTCCATCTAAAACCAGGGAGAAAATCACAGTAAGAGCGTGTCCGTATTAACTCTCACAGTGCCTTTCTTTTCAACAGGTTAACAAACAGATATTCTGGCGCATTGTTGGGGAAATCTTTCATAATGCTGGGGGAAACCTTCTACGGACTAGCATTTCATGTAGCAATACTTTTCATCGCATTATGCTACAGAAACTGAAATTAAAGCAGCAGCTTTCAGAGCAGTAGCTTTCAGAGCTACAAGGCTCTTGATCTTACGCTCTTCAACTTGAGCCAGGTGCTATCAGGAAAAGAGAAATTGTGCCATCGCTGTCGATGTTTATAGAAAGCCCACGCACACAGACAGATATCTAGATTATAATTCTCACCATGATAATAAACACAAGGCCAGCACGGCGGCAACTCTTTTACACAGAGCCCTAAATTTACCCAACTCTTCCGAAGGAAAACAACGAGAACTTAACCGTGTTCATTCAGCACTTGAATCTAATGGTTACCCATCGAAGTTCATTAAAAACATCCAGTGTAACAAAACCCGACCCTCGACAGTGCTGTCCCCGGAGGAACTTGTTGGAACATTCTTCAAAATGGTCGAGGCGCCCGAATCACACAAGTCATTCGCCTCTCTACCATACATTAAAGGCGTAACAGAACCTCTGACCCGTGTCCTCAAAAAGCACGATATCACAGTAGTAAACAAACCACTGACCACCCTTCAACAACAGTTCCCGGCTCCAAAATTTCGACCTTCTTTGGAATCGCAGACAAACGTTGTCTATAAAATTCCTTGTTCTGAGTGTTCATGGTGTTACATTGGTGAGACGGGCAGAGCCTTCAACACCAGGAAAAAAGAACACCTGAGAAATGTAAAAACCGCGGCAAAAGGTTCAAGAATTGCCAATCACGTCTGGTCCAACAATCACGCGATTGACTTTGATAATGCATCTGTCATTGACAAAGGCGGCTTTAGAACAAGAAAAACGTTGGAAGCGTGGCATTCGAAGCTAACTCCCAATGCGGATAACAATTCCTGTCCTCTACCTGGACAGTACAACATTCTTTTTAACAAATATTCTTAGTTATTAGCATTTTTATTTCGCATTCTTTTTAACAAATATTCTTAGTTATTAGCATTTTTATTTCGCAACTTCACACACTGCATATTTTACCGTTTTACATTTTACCCGTCGAAGGCTGTAGTTCAAACAGCCGAAAGCTTGTATTTTTAAAGTTTTTAAGTCAGAGATCGTTTCAAATTTTATAATATGTTGTATCCTGGCTGCGGTCCTTCAATATTTTCAAGGAAAAGAGAAGTTACTCAAAATTCTTAGTGCTGTTTAATTATGCGTAAAAATGATATTACCCCCTCCTCCCGCCCCCTTCAAAAAATAAATAAATAAACGAACGAACAAACGAAAGGACGGATGGACAAAAAAAGAAACAAACCAAAGTATTGAAGACCTAGACATTAGGTTAAACCACGATTCACGCCCAGATTGCAACCAGATTTCCCCAGAGATAAAAGAAGTCAGTTCTTTTAGCCAACGAAAGCATTTTGTTCATTGCTGACTATAAATGTTACTACTACTACAGAGCTACTCCATCCGCTTTACAATACTTTGCAACTTACAATTTAGTGAATATTCAAAACGTAAATAAATAACCATGTTTGTTATTCTAGATTTTTTTTTCATTCCTTTCGAAAGTCTCGGTGGAAAATGATCAGTTTACAAAGAATTTCCCGGGGAACGGTTTAAATCTATCAACTGAAAATTGATCAAATGCAAACATCGATCCGTCAAATGAAGGGTTCCTCGGTGCTGCATACATTATTTCATAAAACACCCTTTCCTAATCAGTAGAATTTTATTTCCAAGATACTGTGATTGCGCTTTACTTAGCTTGTCTGACATGTGCCGGATGATAACGAAATCTACAGTAAGGTTACCTTGGCTTTTACTGCAGCAGCTGCCAGAGCTGATGCGGCTGCCTTAGCAATGTTTTCTTCGTTGATAGTCTGTGTTTTCTCTCCGTTCTGTGCTTGGCTACTCGACTCCGACGAGTCTTCCATCTAAAACCAGGGAGAAAATCACAGTAAGAGCGTGTCCGTATTAACTCTCACAGTGCCTTTCTTTTCAACAGGTTAACAAACAGATATTCTGGCGCATTGTTGGGGAAATCTTTCATAATGCTGGGGGAAACCTTCTACGGACTAGCATTTCATGTAGCAATACTTTTCATCGCATTATGCTACAGAAACTGAAATTAAAGCAGCAGCTTTCAGAGCAGTAGCTTTCAGAGCTACAAGGCTCTTGATCTTACGCTCTTCAACTTGAGCCAGGTGCTATCAGGAAAAGAGAAATTGTGCCATCGCTGTCGATGTTTATAGAAAGCCCACGCACACAGACAGATATCTAGATTATAATTCTCACCATGATAATAAACACAAGGCCAGCACGGCGGCAACTCTTTTACACAGAGCCCTAAATTTACCCAACTCTTCCGAAGGAAAACAACGAGAACTTAACCGTGTTCATTCAGCACTTGAATCTAATGGTTACCCATCGAAGTTCATTAAAAACATCCAGTGTAACAAAACCCGACCCTCGACAGTGCTGTCCCCGGAGGAACTTGTTGGAACATTCTTCAAAATGGTCGAGGCGCCCGAATCACACAAGTCATTCGCCTCTCTACCATACATTAAAGGCGTAACAGAACCTCTGACCCGTGTCCTCAAAAAGCACGATATCACAGTAGTAAACAAACCACTGACCACCCTTCAACAACAGTTCCCGGCTCCAAAATTTCGAC
This sequence comes from Oculina patagonica, assembly GCF_052425735.1. Taxonomy (NCBI): domain Eukaryota; kingdom Metazoa; phylum Cnidaria; class Anthozoa; order Scleractinia; family Oculinidae; genus Oculina; species Oculina patagonica. Next base: position 13,572,022 of record NC_135764.1, on the reverse strand, counting down.
CTTCTTTGGAATCGCAGACAAACGTTGTCTATAAAATTCCTTGTTCTGAGTGTTCATGGTGTTACATTGGTGAGACGGGCAGAGCCTTCAACACCAGGAAAAAAGAACACCTGAGAAATGTAAAAACCGCGGCAAAAGGTTCAAGAATTGCCAATCACGTCTGGTCCAACAATCACGCGATTGACTTTGATAATGCATCTGTCATTGACAAAGGCGGCTTTAGAACAAGAAAAACGTTGGAAGCGTGGCATTCGAAGCTAACTCCCAATGCGGATAACAATTCCTGTCCTCTACCTGGACAGTACAACATTCTTTTTAACAAATATTCTTAGTTATTAGCATTTTTATTTCGCATTCTTTTTAACAAATATTCTTAGTTATTAGCATTTTTATTTCGCAACTTCACACACTGCATATTTTACCGTTTTACATTTTACCCGTCGAAGGCTGTAGTTCAAACAGCCGAAAGCTTGTATTTTTAAAGTTTTTAAGTCAGAGATCGTTTCAAATTTTATAATATGTTGTATCCTGGCTGCGGTCCTTCAATATTTTCAAGGAAAAGAGAAGTTACTCAAAATTCTTAGTGCTGTTTAATTATGCGTAAAAATGATATTACCCCCTCCTCCCGCCCCCTTCAAAAAATAAATAAATAAACGAACGAACAAACGAAAGGACGGATGGACAAAAAAAGAAACAAACCAAAGTATTGAAGACCTAGACATTAGGTTAAACCACGATTCACGCCCAGATTGCAACCAGATTTCCCCAGAGATAAAAGAAGTCAGTTCTTTTAGCCAACGAAAGCATTTTGTTCATTGCTGACTATAAATGTTACTACTACTACAGAGCTACTCCATCCGCTTTACAATACTTTGCAACTTACAATTTAGTGAATATTCAAAACGTAAATAAATAACCATGTTTGTTATTCTAGATTTTTTTTTCATTCCTTTCGAAAGTCTCGGTGGAAAATGATCAGTTTACAAAGAATTTCCCGGGGAACGGTTTAAATCTATCAACTGAAAATTGATCAAATGCAAACATCGATCCGTCAAATGAAGGGTTCCTCGGTGCTGCATACATTATTTCATAAAACACCCTTTCCTAATCAGTAGAATTTTATTTCCAAGATACTGTGATTGCGCTTTACTTAGCTTGTCTGACATGTGCCGGATGATAACGAAATCTACAGTAAGGTTACCTTGGCTTTTACTGCAGCAGCTGCCAGAGCTGATGCGGCTGCCTTAGCAATGTTTTCTTCGTTGATAGTCTGTGTTTTCTCTCCGTTCTGTGCTTGGCTACTCGACTCCGACGAGTCTTCCATCTAAAACCAGGGAGAAAATCACAGTAAGAGCGTGTCCGTATTAACTCTCACAGTGCCTTTCTTTTCAACAGGTTAACAAACAGATATTCTGGCGCATTGTTGGGGAAATCTTTCATAATGCTGGGGGAAACCTTCTACGGACTAGCATTTCATGTAGCAATACTTTTCATCGCATTATGCTACAGAAACTGAAATTAAAGCAGCAGCTTTCAGAGCAGTGCAGAAGATTACAATGCAGACTTTGCTTTGTTGTAAACATTAGTTTTATATCCAAATAACTCTACCTTAACATCTTGTGCCCGTGTCTCCCCTCCCTCAGGTCCTGCTAATTGACTTCCGTTCACTTCCATGGGCTGCGGTGTTTCTTCTAAACAATACAAGGATGTAAAAGTGATAATGTTCTAAGGTAATACTTTTCACTTTCGTCTAAAGCTTGGAGAGTGGGGTGGGGCAGTGTGGTCATCAGAGTTAACTAACAGGGCCCAGTTGTTCAAAGGGTGGATAACACTATCCACCGCATAAATCGCTATCCAGCAGATAACTGTTGGCAAAACGTACTACGCTCTCCACTGGATAGCGATTTATCTGGTGGATAGAGTTATCTACCTTTTGAACAACTGGGCCCAGGTCGATATCGTACCCAGTCTTTAGGATAATCGGCCAGCGCTGACCGTGGATCCTGAAGACTGAGTGCAACATTCCTGGCGCGTGAATATGTTACTTAAGCGTATTTCGGCAAATCGTCCAAGAAACACTCGAGTTTCTTCCTAAATTAACAAACTAATAAAAAGACAAACACAGGTGAATTCTCTAACATTTATCACGACAGCGTGACGCCAAACGCGGTACTTAACTACCGTATGGCGTGAAGTTGACGTGTTAATTATAACTAGGGGTAGCTGACACTAAAAGTGCCCCCGCTCTTTTGATCATATCTGAAATGAATAGAATGGAAACTTGTTTGTGTTTATTTTTTAGGGCTGTATGTGGGAAACTGTAGCTTAATGCGGTTTAGTGCATAGTTAGTAACTATGTTCATAGTGTTACAGGGTTGAGTGGTTATCGCATCTGGGTACTGGGTGAGGCATTGATGGGCAGTGAGAAGTTGAAGATATAGCTTATTTTGATTATTAAATATTTATTTCTCTTTCCATTTTAAAATACTAAACTGTAACAATTTTGTAATGTGACAGTCGAGTTTTTGAGCTTTTGCAAGGTAAGGCTGTTTTGATTGGATTTTGTTGCCATCGAAATACATTACAAAGCTTGCTACTGTAGACTGAGCAAGTTGGTTATGATTGCTGGATTGAAAGATTGCATAATCTCAAAAACTTACGTAAAAGTCTAAATACGAAAGTTGGAATTAACTTACAACGAATTCTAAAATTCGCTAATTTGATTTGTTCGATGGTTTCCGCTCCCGAAAGTGCTAAAAACGTGTCGGCGTTTTGTCGTTTTCGATTACAGTAAAAAATTACAGAGCATTTTTTAAGAAGGTCTAAAAAACATGCATTGATCGTACAGAAAAGCCTCGCAACGCAAAATGTTTTATAAATAAAACAATCGCCGACACGTTCTTGGTTTTTACACATTTTTGCTGACCGACATGTTGAAGTAATTCCTCTTAACAATTGAAGTCAATTGAACAAAATCCCTTGGAGTTTAAGCTTTCACGTGAACAAATATATAACTCTCGAGAGAAAATAGCGTTTAGAAAAATCTATTAGCCTGTGAATACAGCCGCTTCTCATTCACGTCCCTCAACGAAGAATGAGAGACGGCTGTATTCGCAGCTAATAATCTATCTGCTTGGTTTGTTTTTGTCCGGTCACCTCCTGGGGAAAATGTTCACGTGGAGCGCTCTTCGTTGCTGGACGCGAATGAGAGGGGGCTGTATTCGTAGGCTACGAATTTCTATTAGAAGTGCAGCGACCGAATACAAAGCCCTGACTAAAAGATCAAACGTTCTCAGCAAGCATCGCTTTAGATGTTTATTCCCGACAAAAGCTTGAAAAGTCTGAAAACTATATACAAGTTTGCCGATGTCGCGTAGGCTCTTCCGGTTGGAACATCATTCTAATTAGCTTTTATAACACCTAGCTTTATACGTCATCATTACCCGATACTATTTGCAGGCAAAACCTATTGTGACGTCATCATTACCCGATACTAGCTTGCGCGCTCACTTCAACCAAGTCGAGATTTTTTCTGGCTTCTGACTATATGCACTATATTTCCCCCTGTATTTCCTCTGTATTTTCCTTATGTAACTACTTATACGTGGGGGACACTATAATGCCTCCTCGGGCTTTGGCCTCTGGGCCAAAGCCCTGCGGGGGCAATAAATCCCAGCAATTTCTCCAAGAAACAAATTGCAAACAATAACAAAAGCTACATTCTTCTTAGGCTGCATTCATTATGTATCCTACAGGGGGGGGGGGCAGAGGATTTTAGGGGGGGTTCTCAAATTTTTAGAGCAAAAAAAGGGGGGATATGAAAATTGTTTAAATATCTCCGGGGGGATGCTTATTTTTTGTAAGGTTCTGTCTCGAAATGATAAGTACAGCAGCTTCTTTCAAGAATTGTAGGCAACAAGGGTACCTCTATTATTCTGAGAGACTATAGTAACTATTTTGAAGTTTTTAAGTAGTGTGCCTGGCCTGTAGATGTAATGTTTCGATACAGTATAGAAAGTAAAACATCTAAAACGGAACCATTTAATGCAACCTCAGAAAAATGATAAGATAAGGAGAATAATGGCACATGTCGCACTTGAGAGGAATGATGCTGAACGGCCGGAAAACGAGGGTGAAGAGGATGGCGACAGCGGAAATGAATGCGTGGATGAGTGTGATAGTGAGAGTGGTGATAATGATGAGGTTGTTGCTTTTGTCAACGAGAGTTACAGTGAAACGCAGGTTCCTGTCAATACTCCTGGTAGTACTGGTACTCGAGCTGGCAGCCTATCTATACCTAATTCGCGCTACTTAGACTGGCTCGCATAGGTATGACATAAACAGTCAAAGCACTCTCGATGTTCTTATTAAACATGTCTCTTGAAATTTCAAACATATGTAGTGTACTATTACCTTATTCTTACTAATTTTCGCGTGTACTTAATTTTGCGAAAATTCGGGAGCCGAATTTCGCAAGTATTAATTTTCACGATTGCAAGAAAAATTAGAGCAAAAGTGTATTAAATTTCGCGATTTTGTCAGTGTTTTATTGATCAGTCGTTAAATACTATGGAACTACTGGGAATACAAAGGTCTGGCTCAATGTAACTACAAGGAACCTCCAAATGTAAACTTTGTTGACTGTTAGTGTACTAAAGAGGTTTTGGCCAATTTACAAGTTAAAGAACAGTAATCAGAGGAAGGGTGCTTGTCGAAAACAAGAAGGAAAAGTACTTCAAGGGTAGAAGGTTGTTTAAGTTCTAAACATTTAAAATTTTTAATTACTTTTACTTAACAATAAGGTATTAATTTTCGCGTGTGCAAATTTCGCGAAATATTTTTTTTCGCGCATATGAAATTTATTTTGAAATCGCGAAAATCAGTACTCGCAAAAATTAGTAAGACAAAGGTATACAGATATTTATTTTGATATCTGTTGAGAGGGAGGAGGGGGGGGGGGTATTCATTTTTCGGCTGATTGCTTGGGGGAATTATGAAAATTTGTATGGGCCTTGGGGGGATATAAAAAAATGGGCCGCTGAAAAAAAAATCCTCTGTCCCCCCCTGTAGCATACATAATGAATGCAGCCTTAGTGACCAAACAAAAAATGAATTTACGACACGTGAAGACAATTTCCCTTGTCCTTGTAAAAAACAAAGAATTTCCCCTCACTTTGAATTTGTAATTTATACCTGCATTTTCTTCAGAGGTCTCCTGCTTCACTTTTTCTGCTCGGGCGCTAGCAGCGTTCTTAACATGGCTGTCGATGACTGCCTGGGGTATTTCGTCCTTCATTTCGGAAAATTTCTCTGTTGTGTTTAAAACACAAATGAAAACAGAAGGGTTTAAAGACATGTTACATAATATAAGCATCATAAAAACCAAACCCAAACCAACACTGCTTTGTTCTACGTTTTTCACCTGGCACACGAGTGGCAGCGGTTGCTTGATGACATTGAAAGTGTTTAGCTTTGTGATTGGTTAAAGAAAGTCGCGTGGCACGTTCTAGCCAATCAGAGTGCAGATGTCTTCTAACTTAAGCCAATGAAGTACATGGCCAAAGCCAATTGTGGCTTGTAAAGCGAATTTTCCTTCTCTTTTTTCATTTGCATAGTTTGTACCGTTGCCACGCAAATTTGACATATTTTTGACAGCTGTCTGTTTGAATTGACCAATCAAAATCTCAGACAGGGTGAAGTTGACATGACAATGTAATATTTCGTACCGTGTGACAGCGTGTAAGGAAATGTTATCTAACCTAAAGTAGCTTTAGCGGCAGCACTTGCCACACGAGGATCCACAACTGAGGCAAGAAAAGCCACAGTGGACATAATCGGGTTCCCCTGCTGACTGAATGGCACAGGCTGATGTGACAACGGACCTGAAAAAAAAAAACAAAAAGCCAAGGAAATCAAATTTCAATATAAATGTTTAAAGTCTGGCGATGTTGCTGTGACAACTACCACTTTCGAAAAGCCCAGGAAACGAAAGAAAAAAGTTAATGGAGGGGTCCTTAGTTTTAGAAATGAAGATTTTTAAAAATTAATTAACCCTTAGAATCCTAAGGTTCTGGTATTTTTTAAGCAGTTTTCTGGGCTCAAACTAATCTGTCGAATTTCGTGATTGCATATAAGAAGCTCAAGTAAAAATGTGTGCTGTTTCAAAACACTGAGGGCTCAAAGTTTCATTGTGACGTCAGTATTCAACCGTTTCTTTCTTGTTGAGCGAGCATACGGGCTCGAATCTGGCGAATATTTCGTTTATAAGTGTTTTTTTCGAGTCATTTTCCACTGCAGAAGCCCCCAGGCTGGCATCATTAAGCTAGAATGGTGGGTAGAGGCCAGCATCTGAAAGAAACCAGAGTTGAGAGATGATTTTGTCTTGATTGGAACGCCAGAAATATTCGAATCGAAAGATGGCGGTTCATTGGTAAAGTTGTCTCTCTGGCCGTTCTGTGGGTGGATTCCAAGACCTGCCAAGGCATTTTGGACGAGTTCTGACTTCCAAAGAATGCAATCGGTGCAACATTTTGCCGGCAGGATATATATGATATATATATGGAATAAAGGTAGGAAGCCTTTCATGCCGCCGCCATGACTGTTTTTCCCAAGCATCCCTTTCGGTCAGTAACGAGGAAATTACAGGTTTGCAAGCATAGCTCTAATCGAATAGTAATTGCTGAGTCTGCTGAATGATTGATGGGAAATTTCCTTGGTGAACGGAAGGGAATAGGGTCAAAGTTTGCTGCAAATGTATATTTTTGAAGTCAGAATTATTTTTTCATTAAAAAAAGGAGGCAAAGATGTGTGTTTTTTGTTGTTGTCCTGTTACGTAGAAAACGGGCATTTCCAGATTTGCTGCTGAACAAACAACCATATGCAACAGAAATCAAGAGTTTTAGTCAGTTAGTTGGCTTTTAAAGCTATGAAAATTATCACTTTGCCATAAAAAGCAGTCATTACTATCGTGTGCCCAGATATGTAAAAGCTAGAGCTTTTTCAATCACTGCTGGTATTTTCCACGCACATATGCGTTGTTAGGACTTAAAGGGTTAAGTTCTGTATGACATGTTTCTTGAACGTCACAGAAACCAACTTTTTCAGGTTATTTTTGATTTCTCAGACACTGAGACATTGTATTAAAGCATATTTAAGAGTTCTTAACTACAGTCTACTTAAATTTATTGGGAAATTATCTATTCTACAACTTTTTACCAATCTATGGCCGTTACAGTAAGTACACAATTAATTTATAACGACTGTGTGTTAATTGAACACCTTTTGTTTCCAAATAACATAGTTGTTGGAAACTCCCTTAGGTTCAACTAGCGAAAGCAACAGCATAATAGGATAAGTAGATGATATTTCAGAACATGATAACACCCAAACAAAACTATCCAACAATAGCAATAAGGTTTTGAAGACTGCAAGCTCCTTCATTCTCCTGCTCAGTTATTTGTTTCCAAATAACATAGTTGTTGGAAACTCCCTTAGGTTCAACTAGCATATGTGAAAGCAACAGCATTAAAGGATAAGTAGATGATATTTCAGAACATGATAACACCCAAACAAAACTATCCAGCAATAGAGAGTCTACATTGTTTTAAAAATGGCCTAATTGATTTTTACGCATCTAGCCTTAAGGACATTCATCATTTTACAGTTTTTTAATTCTTAATCCCTATTTTTAGAAATTTCTGTATTTTAATTCAAATTTTAAATTGTATATATTATGTAGTTGTAATTTGTAATCCGAGGGCCGCTTGTTTGTCAGTAGTTTTTACTGTTTGCCGTTACCCTCTTTTAATAATAAAGTTGATTGAAGTTGATTGAAATAGCAATGAGGTTTTGAAGACTGCAACCTCCTTCAATCTCCTGCTCATTTATGCCTTTCATGCATTTCTTTTTATGCCTTTCTACAACCTCAATCCATTACTTAGCAGCTAATTTGCAATTTTTTAACCGCCTATAATCTCACCTAGCTGTACATCCTCAAGGTAAGGGTCCTCTATCGGCAGTCTTAGAAAGTGCAGAATACATTGGTCTTGTGTTCGTGTTCCAACATGTTCAGCTACCTTGTTCCAGTCGTCTTTGAACATCTCAAGTCCCTGAATAAAGAATAAGAGAAAAACAATTCATGCTACCAATCTCGCCAAAAAAATCCTGTCTTTATTTGGGACTTCGGTTTGGAGGCGCGGTGGCCTAATGGTTAGCGCTGGACTGGGGTCATTGTGTTGTGTTTGTGGGCAAGACACTTTACTCTCACAGTGCCTCTCTCCACCCAGGTGTATAAATGGGTACCGGCGAATTTACTGCTGGGGGTAACCCTGTGATGGACTAGCATCCCATCTAGAGGGAGTCGAAATACTCAGTGTCACCTCATGCTACTGAAATCGAGATAAACTCCAGTCTGATGGGCCACTAGGCTCGAACGCAGACTTAAGCTTTTTTTAAGAGTCGTATAGGCAGCGTGGCCAAGTGGCTAGGACGCTGGACTAGTAATCCGGAGGTCCCGGGTTCAAATCCTCCTCCCTGCCACTAGAAGAATTTGTGTTTGGTGGTTCTGAATTCAACTCCTCCACGCTTTGTAAAACGCCAACTGGTCAGCCTCCTGCCAGAAGGGGTTTTTAGCAAGTTTTCTGTCCGATTTACCATATTTGTAAACTTATTTACAGTGTCCTCAATTAGCACAGCAGTGCTAAATACACTGGCACTTAAATAAAGTGATTCATTTATCTTTTCATTTCATTCATAAAAGCAACAGTTTTAATTTAGTATTAATATTCTTCGTACCTCTGACAACAGAAGCGTCTCTTGTTCAGTCCATTCCTTAGTAGCGGTTGCGGCCTGCAGGAACAAAAACATTGAAGGTTTAAAACTTGCACGCCAAAATTTCTGATACTACGTGTAGTTAAGAAAGCGGCCACCACAATTTTGGGAACAAAAAATCTGAAATAAGCTACAGCATTTTAACTAAATGATAATGGTATATCACTTGTAGTAGATGTAATAGAGCAGTTTTTACTTGAGTGAGTGTGAAAGTTAATTGCGTTTGCTTTGGTTTGGCATTGCTACGCTTGGTGATTGGCTTAAAAATTTCGCGCCACTTTCTCAGCCAATCAGAACTAAAACCAAAACCAATCGTGACTCGCTCGCGCTTGTTTCCCGCGCTTCGTGCCAGCTACATGTATTTGCTTCGAGTTTTGATTGGTTCACTGGATTGTCTGTGTCCTGTGTCCTTTGTGATTGGCCAGAGTAATTACTTTCGTTTTGGTTTTACGACACTCAATTGAAAACTGCTCTAAAGTAGTTTGTCAAATCCCTATGACTGAAACCTGTCTATGGTTTAAGGTTTAGCGCCCATTTCAAATGACAGTAAACTGTTGTGTGTGAATTTTGCGATTGTAAGCTCCGTTAATAAACACACACAATATGCCTTGACCAATAAGAGCAAAGATTCTTCCAATAACAAAAAAGGTACAAAACCTAACCCAGTCGGGACATGACTGCGTTCAGCACCAAAGGTTACATGTTTTCCCGCGCTTAACAAGTCGGTTACAAATTTTCAGCGCTTGGTATCAATTACTCAGTTTTCCCTCCCTCTTTAGTCAGTTCTGGTTGGTTTACGAAACTATTTGTAGCTGCCTTGATTAATTCAACTTAGGGTTCTTTTGGTAAAAGGACGGTCAAGGAAAAACTGATCTTAGAAGAGATCTTCACGTGCTTACCTTTTGGCTCTTTTTTGAAAGGTACTGGTCCATTCGAAGGGAAAAAATAAGCTCGTAATGCAATTTGCCATAAACAGTATAAGTATAACAAAAAAGACCAGGAAAAAAGAGAAATCTTAATAATTATTGTTAGTATATACCACACAAGTGAATAGTGCTTTTCGCGCGCGCTGATTGGTTAACTCAGAGGTGATTAGCAAAGTACTATTCACCTCCAAGCAGCTAATGAGAAAGGAACTGTCTTCGCGCGTCGCTTTCTTTACCGAAAGTGAAGTTTTTGTCCGCTAGTCATTCAACTTGTGTGGTATATACTAAAACAATTATTTACCTTCACATCGGTGAATAATTGTTAATTATTCTATCATATCATACCAATGGAGCATGATGGAATTTTATGCGAATCGTGAAATGTCGATAAAACCACGGAACCCAACATTATTAACTATCACGCAGGCTAAAGAAATATTGTAAAACAATTTCCAAAGTGACACAGCAACTCACCCAAAGTTGGAGCCGGTAATACCACTCTTGTAAATTTTAAACTGGAAAATTTGCTGTGAGGCTGGAATCTGAAAGAAATTAAACAGAGATGTATCACTTATCAGCAAACAAATGCAGTCGTTTTGACTGGCTAAAAGGTGCATAAACAAGAAAAATTTCTATAGGTTACTTTTGATTTCAAGGAAAACACTTGAAAAACGTCGGCCCGACTTTTTTTCACTGGGTTTATCTCAATTTTTATGAAAGTGTCATTTACAATGCTGGAAAATCATCCTTGTTTGTTATGTAGCCGTGATTTTGCCAATTACAAAGACTTTGCTCTGCCAATTTAAAGTTAAGAGCTCTTAACTAACGAAAATAAATAGAATTACCTAAAATACCGTGACCTAGCCCCTTTAAAAAGGACAGAGTAACAAAAAAAAATTATAAAAAATAAACACAAAGTTTGGGAGAACGCGAAAGAGTCCAGATTTAGCGAAAGGCCTATGATAAGTGATTCAGCATTAGTTAAGCATCAAAAGGTGCGACTGTTGAACAACAGATATTGAACTGTGTGTGTAAGTGTAAAATGATGAAAGATGGTTGTTATAAAACAAATTTAAATGGGACATGTTCGTTCACCTGACATCTCCTTTGAGCGCCCAATCAACGGGTACGCTGTTACTTCGTATACCGGCTCCGTGAAGCTCTCCAAACAGGAATGGACTGGCATGGCGACCTAAACAATTAAACCTAAACCAATGAAGTAACGCAATTACTGCCATTTTGCGCGTTTTATCCTGAAATGATATTTCCAGGTCCACTGCCTTGTAAGATTTATTTGTAATGTGACAAGTGACACGTTTTTTTCTTTCTTTTTTTTTTCTTTGACGCGGCAGCGTTGTAGCCATCTTCTTTTTGACGTTTTCTCGTGACATAGTAGATGATCTTGGCGACAATGTCACAAACAATCTTGTAGTTGCTGTAAAGACTGGAAGCCTGGGAGGGCTGGCGGTTGATCCAGACTCTTTGAATGTCACAAAAGTTGGTGCGTATGCTTTTTCTTTCTGTTGCATCCAGAATTAAAAACTTAACAGATGCTCATTATGAGCCTTTTGGTTGTTAAATTAAAGAGACACTGTCACGGCGATTTTTCTGCTTTTCTGTAAAAGTACTTAATTGGTGAAGTGGTCTTGCTCGTACATGAAGTGCACCTAGCATGGAGCCATTATTATTTTTTTAGCTGGACTGGAGAGAGAGCTACCTCATGAACGGACGTGTGTAAATGGCGCTCCGTGCCCTTTTTCCCTAAAATACGTGAAATGCAACGCAACCCATGTTGTCTAGAAAGAAGAAACGAGACGAACGCAGTTCCGGTGATTCCTGTAGCTCGCCTAAACACAAACAAGCACGTGCCGAGGCTTCCGATATGACTTCTGAACTCTCGCCTTCTTCCTCGCCAAACGATGCAACGGATGCACACGAACCAAGCCTGAAGGACATCCATATGTTGCTAATTGAGGTACAAGGCACTGTAAAGGCGCTCTTAAGAACCAGCAACAAACTGATGGAGGACATCGCGGAGCTTAATAACTCAAGTATTACTTGTACTATCAAAAGACATTCGCTAAGTCATGTATTTTCAACGAGTTTTTAAAAAAACTTAAGTGGAAGCTTGAAATTGAAAAGTCTGTTAAAAGGTAGTATTGTAAACTATAACTCTTACTGCTTTAATGTAATAAACAAAACAATATTGTTATTTTCTCCTCAAGTAATGTGTTGTACCTAACGAATTTAATATGATGAAACGCTGTAATCTCTCTTAGTGAGATCTGGGCCTATCGTATTTTAGTTAAGTATTAAAATTTAAGATAAGAAAAAAAAAAGAAAAAAAAATTCATAACAGTAGTTTTGTTAAGTACAGTGGAACCCCGATATAACGATCTTCGATATAACGATATTCCCGATATAACGATGAATATGTTGTCCCGACAATAGTAAAATGTATGGGACGGAACCCCGATATAACGATTCCTCGATATAACGATATAATTTTACTGCCCCCTTGGCATATCGTTATATCGGGGTTCCACTGTATTATGTTAAATTAAGTTAGTTTAAGTTAGTTAGTTTTAGGCATACTGTTGTGTTGTAAATGGACTTTTGCTTGTCAATAAAGTTGTGTTGATTATTAAAAATATATATATATTTTTTTTAGCTGTTTTTCTAGGCCACAAGAGCAGAACTTGAAAAAATCAGCCTGGTTTTTTCAAGTTGAGATTTAAAGTCCCTGATAGCATCACAGTAATATTACATGTAATAGTTTATAGCTTCATTACACTGGCAAAGTAATTTTTAACAAAACTGGACCACTATTCGTAGTTTTCCATATCTCTTTAGACCGTCGAATTTTTGAAATGAAGCACGTGACAGTGTTTCTTTAAATTATTAATTCCTGAAAGCGGGAACGAGTTTTGACATTCCGCAAACGAGAATGGTGAAAAACCTTACAAAACGATGGATTTGTGTTCTCAAAGGAATCAAACGATTACAATTACTGTTACTAGTAGCAGGGGCCAGCAACCATGTAAATTGTATTCTCAAGCAGAAATAAAGCTCAGTTCAGTACTTATTAAGACGCGTTTAGACGTTGTGTAGCAAGTGTGGCCATAGAAGTTACATCTGTTTTTAACTACGGTTTTATTAAATGGCGATGCGAAAACCTCGTTTGGATAATCGGCAAAAATGTAAGTACTCGTTTCTGATTGCTGTCGATTTGTTACAAGATTAATAGTTTTGAAAATTTGGATTACATCAAGGAAAATCCTGGTTCCTAATGTTTATATCGACCGCTTAATAACGTTACACGAAAGTTTTTGTTGCTTATTTTTCCTCTGCCTTTGCTGATGGGCGCTAAATTTGATACATATTTTTGTCAGCTCTCAGACAACTTTCTGATAGGTTCCGCGTCAGTAGCAGGCTGTAAGATTTTTATTGATCGAAATAAACAAAACCAAAAAGGAGTTTGTCAAAAAGACGTCAAAAGACGATCCTATGATTTTGTCGAGTGGCAACACGCTAGCATCACTGGAAAATGTCCATGGAATTGGAACTTCATGTAATGTATCGAATTATAGTAAACCATTTTCGTATCGTAAGAACGTGCTTTAAAATATTTTTGTTTTCTTCCTTTTAAGCGTGGAATGGAAACACCGGTAATCAAGGGACGGCCGCGGCATGAACTGGCGGTAAGTTGACACAAATGTAAGCAGGTTAAAATGCGGGCGAAAATCTTAATCAGCCACGATGTAATGAACATATAAATCAGGGATGACGCTAACTAAAAATTTTGAAAGTAAAACGTTTCGGTTACTTCGGTGACCTTCATCAGTTAAAATGCGGGCGTCAGTTAAAATGTGTTGTTCATATGGTAAGCAGGTTGATTAGTCAATCAATGTCCGAGAATTTATTAAGCCTGTGGTTTAAGCGGATATGTTGCTAAGTAACATGACACTGCTACTGTTGCAGCTCTCTTGCTCTTTTCTGATTGGACAGTAATAATTGAAAAGTCTTGGATGCTTTCTAGATAGAATGAGGCTCTGTGAAAGTAAAGCATCCTGGACGAAAACAACACAATAATCCCTGTGCCTCCAGGAAAAGCTGACAACAAATTAAAAACTAATTTGAAAAAAGGAAAAGAAAACGTTACGACTTAAGAGGGTCTGGGCTGTTTCGATGGGCTACATGTAAACACTTTTGACTTGTATAACTACAGTCGACACCACTTACAATATTTCTAAGTCGGATACGTTTTGTACTTAAAGTCGTGTATTCTTTGTATTGGTGTTGTAAGTATTAATTGTTTTTTTGTTGTTGAAATTAAGAAATTAAGCGTCCTAAACCATTGGGCCGCGGTGGCTCCTTCCTGACAAGAAGTATTTTGGCTTGTCCAAAGCTGTACTAAATGGCTTTGCTTTGCTTGTGATTTCAGGTAAATCAAGTGGTTTGTCCAGAGGAGCCAAGGCAGGCATTGCCATAGCAGTCCTTCTGTTTTTTGGATTCGTTGTTGGAGCCGTCGGCTGGTGGTTCTACAGGAAAAGAAAGGGCAAAAATCTGTTTGAGCATGGGCAGTTTGATAACCCAATATATTTCTCGTCCACAAAGCAAGAGTTGCATAGTGAGGGTGGTGCGATAGCTCCGGGCGGTACAGAGAAGGGAACATAGGGGTTTCAAACGAAGGGGGGAGGACTGGGGTGGTATCGAAGCTTAGTGGGGATAAGGTGTAGTAAGTCAAACGTTTAAAAGAAGAAAAAAAAAACACGATGAAAGAGATTTCTTAGGATTTTATAAAAAAGAGTATATCGAGGATAGAATAGCGAAGCGCGCGAGTGACGCCACGACTCTGACAAAGTCTCAGACAAACAAACCGAAATGGCGGACGATTTTTCTAAAATATCCGGTGTTACTAAAACATTTTCAGATCATTCTTTTTCTCTCAGAATACTCTGATGTTTTCTGAGCCTTGTGGGGGTTATATTAATTTGCATTCTATTCTTAAACCTCGCGCGCTTCGCTATTGATTGTTTTAAAGAATCCTTTTATATAAAGACATCAGAAAATGTTGAAGTAATAGACTAGGTTAAAACAACCACTTTGCCCATATTTTATACTTACTTAGTGTCAATAGTCCACAACTATAGATGCAATAGAGACATATAAGGTAAAAGCAGATTTTGCTACAACAAAGTATGTCGTTTTAAAAATAAGATTGAATATTGATATCACTGCTGTCTAGTTAACGCAAAAGTAGGGGTCATGAATGGTCCCTCAAAATTTTGCGTTGCCCGTAAAATAGGGCTCCTGCTCGGGATGCTCTCAAATGTTTAGTGGGTGCTCGTTTGCTGGTTCTCGCAAATTTTCACAGTGCTCACATGCTCGGTTTTTAGTGAAGTAGTTTTTTGAGAAGTGCTCGTTGCTCGCAAGGCCTACCTTTTTCAATGCTCGTGCTCGCAAAGAAAAACGCTGTGTTCGCATGCTTGCAATGACCATTCGATACTCCTAAAAGTACAGCTGTAGGGTTTAAGACTTTTCGTAAGTACATAGTGTAGGGTGATCAAATGCCAAAAGTATAAAGTTCAGTTTAAGTGTGGTCGGTGGAGCCACGATGACTTTTATTCGCCTTATTGTTCGAAATTCGCTTCTTGTAAAAACTATACTGGACGATTCTCATGTAGCAATTGTAACTGCAGAATACTTATTTCCTAGTATTTATCTGTCACGTGCTCCGTTTCCAGCCAACATTTCAACACCTATTAAGATCTGGGCGTTTTAATAACAAAACATTTCTTAACTCGCATATTCTGGTACAAATGTGGTACAAGAAAAATCTGGTATAACTTCTGTATTCTCTTAATGTTATGCAAACGTTTTTCTGTGCACATTGTATAACGTTTTTATTTAGGAAACGCTTATGATTTTTTTCGCAGCATGCTGTTGCTTATGTAAGGCATGCATGCTTAAAGCATCTCAAATAAGAATTTTTTAAAAAGAAAAAGCAGAGAGAACGGAAGGAAAGGATTAAAATTAATGAACGTGCTAAATATTTAGCTATAGGTTATAAATTGGAATTTAAAAATTGATCAAAGATCGTTTACTGTCTAAATGTATTATCTCTTAGAGTTAAATTTAAATGGCATGTGGAATGTATTTACTTATTAATATAACATTTTTATTGCTAAATTTTATCAAATATAATTAAAGCATTGAGGGAATGCTATTATATAGTCCCATATGATAAGTCTTTAAATCCTAGTTCCCAGTGTCTTCTTAGCGTTGAAATTCAAGATAGCGGAAAGTCTTGATTAAAAACGCTTTGGTCCAGGGACTAGTTTGTCTCGAATGCATGTCTCTGCTTAATAAGAGAGGCTCAATTTATGCTCTTTAATAAAAATTTTCTAGCTTTTTTGACAAAAACAAAATAGAGATTTGATTAAAACAATGTCTTTTCTGATGTTCATGTTTTCTATTATTTACATTTGACATGTTACCATGGTTACAACACCTTCATTTATTGGAACTAGCGACTATCCACATGGATTAGTGGATGTAGGTTGGAACAATCTTTAGCCGCCATGTAATGTCACATTAAGATAAAATTGGCGTCAGGATTAAAATGAAAACCTAACCAAAAGATAATAGTAGCTACGGATACCTAAAAGGGACAAACTGAAAAGCAGTGGGGTCATGGAAGCATTAGCCTCTTTCGAAGACGTTCTTTTGGCTGGTCACGCATTCGTTTCCCCTAAAAAACGACGTTCGTAAGAGAGGAAAGATTGCGTGACGAGCCAAAAGAACGTCTGCGTTGGAGCTATAAAAGCATCTATTGAGCGCCTGAAATCAAATCACCGCCTCAAATCGTCATAGGTTTTGAATTTGGACAAGAAATACAACAGAACTTGCGCCACTTTCTCAGCCAATCAGAAGTAAAGCTTAAACTAATCTTGATTTGCACACACTTTTTTCCCGCGCTTCGTGCCGGCTACATGCATTTGCTTCGAGTTTTGATTGGTTCACTGTGGATTGTCAGCGTCTTTTTCGATTGCCAGAGTGATAACTTTGATTTTGGTTTTACGACATTCAATCGAAAATCGCTTTAACAGCGAAATCTAAAGAACAATTTGCTAACCGGGCCGAAAAAATTCACAAGTGTGATTGGGAATTTTAGAATACCCGATTTGATTTGCTGTGTGGTCCATATCAACTATGGAATTGATAAATAACAGAAAACTGTCTTTCAACGCGAGATGCATAGCGGCGAATAGGCCATTTCGAGTTGACTTTATCTCCTTTAACGTGACGCCTGGTGCACGAACAGTTCCTAGGAGGTAATGGCTGGCTTATGGCTACTGTGTCAGAAGCAACATTCATCCCCATTTTGTTTCGCTTTGCGTAACTTTGCGTCTTTCTATCAAACCTTTTAACTTGTTGCAGCGCGTTCAGCCATTACTTCAAGGTACATATTTTCATTTTTATTGGTGTCCCGTGTGTTTGAAACAAAAAGAAATAAAACATTAAGAGCCAATAGATAAAAAACGTCCACATTCTTTAATGTGAAGTATCTTTTTTATAAAATTCGAATTTTAATAAAAGTTGTGGCGTTATAAACACTCGTATTTACAGACTTTCTTCAGTAGCATTTCTTTCTTTCGTGTAAACGGTAATCACATGCTTTATATCATAAAGAAGGCCATGTTATCTCTGATTCGTAAAGCAAAATCGAAACTCTACCTTCCTTCCTCTGAGTTTTAGGGAGTTTGAATTCTAACGCGCGGTTTGGGACTAGCACTAGTTATGCACGCGCAATAATAAATTTTTTAAAGCCACCCAAATAAAATTCACCATTTAGTGTTAAAAAAGCCCCAAAATCGCCTGCCACAAAATACAGTCTCAAGGAATCCCTTAGCAACCACTCGGGATGTGTAGTTAAGAGTCCCCTCTTAAAAGAGCCAAATATCCACCAAAAATAAACAACAACAATTGACAGCATTCATTTTTTCGCTTTTATTTTTTCGTCGTTATTATGTTCCTTGTCACTGCAAGGCAATTAATTGTTTTGCTTTCTAGAATTAAAAAAGATTCCTTGGATTGAGTCTCTGCTGGAAAAGATTTTTTCAACGGGATTAATTGCACAAAGATATTATCATTCTACGTTGTATCGGTCTCTGCTTTTAAATTCAGTTTTCTGTATGTTAACTCATTGATCTGAAACAAGTGTGCGTGTATGGGGGGAAGGAAATTAATAGATTGCAGTACTTTGATTGTGAGGACATAAAATTCCGATAACAGACACAAAGTCAATAACATCTGAGATACCGTCATTTCAAGGACAGCATGACGGTGTACGGCGTTGGGGCGGCTTGGCGTTTGTTAAACGTGTTATGACTACCTCAGTCTAAACAAAGACTGCAAAATAGAGCAATTATTAATACCGTATGCTCTGGTATGTATCATTAACATGTTCAACATCACTTGAGCTCTCGATGTCACAAAACCGTAATTTTTCTTTCTTCTCGGTCAGTTTGTCTACACAGTGGATAAACTTTTCTTTTACAGATTCCATAATTTTCACTCAAGCCGGAGAACCTGCTGTTATAATGACGTCGATCTCGCACTTCAACATTTCACGCGGATTATGAATAACGATGAACCTTATCTATACATGTATTCATTCCGCTATATTCTCATGAACAAACTTTATTGAAACAAAATAAAACTTAAAATATCGCCGAGTAACTTGATCTCATTTCCCGAAACTTTCCCGCGCATTTTGCGCCACTGCTTGTCACGTGTGGTCTGATATTGTTTCATATTTACTGTGGCTTTGACATATAAGTATTTGAATAACAATAAATAAAGATCTTGTCAAACATAAACGACTTAATTCCTTTGATTTGTTGTCAGCGGGATTTTAGTTCAAATCAGATGGAGGGAAGTGCTAAGTTACAAATATACCGTGGAAACAAAATAAAGCCCTTTCAAGGACTGATTCAAGAATTTGTTCGTATTGAAAACTGTTTAAAAACCAAAATTAAAAAATCCAAATTAATTAATTGACAAGAGATCTTTTTATTATTTTATAGAATTTGAATCGAAAGTATTTTTCTACTATTTTTTTCCGGACTCAGTGAAAGGATTAAAGCTAAAACGTGATTAACATCACATATAAATTTACTATTTGTATGACAGGCATTCTTTCACTACTTGAGACAAAGTTTCCGCTCTCATTGTTTCCATAGCGAAAACCATTGCGTCAGCAAAAGTTATTATTCACTCTTGGGAGGCACTGGACTAGAACTTAGTTCTTTGTTTCGAAATCTAATTTATAGGCAAAACTTTGTGGAATTTGTTCATTTCGTGTACAACGCCGCTGCAATCAATAGCTTTGTCATTTAGCAGAAAACAGTTTCAAAGTTCTTTTATTTGACGATTATGTCTTCGGTTGTAACAGCAGTGTTCAAAGCCACAATTGGCTTGCTTGTGAATAAAGGCAGAGATAAGGCAGCGGAGAAGCTGAAAGATGGCGATGTAACAGATCAAAAATTTCGTGGATTGATCGTGCGTGAAATCGACGATATCAAGTCCAAGTTGGATGGATTATCAAGGAAAGATTTGCTAGCAAGTATCAGCTTCTTCAAAGAAGGAATTGAGTTGCTCTATGAAGTGTTTGATAAGGCAAGGTCCAGAAGCGAGTACGGCGCGGTAACTACACAAGCAGCTTGTGCTGAAGCATTTTCTGTAGTCAAAGGCGTGCGAAAGTTGGATCTTTCTGAGCTGGATGAATCAGCGCTTTCCGACGCAAAGGAAAGATTCAAACAAGCCCGTATAGAAGCAACAAGGGCCTTTAGCAATGAAGCTCTAAAAACCTCTGACCGCATTCTGGCGATGCAATATCGAGTAATGGCGACAATTCTGGAGAAAGTAGACAATCCCGCTGGCGCAGTAGCACCGTGTAGAGTGTGCATTGAAGAACTAAACTCTTTGTCAGCAGTTCAAAATAGTTTTGATGTTCAGCTCAAGAAAGGCATTCATGCAGTAAGGGGCTTGCAGTTTCTAGGTAAGGACGAACGCAGGGAAATCATTTCCAGTGTCTGTCACGTTAATCGTGTCATCTACGATGTCACGCTAACAGTCGGCAAAGACGCACATCTCTGGATCTGGCCTGCTGTTAATATCGGAGAAGACAAAGTTGATCCGTTGCGTGACGAAAGAGTGACTGAAGTTCTGCGTAAACAGGGCATGGAGCACTGTTGTGTAACACCATGGTCATTTGGTCAGGAGGGTGAAGAGGAGCACAAGCTGAAGTGGCCGTGTGGTATCGCTACAAACTCCAGCGGACAATTCATTGTAGGAGACTATGAGGATGGTAACGTAAAGGTGTTTGACAGTACAGGAACATTCATGAACCTTTTCAGTCTCCCCAAAGATGACGTACATACAAAGTTATATGTTCTTGATGTAGCCACAGACATGAATGACAATATCTATGTTTTGGTCAGATTGGAAAAGCCTGGAGCTGAGAGAGATGAGTACGTTGTTTACGTATTTAACAACACCGCTGACCTGCATCACAAGTTTCCTGTGAGGGGAGGGCACAGACTGACAGTCACCGACAGTGGCAAAGTACTGGTACTGAGGTGTAAGAATGTGGTTGATGTGCATCAGACTGCTGGTCAGTTTGTTTGCTCGTTTGGTGAAGACATATTAAAGGATGCGTGGGATATCACTGCTGCTAATGATGGCCATGTTATGGTACTGGACAGGAGAGATGGCAGTGTTCACATATTCAGTGAACATGGCGACCATCTTAACAAGTTTAAACTCCAAGGACGTAATTGTTATCCTAGAATTGCACTTCACCGGGCAAGTGAGCATGTTGTCCTCGCTGGTAAAGAACCCGCAGAGAAAGATCTCCTGGTGGTGCAAGTGTACACCAAAGATGGCGAGTTTGTGCGGAGCACTCAAATCCATGATGAACGAATTGGTTACTATGTAGAAGGGATAACAGTGACTACTGAGGGACGCATTGCTGTAGTTTGTAAAGAAAAGGTACTCGTTATTTAAAAAATATGATGCCGGGGTGCAAAACTGATATTTTAAAATAATGTAAAATGATGTTGTACGTTATGAAACAAGAAGCATAAAACTGTTTCAGTGTGGAAACTTGTTTACATAAAAAGTTTAAAACAAATAACAATAGCAATGTAAACATGGCATGGATGTTGTGTATACATAAATCCTAAAATACTATAAAGCTAAAATGAGTTTCTCCTCATAATGCAAAATCATTCAATGCACCTATCAATGTTAAGCCCGAGGGGGGGGGGGTCGGGCAAGGGGTGGGGATTTTGACATTTTCTATAAAAAAATGTCAAATTCCCCACCCCCGGGACAAAATAATTGGTCAAAATCCCCATGAAAGGTGGTCAGATGTCCTTCAAACCTTCTATAAATGACCAAAATCCCTACCCTGGGGCCATCATGTACGATCAAAATCCATACCCTGGGGACCCACCTCACGATCAAATTCCCGTGGTTAGCCCGACCCCCCCCCCCCCTCAGGCTTAACATTGATAGGTGCATAAGCTAATGCTGTTTTGAAAATTTTTGAGAACTTTCATATTTTTGTGCCTTCCGGTAGCATGTTTTACTTAATTACTTCACAATAGCAGTAGCATTTTGTATAAAGACGTGTTATTTACAGAATGTGGAAAGGAAAGTTTTGAGGACAAGTCTCAAAGAATTTAACGTGTCAAATTTAAATTCCTGCAGTGGGAGGGGTGACTATTGATTTTTAAAAACAATAGAGTCCTCACTTGTAATTGACTCATCACTTACAGTTTTGTGATGTCACATTGTCATAGCAACAAGTGAAACCAAGGTTTCGCCTTCAGTAACCCTCTTTATACTCTTTATAGTATTGTAAGGCGCTCAGGAACATGCCTTTTTATCATGATCTAATGGTATAAAGTTAGATGTCTCTGTTTCCCAGCTGTATTCCTCTTCATGGTTACAGTCTGTGTGAGTTGTTTACTTTGTATTTGATGATATTTGAGTCTCAGTATATTAGAGAGGGCATAGACTTTTATACAAAATTTGTCAAGAAGTTTAAAGACACAAAATAATTTCTTCTTTATAAGAGGAGGGTGGGGCGGGGTGGGGGGCGGTCTTCTAACCAATTTGCTGCAGTGGAAGATTTTTAACCAGCATATTTTGTAAACCAGACCTTACACAGAAAAGCATATTTTTCACTGGTTTGTTGCATTCAAGAGTCCAGCGTTAAGACTTTCAAATCGTGACAATATTTGACAAGTCACTTGACCAGAAAACAACAACAAAAAAAAAGATGAAAGAATGTCTGCATGGATTTATGAAATTTGCATAATTTGTTATAAACCTCGTGACATACAATAAACACCCGTATTTGTGAATTTTCTATGTAATAGCCTTTCATTTTACATGTAAATGGTAATTCCATGTGTTTGATCATAAAGAAGGCTATGTTATCTCTGATTCACAGAAAAAAATAGCAAGTATTCCTTCTTTCCTACAAGTTTTAAGAATTTAAAATTCTTACACACAGTTTGGGACTGGGGCTCTTCACATGCACACAATAATAATTTTTACAAAGCACTCGTTCCCCCAAATAAAATTCGCTATTTTTCCTTTCAAAATGCTCCAAAATCACTTGCCACCAAATGCTGTCTTCAGCAATTCCTTTGACTGCTCTGTCCAGATGTATAGTAAAGAAGGACCTCCCTTAAGCAGTGTATCAAAAATCATGTTTTTAATTAATTCTTTATTGTAATATTTGTAGTTAACTTTTTATGATAACTTTTTTTAGCTTTTAGCACTTGATAGTTTTTATATTGAAAAATGTTTTAATATTTTATTATTGCCTTTTTTATCAATTAATGTTCTTGTGTTTCCTCACAGGGCCTCACAGAAATATCACTTTTATAATGTGAGCCCTCTGTTATTTGTAAATTACATTTATAAGACTTGCTAGCAGTTATTGCAAACAGATTAGCTAAATGGGTGGACTCTGACTGAATGACTATAAGAAAATGGTCAGTCATGGTAAAATGACATTTCATGTATAAATTTGAAAAAGTATCAGATTTTTCAATTTGATGGTGCACTAAAAGCACAACTACTAGTCTGTGAACAGGCTCCATAGTAGGATATAGTGCTCAATGATTCCAGTCTATTATAAATTTATAAAACTAGCAGTAATCCTCAGCAGATTAGATAAGTGCATTCAACTCTGTGAGTGGCTGATAGAAAGTAAACACCCGAACTTGACATTTCAATTGCAGTATATTTTCAAAAAAGTTTCAGCAATATTTGACGGTGTATTTAAAAAAAGCACGACTATTGCCTCTGAACAGGCTCCCTAGTGGGGCATAGTGCTTGATGATTCCAGTCTATTATAAATGTATAAAAAATAGTCACCTTCTATCAATAATTTTGAAAGAGAATGCAGATATTGTATCCGCAAGTTTTTAATTTCTATGCTTTTGTTCAGGAAAGCTATTCCATTTGATTTAACTGGTCAGGTATAAATAATAACAAAACAGGGATGTAGCTAAGAGTCGGCTGCCAGGTTATTTCACTGGCTAAAAGAGAGCTTATGACCGGTTGAAAATTCACTGGCCGGAAAACAAGAGACTTAGGATAATTTTGAAGATATAAAGACCAGAACAGCCAGCTAGGCTTTTTAACCAAACAGCTTATAGTATTTTCTTTGCTACATCGGTGACAAAATAGCCAAAAAATAAAAGTACTAAGTAAATGCTATATGTTAGCATAATAATTTTTGCCTTTAGAAGTTAACAAACCGTATTGTTTGCAGTAATTATCACTTGTTTTATCCGAGTAATTGTAGCCAATTGTAATTACCGGTACTTCTTATCTGTATGAAGTGTATTGTAGTAACTGTTTTTTAATAGAGTGGTTTCCACTTGAGCGTCGAAAGTAACTCGCATTTGCTTCGGTTTTGCATTGCTGCACCAAGTGATTGGTTTTAAAATCGTGCACCACTTTCTTTACCAATCAGAAGAGAAACCAAAACCAATCATGACTCTCTCACACACGTTTTCCTGCACTTCGTGCTAGCTACATGTTATGCTGTGAGTTTTGATTGGCTTACTGGTCTGATCGTCTGAGTCCTTTGTGATTGTCCAGAGTGATTACTTTGGTTTTGGTTTTACAATACTGTACTCATTTGAAAACTGCTCTAAATAATTTAAATCCTAGCTAAATTTCTGTAATAACTACTTATTTTTGTACTAATAAAGTGCTAAAAAGAAAAAAAGGTTGCTGCTGATTTTATTGCATGTTTCAATGGTGTATTCTTAAGGGAGTGTTTCCCTTTGTTGGTATGACAAACTTTGGACTGATCAGGCCTTGGTAGAGGGGAGGGGTGGGGGCACTCTGTAAATGACACCGAGGGGGATCCTTGTCATGAATTGATGCTTGTTAAATTCAACTGAATACTTTTGGAGCCAGGTGTGTCAGACACGCATTTTTTTCCACATAAAGGAGAGAGGTCGATTTTCTAAAGGAAATAGAAAATCACCGGCACGTGATTTCTAAAAATAATGCCAATTTTTATTTCCGGTAGAAAATCGACCTCTCCGGGTACCACAGCGTATTTTTGGAGTTAGTGACAATATCGCCATGCCCCTCCACCGCTGAGGCCTATTTTGTCCACCCGACGCCATTTTGTGTGTGGTTTGATGGGCCGCGCATATCAAGAAAAGCAAAAATCGCACTTTGGAGGAATTTTCTACACTTCCGCTAGAGTACTTGGAACCAAAAGGACAACGATAGGAAAGTGAATTTACCGGAGATTATGGTGGTGGAAATTCTGTAGTGTTTTCACCAATTTCACGGAGGATATTTCACTTCGAGTGAGCTGTCAAAAATAGTTTCCAGCCTTGGGAATATTTAATAAAGTACACGTGTTCAAAATTTCGCAAAGCAATAACTCGTCCAAATCGCTTCAAATTGGCTCGAGGAGCTGGCAAACAAGAAAGAACACGAAACAGCAACAGTAAATGTCAATTTTATTCATA
The DNA here is from genome assembly GCF_052425735.1 of Oculina patagonica. Classification (NCBI taxonomy): domain Eukaryota; kingdom Metazoa; phylum Cnidaria; class Anthozoa; order Scleractinia; family Oculinidae; genus Oculina; species Oculina patagonica. The sequence goes on along the minus strand of NC_135764.1, from coordinate 13,547,178 downwards.
AAACGTTCGAATTTCTATATCGTAAAAGAAAACTGTTTCATTCCCATTCAAATCCTTATAAATTGAGTCTTAGAATACTGTGGCTCAAGATTATCGTTAGCTTGGGCTACCTGTGCTCTCTGGAGCCCTTCTTTTTCTTGCTCACAGGGACAGGAAGAAGAGAGACCCTGCAGGGAACCAGGTTGGGGTACAGCTTCAAAAAACCAAAAATAATCTCATTAAGGCCCTGGTTAAGTGCAAAATTTTCAAATAATTTAGAACCCTGTGAGTACAGTTACATAGTGATTGAAAATCAAGAAGCAATTCCTGAAAATAGGGCATACTACAGTGGCTTATCTGAACTGTGGATTAGGAGGACAAATCATGTCCACATCACTCACATGACATGTATTCAGTAGACTTGCCTACAATTTGAGCACACCCAGGGTATACAAAAAACCGGTCTACAACCATGCACTAAACCGGAAATGAGAAGCAAACGACTTAGAGAAAGTCTATATTGTATTCAGTTGTTACATACCGGTATGACATCAGTGAGCCATTATTATCATCAACACTTAGTATGAAGCAGTATGAAGCATTACCATGACTGATAAGACACCCAGCTGGTGTGACACTCCTCGTATAACCTAATTTAATCTATTTGTTCTTCAGTGAGAAAGTGCTGTTAAAGGAAAATTGGCCGATAAGAACTCAAAAGCTGATTTTTATTATCCAATAGCCAACTGGTCTGCCTCCTGCCAGTTGGGATTTTTAATCTTGTTATGTTCATTTAAAAATACAGTTGTAGAACGTCGGTAACTCGAACTTCAAGTGGATAACTCGAACAACCCCGCTAACTCAAACTAACTTCTATTTCCCTTAGACCCACTTTTCAGTCATTTTTACTCGGTTAATTCGAAACCCCCGCTAACTCGAACTGTTTTTTTGTTTTCTTCAGAGTTCGAGTTACCGGGGTTCAACTGTATTTGTTTCCTCTGCTTCAGAGGCATGTCTGTAAACTATAGCTATCTCGCAGAGATATGAAGCTAAGTGCATGAGCACTATAAACAACATTTATTTATTCATTATATTTATAATAAAATAAAAAGTGATCACTCCTGAGAAATGACACATGTTACTAAGCAACTGTTCCAACACAAACTGAAGTCTCAGTCAGTTGTCAAAAACCAAACAAGACTAGTAAGCCCCAACAAGATGAACTCCAATGTAACAAACAGGTTAATTTGTGGAATCCACGACAAAATAAATTCTTACTTACAGCTAATGAACAGATATGGCTTTGGTTTTATGTTTGCAGACACAACGAAGAATGAAGAAAACACCAATTCTTATTTCAGTCAACTAACATGGGAAATTTGTTCCCGTCCATTTGGTCAATGTACGCTGTCAATATTCTGCCTGATAAAGAGAAGAAAGCCATAATGTAAAGATATATATGGGCTATTAACCATGTCCAGTGTTTTTGGTTGCACTGCAATAACTCCCACGTATATAAAGATATTCAGATTGATTTGGATGAAAGATTGCAGTAGCTAGTCTCTTGCAGACATTTCTTATCAGCACAAGCAGTATTACAACAACAGATTGAGAGGTATTATGTTGTAATGGTCTGGTGTGTCCAAGGACCCATCAACATCTCACAGGGACATTTCAGTCCACAGAGCCACATTCATCCAGGCCATCCTCTCCCTCACCCCCACGGGCTTTGATTTGTCTCTTTTAACTGGCCTCTTCCACAGCTGGTTTCAGTCCTCTGATGGTCAGATCATAAACCACTTCTTCAATTTTCTTGAGGTCATATTTGAGGCCATCAAACTTCTTTCTGAGAGAGTCATTTTTAAGATTTAACAGTCTGAAGCCAGCGTCTAGCTCAGCTACAAATACAGCTATTTTGTAAGGTCGGCCGTAATCTGCTGAGGTTACACTGTTCACTGCAAACCGTGACTGAAAAAAAAAAAAAAACAATCAAACATATACAATATATTTGGTTGGAAATTCAATAAATGTGGATTGTAGTAGTTTTACTATGTTCTCAATATCTCTGAGAATACTTATCAGCATTTACACTGTACTAATATTAATTGTAATTTATCAGTATTGTAGAGCAAATTAAGTGTCAGATTTTTATTATTTATAAGTAAAGGTCTTTGTCCATTTGTCCGCCCATCAGTCTGTCCCTCCCTCCATTTGTCTGTTTGTCAGTTCATCCGTCAATCCATCACCCAAAATATATTAAAAATACGATAGAAGATATCACAATGCACTATTTCTGATAACGTCCAGGCCGGAAAAAGTAGCTGTCATGGTTTTTGGCCAATGGGGTTCTCTAAACTAATCAGAACTGGTAGAGCCATTGTTCAGTTCATTAATTTAGCAATTAATTCTGTTTGATGACCTTTTCTTTGTCATTTCCATTGTGGTTTGCTAATTAAAAGCCCCTAGTTGCAGCGTCAGGTATCATGATTCAAGCAACTTACCAGTTCATTTGCAAGAAGAAGAAGTCCGGTTAAAAAATCATCCAAGTCAATATGGAAACCATCATATGATCGTTCTACTTGGACTGCAAAAGAGAAATGTAGATAAAACATCAAGAGTCAGCTTACTGTAGATTGTTCTGTAGGTTCTCTGTTTGTGGAGAAATGTGAACAAGTGGGTGAACAAAGAGAAGAAAAGCAAACTGGTCAACCTTCATTTCCTTCCCTTTGTTTACCTACATGCACTTCCTTGAACATGCAATGACTTGATTTTTTCCTTATTATTTTTTATTACTGTTTTTCTTAAAAATATAAATTGATGTAAATATGCAATTCTTCTGGCATTCTAGTTCAATCTCAATAATTGCAATGCTCAGTTTGCTATTTCCTGAGGTTGAGTGCTTAATAGAGGATTGAATGTACTCTGGATTGAATACCTCCACCTCACTATAAATCTGAGTACCCCACCCAGGGTAAAATTTGTAAGGTTTTCATATTTGCAAATGAAATGTTATTCAATTGCATCTGACAATATGCACATCCTTAATTACCTCCAAGCATTTCTGCCAGCTCTGGTCTAGTAATGAGTCGATCACTTTCCAGGTACACAATAAATGCTCCAAGAAAGGCAAACCGTTGACTCACAAAGCGCCAGTGGTCACAAAATCTGCAATAAAAAACATAAGAATTTAAAACACACAGCTGAGGATTTCTGAGTCCTTACCCCTTTCTGTAGCATGAGGCAACTACATGTAACTAAAAGGATCTCTACACCTCTTGTTGAGATGTTAGTCCATTGCAGTCCCCCCTCCCCCCGAGCCAGTATTTGCACAGGTTGTCCAAACACCACGTTGGATTCAAGATCAAGTCCAAACCCTGGCTGGTGTTATTCTGTTGTGTTCTTGGGCAGAATACTTTTACTCTCAGAGTGCCTTTCTCCACCAAATTATTTGTTAACAATTGAAGGGGCAAGGGCAAGAAACGCACATCGAGTTTTGGCCAAATTGAAACACATTAGATATTCTGGAGCCCTGTGATGCTCAAGGAAAAAATATACCCGGTAATGTACTTACTGACCTGTAATATTGACCAGCTGGTATTTTCTCCACAAGATTTGCATACTGTGACTTGACAACAGCGAGCATTTGTCTGCTTTTAGCACAAATCTTCTTCACAGCTGAAAGCCAGAGTGACCATGATCAAAAACTTCCTTCTCCTTACATACAAAATACACAGTCAAACATCAGTGCTGAAGAGATTGTCTGTCAAGTTCTCATAAATGACATTGTACTAGAGCTTTGAAGATCACTTTTGGTGACATCATAATCCATATATGTATGAACGGGGCAAGGTAACACCGATTGTGTTATTTAAGGCGCAAGTGTTAACATGCAGTGTCGAACAAGCGAACAATGTTTTTGACTTCAAAGAAGGATTTAAACATTCTGAATTCAGCCTTGTAAATGTCACTACAAAACAAGAAAACAAAGACAGAAAGCAAATTAATTTTATTTGTGTGAATGTTTTTATGGCTTAGTGGAAACCGAAAAAAGAAGATGCCTGCTCGAAGTACTGGGTAGTGTTGTTTGCTTGGAAACTACATATCAGAGGGTTTCCAAGGTTTTTGACAGGTAAAGCACCTGAGTGTATTTCTTTTTTTCTTTTCTCTAACCGAGCGAATGCGATTTTTGATTAATTATGCGAAAAGATGCGAGTTGAGGTCAGTTATGGGTAATCCAACATTGCGTATTAATTATTAATATCATTTTTAATGAATTTTTAAAATTTTCGCATAATCCAGGATTTTCTCTGCATAATCAACACATTCCTCCACATAATCTTCCTGAAAATTTCCATATAATTTGTAATTTTTCTGCACCCTATTAGATGCCCTGACTCAGAAATCGTCTTCAGTTGAGATGTACTTTTAAGTTCTCACAAATATTTAACATTGCAAGGAATTATGTTTGGTTATCAGGAAGGAGAATTTAAATGTAATGCATCAAACACAAATAACAGTGTTTAATCGGGATATCCAAACACTGAGAAGAGACTTTCATGTACCTTCAGGACTTGAAGATTGATGTACTGCTTGTAAAACAGCCAGGACTTCTCTTGCAGATTGTTCCAAGTCACGAATGACTGTCTTGATTCCCTGAAAAATTTACCACACATGCATCAGTATAAAATTTACATGTAAAGCCCTGTTAGTCTCTATCAAGACAAACTTAATTGCACACATTTTCTTCAAATGATTTTTCATGTTTTATCTTTTTCCTTTTATTAGTATCAAATCTAACTTCCTTTTCCAGGGATGTAGGTAAGATTTTCAACAGGGCAAAATTTACCTGATCACAGGTGGAAAAAAAAGGCGCATTAAAAAATCGAAAGCTCTTCGAGCAACTTCATGGTAATTCCATGAAGTGCCAACCTTCGCATTTTTCAAAATATTAAGTGTCTAATAATGTAGTGATCTCACTTCATTTGCCTTTGAAAGTAATTATTTTTCCATGGGAGTTGCATCATTTATGGTTGCTGCTCTCAGGCTTCGTAGCGCGAATGCACCCAAGCAATGAGTGTTTCTTCTTGACTCAAAAAGATGAAAAACAGTGTGACATGACTGATACCTCTTTCCGTTGTATTTGCTTCATCCATCTGCAGTTTTTTACCGATTTGTCACACTCCCAATTTTTCAATTAATTTTGTTTGTTGATGATCACACGGCTAGCCTTATAGCCTTCAAATTCAACTCTTTTGTACTGCTATCGGATTTTTTTGGCGGAAATACTTGGTTATAAGCTGAACCCCCAATTTTGTCAAGTTTTGATCAGTTCTCAGTAACATTTGGTTAAAAAAATCGCTTGGCTTACAGCCAAATAAATACGGTAAGTCAAGCAGGATTCTTTCTTTTTGAAAGGGATAAATGTGCAATGGATGTAGTACTAAGGGGGATGGGGAAATTGATGATGGATGTTTCATGGAAAATAAAACAGCCCTTTCACAATTCTCGAAAAATAATATTGGCAAATCATGCTTCACAAAAAAATAATAATAATAATTTGGAGAACGTTTTGGAAAATCACGGTTCGTGGTTCACTATGGATATTACAATTCACAAGGAAAAAAATTCGACCCCTTCCCCAACCCCCATGTCCAGGGTGTTGGGGGGGGGGAACAAGACCCCTATAAAGGATGCCCACCTCTTACTACAATTTGATACCCCAAAGCGTTGATTTTCTTACTTAACTAGAAGGTCAAGTTTTGGTTAAAAGATTAATATATTTTGCCTGGGCCTGCAGCGGGACAGTCAGAGACCTGCAGCAGCTGGGAGGCACGTGCAACACAGTCCACGTGGATTTACGAATTTATAAATACAGGAACGAACAAGCAGTGAGAACTCATAGAACGTACCTCTCTTATTTCTTGGTCATTTGATAAATAATCCTGAAAGGAAGCAAACAAAGAGATAAGCGGTTTTTCCTCTGTTTCCGTAACGTCGCTATTATCTTTCACTTCGGCCGCCATGTTGTTGAGTGTACATATATTGTGCAGCGGTGTGCTATTTAAAATGCTGCGCGGTGGTCTCCGCGCATTCTCGTCCCCAGGGCCTCTCCGGGACGATTTTCAAAGCTTGACAGGGGTCTAGGGAGGCAGAAAATGGACAAGACTGATGAAAGTTTAAAAAACCTTTATTGCTTTTGCCAGGTACCTGGATTTTTTCCGCTAAAGTGGGTGTCCATAATAGCGGGCGAGAGTCAGGACTGTATTCGCATAGCCACACTGACCATCTATTGGTAATCGCGCAATCTGATTGGCTACACAGGTGCAGTATATCTAACAATAAGACGGTGAGCTCGAGGTTTCTATCGACTTCATAGTTGGCTCGAGCGTAGCCTGAATTTCAGACATCCCTCTGTGCTCGCCTGCTTGCCAGAAGGGACGTTAACGTCTGAACTAGGCTTTTATAGATTGTGCTCCTAAAAGTGGCATATTATGCTACTAGCAGTGCTCAAAATTTTGCCAAATTATGCAAAAATTATGCCAGAATTCCCAAATTATGCTTCTGATTTCCGAAATTATGTTCACAAAATGACGTAGATTCTATACATAGAGGTGCGCAATAACGACACCAAATTATGATGTTTTTTAAATAAACTGTTGTTGTAAATTTATTTGTGTTTATGGCAGTTTATCACGGCCGTCAGCTGTCCAAATTAGCTGCTCGCATCTCTAAACCGTTTGTAAAATGCCTCCAACGACTTAACAATCACAATTGTATAGCTAAAACACGCATTGCAAGAACAAACTACCTAAATTTCATTTATTTCTGTAGAAAGTACACCATATTTACTACATTTTATGAATTTTTGCTCCAAAAAGTGCTAAAAATTGCTAATTATGCCGTGGCAGTGCTCGTTTCACAAATTATGCTTTTTAGCTCCAATTATGCCAAAAATTATGCTAGCACAATCTATAAAAGCCTAGTCTGAACTGCCGTCCGGTGACGTCACTACACTTTGGTTTTAATTCATGCGGAAAAGTTTCTGTCGAGGCCATGAAATGCCGGACGGCATTAGGCCCAAATCTGTTCAGACGTCCCTTCTGGCAAGCAGGCGAGCACAGAGGGGATGTCTGAAATTCAGGCTAGCTCGAGGCTCGCCCCTCGCCAACTATATGCCGTTAGCATAACCACACTGACCTACTATTGGTAATCGCGCAATCTGATTGGCTACACAGGTGCCTACTATCGATCCGTAGAAGGCTCTCAAGGCGCGCGCGTAGTCTTCGCTGAATTTTATCAATCAAAACCTTCAATAAATCAATTCTAGCGATATTCTGAGTTTAATAGATCGGTCAATGTGTTATGCTAACACAATAAGACGGCTAGCCGGTAGAAACCTCGAGCTTGCCGTCTAATTGTTAAATAGAAACCTCGAGCTTGCCGTCTAATTTTCCCCGAGGAGGCATTCATTTTAGCTTGCGCGTATATATAGCGAATGTACTTCACAGTCAGAATATACGGTATGTATATCTCGATTTGCTCGAGCAAGGCCGCAAGAAATCTTTGGGTAATGATGACGTTTTGCCGCAGGGAACCTCTGGGTAGTGATGACGTTAAAGCAAAATTGCCCGAAGGAGTTATGGGTATTATGACGTCACTATAACAGGGGATACCGGTAAATGAAAATCCCTATCTTGGGTTAGACCGGTATTAAAAGGACTGACGCGTGTTTTGGCATCTGTCACACTGCTTTGGTTGTGTTAAGGGATATTTGAAGCAGTTGTTAGAGCGGTTTTCACTTGAGTATCGAAAGTTAATTGCGTTTGCTTTGGTTTTGCATTACTACGCTTAGTGATTGGCTTAAAAAACTCGCGCCACTTTCTTAGCCAATCAGGAGTTAAACCAAAACCAATCGTGATTTGCTCGCGCACGTTTTCCCGCGCTTCGCATCAGCTACCTGTATTTGCTTCGAGTTTTGATTGGTTCACTGGATTGTCTGTGTCCTTTGTGATTGGCCAGAGTAATTACTTTGGTTTTACGACACTCAATTGAAAACTGCTCTAGTAATACGTCAGAAGATTTCGAGCAATTGGTTTCGTGTTCTTGGCTACGTGTGTTTCAAGAGTTGGTTCGAGCGTTATTAAAGGGTTTGCTCTCGGGGGTAATTCGTTTCGCTAACAAACTGTCAGATTATTTGATCCAAAAAGTGGTTTGAATTAGGATCAAAAATTGTTTTCTCGAATCTTTGAATGTGCCATATTTTGTTACTCGTGGAAATTTTAGGCTTTTTGAACTGGAAATTATTGTAAGTTAATTGTGAATGTTATAAGCCCGGGAATAATCTTGCGTGTTGTCACCACGAATAATGTGTTATGTGTTATTTCCGCTAGGTGTCATTTCCGCGCGCTAGGTAATATATTCAACTTGAACATAAGAATATTTTTAGGACGCAATGGTGTCACACAACAAGAAATTCCGCAGCAAACAGACCAAACAATGTCTTGACGTACATGGTACAGTAAAAAAGAAGCCTAATTTTAAAGGCGGCAAAAAGACTCCACTAATTCTAGATTATTGCTGTAACACAAATTATAAAAAGGCGGGGGCAGCTTTAAAGTGAGAACTATTACTAGTTATAAGCTTGCTCCTGAAAGGATTAAATATTTATCGCTGATAATAATCCCACAACTCTTGACACAAATGACAATTTATTTATTACTTTAGAAAAGAAACAATAACAACAAAAAGTGACACGATTGTTTTCCCTGAACGTTAACACTGTTCCCATCATTCCATCATGCTTGTGCCCGGGGGAACTGGACTCGACACTGCATTGTCGCCAGGCACGTGAGGCATCTGGCCAGCGGCGGAATGAGCCAAAGGAACATTGCTGGGGGTACAGGGGCCTGACGCAGGAGATGCAGCGTTCGATCCTATGAATGACACCGGGGTGCTGCAGCCGGAGGGAGGGTGGGATCCGATTGGAGGTACAGAGCCTGAGTTCATGGCTGGAGCCGGGGAGGCAGAGGCAGAGGGGGGATTGGACCCGACGGGCTGGCTGCTACCTGCAACTTCAAAAAAAAAAAAAAACAATGTTAGAAATAAGTTGTCGTGAGGTAGAAAAATAAGCAAGTAGCAGGACACAAAGGCGCAGACTGCCAATCAACTAAGGCACAAATGTGGTATCAGGGTAGAAGATACACCTAATTTGCTCTGTAGTTTGAAATGGGGGAATGGAATACCCGAGTGATTATTTCAAATTCCAGTTTTCTCATGTTAAACTCCATGATAAGACTAGCTATCCCTTTACACGATTTTATTTTTGGCAAGAAACCTAGAGTAATTCACCTTATGTTACTTCATACAGTTATTCTGTTTCTTGGGAGAATTGGTGTGGGCTTATACTTAACCTTCACAATTCTATGAGCGTGCTTACTCGAAGGCGGTCGCTTATTCCAGAGAAAAAAAATGTACCGCACATCGCTTAAAAAACTGCATCAATTGTGATCCTTTCAGGACATATCGACTCTTATTTATAACCAGGGTGAAATATAAACTGTATGTACCGCACATCGCTTAAAAAACTGCATCAATTATGATCTTTTCAAGACATTCGCCTCCTTTTCCTAAGTTAAGTCTACAACAGTTATTCTCTTGACCCAATTCAAATACTGAAATCTAACCTTGTTGCGCAGGACTGGCGACCTGTGGCACATGACTTGGTACTCCCGGTTGAGGGACCTGGGACGGAGCTTGTTATGAATGCCTCCGTTGTTGCGGTACCTGTGGCTGCTGTTGCTGTGGGAATTGGGGTTGAGGTTGGGACACCTGTGGCTGCGGTTGAATCTGCCCTGGGAAGGGTGCTGAGGGGGACAGGTGACCGGCCGCAGCACGTGCGCGTAGCTCTGCCGCTTTCAGTTGTTCTTGATGAAACTGTTGGCGCTCAGCAAGAAGCTGTTGACGCTGGTACTCCAACTTTTATGAAAGAAAAGAAAAAGAAAATGAATTAATGAAGAGCAAATGAGTGATCTTCCTTTCAAATATACAAACGTAACGCCATAATCTCCTTCGTCTTGCAGTTTGGATTGCCACGCAACGCTCCTCTGTACAGAAGCGTTGCGTGACGACCAAAAGTAACGCCCGTCGTGAAGGAGACAAGTAACACATTACCTAGTGACCACACTGTCATGTGGATTTCTAGGAACATTTCTAGAGGCAAAAAAACCCTCTTTTTCAAAGCGTGCCAGTGATCAGATCGTGCACTTTCTACTCAAGAGAGTTTCTTTTTGTTTTCTTTTCTTATCACCAAACATTCAAGCTTCTGTGTGATGTACTACGTGGATGACAATAAAATATCTAAATTCATCAACAGTTTCTTGTACTTACCGCCTCTCGTTCGCGGTCCATGATAGTCTCAAGTTCTTCAAAGTGACGCAGTTTAATCTCTAGTTTCTTCATCTGTGTCTCAACAAGAAGCGCTACAAGGCTCTTGATCTTACGCTCTTCAACTTGAGCCAGATGCTATCAGGAAAAGAGAAGTTACTCAAAATTCTTAGTGCTGTTTAATTACGCGTAAAAATGATATTACCCCCTCCTCCCGCCCCCTTCAAAAAAAGAACGAAAATAAACGAACGAATGAACGAAAGGATGGACGGACAAAAAAAGAAACAAATGAAAGTATTGAAGACCTAGACATTAGGTTAAACGACGATTCACGCCCAGATTGCAACCAGATTTCCCCAGAGATAAAAGAAGTCAGGGTTCTTTTAGCCAACGAAAGCATTTTGTTCATTGCTGACTATAAATCTTGGCATTTGTAGCTACTCGATCCGCTTTACAATACTTTGCAACTTACAATTTAGTGAATATTCAAAACGTAAATAAATAACCACGTTTGTTATTCTAGATTTTTTTCATTCCTTCCGAAAGCCTCGGTGGAAAATGATCAGTTTACAAAGAATTTCCCGGGGAACGGTTTAAATCTATCAACTGAAAATTGATCAAATGCGAACATCAATCCGTCAAATGAAGGGTTCCTCGGTGCTGCATACATTATTTCATAAAACACCCTTTCCTAATCAGTAGAACTTTATTTCCAAGATTCTGTGATTGCGCTTTACTTAGCTTGTCTGACATGTGCCGGATGATAACGAAATCTACAGTAAGGTTACCTTGGCTTTTACTGCAGCAGCTGCCAGAGCTGATGCGGCTGCCTTAGCAATGTTTTCTTCGTTGATAGCCTGTGTTTTCTCTCCGTTCTGTGCTTGGCTACTCGACTCCGACGAGTCTTCCATCTAAAACCAGGGAGAAAATCACAGTAAGAGCGTGTCCGTATTAACTCTCACAGTGCCTTTCTCTTCAACAGGTTAACAAACAGATATTCTGGCGCATTGTTGGGGAAATCTTTCATAATGCTGGGGGAAACCTTCTACGGACTAGCATTTCATGTAGCAATACTTTTCATCACATTATGCTACAGAAACTGAAATTAAAGCAGCAGCTTTCAGAGCAATGCAAAAGATTACAATGCAGACTTTGCTTTGTTGTAAACATTAGTTTTATATCCAAATAACTCTACCTTAACATCTTGTGCCCGTGTCTCCCCTCCCTCAGGTCCTGCTAATTGACTTCCGTTCACTTCCATGGGCTGCGCACAGCGTGACGCCAAAAGCGGTACTTAACTACCGTATGGCGTGAAGTTGACGTGTAAATTATAATAAATCCCAGCAATTTCTCCAGGAAACAAATTGCAAACAATAACAAAAGCTGCATTCTTCTTTGTGACCTAACAAAAAATGAATTTACGACACGTGAAGACAATTTCCCTTGTCCTTGTAAAAAACAAAGAATTTCCCCTCACTTTGAATTTGTAATTTATACCTGCATTTTCTTCAGAGGTCTCCTGCTTCACTTTTTCTGCCCGGGCGTTAGCAGCGTTCTTAACATTGCTGTCGATGACTGCCTGGGGTATCTCGTCCTTCATTTCGGAAAATTTCTCTGTTGTGTTTAAAACACAAATGAAAACAGAAGGGTTTAAAGACATGTTGCATAATGTAAGCATCATAAAAACCAAACCCAAACCAACACTGCTTTGTTCTACGTTTTTCACCTGGCACACGAGTTGCAGCGGTTGCTTGATGACATTGAAAGTGTTTAGTTTTGTGATTGGTTAAAGAAAGTCGTGTGGCACGTTCTAGCCAATCAGAGTGCAGATGTCTTCTAACTTAGGCCAATCAAGTACATGGCCAAAACCAATTGTAACGCGAATTTTCCTTCTCTTTTTTCATTTGCATAGTTTGTACCGTTGCCACGTACATTTGACATATTTTTGACAGCTGTCTGTTTGAATTGACCAATCAAAATCTCAGACAGGGTGAAGTTGACATGGCAACGTTTGATTTCGCGCCAGAGCAAGTAACAGTATGTAAGGAAATGTAAACTAACCTAAAGCAGCTTTAGCGGCAGCACTTGCCACACGAGGATCCACAACTGAGGCAAGGAAAGCCACAGTGGACATAATCGGATTCCCCTGCTGACTGAATGGCACGGGCTGGTGTGACAACGGACCTGAAAACAACAACAAGCCAAGGAAATCAAATTTCCAATATAAATGTTTAAAGTCTGGCGATGTTGCTGTGACAACTACCACTTTAGAAAAGCCCAGGAAACGAAAAAAAAATTTAATGGAGGGGTCCTTAGTTTTAGAAATGACGATTTTTTAAAATTAGTGAAGTTCTGTATGACATGTTTCTTGAACGTCACAGAAACCAACTTTTTCAGGTTATTTATGTATTCTCAGACACTGAGACATTGTATTAAAGCATATTTAAGGGTTCTAAACTACAGTCTACTCAAATTTATTAGGAAATTATCTATTCTACAACTTTTTACCAATCTATGGCCGTTACAGTAAGTACACAAGAAATTTATAACGACTGTGTGTTAATTGAAAACCTTTTGTTTCCAAATAACATAGTTGTTGGAAACTGTCTTAGGTTCAACTAGCATATGTGAAAGCAACAGCATAAAAGGATAAGTAGATAATATTTCAGAACATGATAACACCCAAACAAAACTATCCAGCAATAGCAATAAGGTTTTGAAGACTGCAACCTCCTTCAATCTCCTGCTCATTTATGCCTTTCAAGTATTTCTTTTTATGCCTTTCTACAACCTCAATGCATTACTTAGCAGCTAATTTGCAATTTTTTAACCGCCTATAATCTCACCTAGCTGTACATCCTCTAGGTACGGGTCCTCTATCGGTAGTCTTAGAAAGTGCAGAATGCATTCGTCTTGTGTTCGTGTTCCAACATGTTCGGCTACCTTGTTCCAGTCATCTTTAAACATCTCAAGCCCCTGAATAAAGAATAAGAGAAAAACAATTCATGCTACCAATCTCGCCAAAAAAATCCTGTCTTTATTTGGGACTTCGGTTTGGATGCGCGGTGGCCTAATGGTTAGCGCGCTGGACTGGGGACATTGTGTTATGTTTGCGGGCAAGACACTTTACTCTCACAGTGCCTCTCTCCACCCAGGTGTATAAATGGGTACCGACGAATTTACTGCTGGGGGTAACCCTGTGATGGACTAGCATCCCATCCAGAGGGAGTCGAAATACTCAGAGTCACCTCATGCTACTGAAATCGAGATAAACTCCAGTCTGATGGGCCACTAGGCTCGAACGCAGACTTAAGCTTTTTTAAGAATCGTACAGGCAGCACGGCCAAGTGGTTAGGACGCTGGACTAGTAATCCGGAGGTCCGGGTTCAAATCCTCCTCCGTGCCACTAGAAGAATTTGTGTTTGGTGGTTCCGAATTCAACTCGTTCACGCTTTGTAAAAAGTCAACTGGTCAGTCTCCTGCCAGTAGGGGTTTTAGCAAGTTTTCTGTTCGATTTACAATATTTGTAAACTTATTTACAGTGTCCTCAATTAGCACAGCAGTGCTAAATACACTGACAGTTAAATAAAGTGATTCATTAATCTTTTCATTTCATTCATAAAAGCAACAGTTTTAATTTAGTATTAATAATATTCTTATTACCTCTAACAACAGGAGCGTCTCTTGTTCAGTCCATTCCTTAGTAGCAGTTGCGGCCTGCAAGAACAAAAACATTTAAGGTTTGAAACTTGCACGGCAAAATCTCTGATACTACGTGTAGTTAAGAAAGCGGCTAACTAAATGATTATGGTATACCTCAAAATTTCAGAAATTACAAATTGGCTTTGATTTAACATTCATGCAGGATAAAACAAAAATCTGTAAGACAGATTTTTCGCAAAATAGGAAAATGTGATATTTTGCCCCTTTAAAATATAGCTCAAATTCTGTCTTACAGCTTTTTATTTTATTTTGCATGAATGTTTAATCAAAGCCAATTTGTAATTTCTGAAATTTTGAGGTGGGGTCATACGGGTAGATTTTGAGAAAAACGCTGTTAAAACAACTAGTGCCCAGTTCTCTCCTAAGCACTCGGCCATTCATTTTGGCTCTTTATTGATTGTTTATTAGCATTTTTATTGGTCAAATGTCGCATATAATGGCTATACGCTTTAAGAAACAGTAATAAGAGAAAGAAAGAACATTCCTGAATATTTTTAAAAAGAGTAAAAAGTTGGGCTCACTTACCCCCTCAAAACTGTATTAAGCCACCTTAAACAATGCTGAAAATTCTAAAAAGATCGGAAACTCCTCGCAAAAGTTATAAGCAAATAAAACAGAAGATGTTCACGGTGCGTAAAACGTAAACTTTAAAATATTCAATTTTTTTCGAACAACAGAAAAAAACCTGTTGCAGCTCTCGTGCTCTTTTCTGATTGGTCAATAATAATTGAAAAGTCTTGGATGGACCTGGATAGAAAGAGGCACTGTGAAAGTGAAGCATCCTGGACGAGAACAACATAATAATCTCTGTGCCTCCTGGAAAAGCTAACAACAAACTAAAAATTTATTTGAAAATAAAAGGAAAGGAAAGAAAACGTTACGACGAGGGTTCCAGGGCGTTGCGATGTTCTACAATCATATATTTTCAACTTGTATAACTTCAGTCTCAACAACTTACAGTATTTCTAAGTAGTGTATACGTAAGTTTTGTATTGTAAGTCGTGTACTGTTTGTAATGATACTGTAAGTATTGTTTTCTTCTGTTTGTTAGAAGTAAGGCAAAAACATGTATACAAAGCGTGACTGAGAAGGTAAACTCTGAACCACCGAGACCTTCAACCCGGGTCCTCCGGATTTGCAACTGGCACCAGCGTCCTAAATCATTAGGCCACGCTGACTCCTCCTTGACAAGAAGTATTTTGGCCTGTTCAAAGCTGTACTAAATAAACCGTGCTCTATTTATGATTTCAGGTAAATCAAGTGGTTTGTCCAGAGGAGCCAAGGCAGGCATAGCAGTCCTTCTGTTGTTTGGATTCGTTGTCGGCTGGTGGTTCTACAGAAAAAGAAAGGGAAAACATCTGTTTGAGCATGAGCAGTTTGATAACCCAATATATTTCTCGTCCACAAAGCAAGAGTTGCATAGTGAGGGTGGTGCGATAGCTCCAGGCGGTACAGAGAAGGGGACATAGGGGTTTAAAACGAGGGGGGAGGACTGGGGTGACGTCGGAGCTTAGGGTGTAGTAATTCAAACGTTTGAAAGAGAAAAAACACAATAAAAGAGATTTCTTAGGATTATAATAAAAAAGAGTATATCGGGGAAAGAATAGCGAAGCGCGCGAGTGACGTCACGACTCAGACAAAGTCTCGGACAAACAAACCGAAATGGCGGACGATTCTTCTAAGACATCCGGTGTTACTAAAACATTTTCAGATCATTCTTTTTCTCTCAGAATACTCTGATGTTTTCTGAGCCTTGTGGGGGTTATATTCATTTGCATTCTATTCTTAAACCTCGCGCGCTTCGCTATTGATTGTTTAAAAGAATCCTTTTATATAAAGACATCAGAAAATGTTGAAGTAATAGACTAGGTTAAAACAACCACTTTGCCTATATTTTATACCTAAAATATTGTTCATAATTCATACAAAATATATAACACTTAGTGCCAATAGTCCACCATTATAGAAGCAATAGAGATTTATAAGGTAAAAGCAAATTTTGCTACAACAAAGTATGTCGTTTTTAAAATAAGATTCAATGTTAATATAACTGCTGTCTAGTTTACGGAAAAAGTAAGGCTCGTGAATGGTCCCTCAAACTTTTGCAGTGCTCGTAAAATTAGGCTTCTGCTCGGAATGCTGTAAAATGTTTAGTGGGTGCTCGTTTGCTGGTGCTCTCATATTTTCACAGTGCTCGCATGCTCGGTTTTTTAGTGGAGTAGTTTTTTGAAAAGTGCTCGTTGCTCGCAAGGCTAACTTTTTTTAATGCTCGTGCTCTCAAAGAAAAACGCTGTGCTCGCATACTTGCAAAGACCATTCGATACTCCTAAAAGTACAGCTGTAGGATTTAAGATTTCGTAAGTAGGGCGATCAAATTTTTATTTTTTTTTTATTTTATTTTTTCCAGAGTATTACGTTCAGTTTTAGTGTGGTCGGTGGAGCCACGATAATTTTTGTTCGCCTTATTGTTCGAAATTCGCTTCTTGTAAAAACTATACTGGACGATTCTCATGTAACAATTGTAACTGCAGAATGCTTATTTCCTAGTACTTATCTGTCACGTGCTCCGTTTCCAGCCAAAATTTCAACACCTATTAAGGTGCTCGACCCAGTTTTTTTCTAGCGATACCTATCAACTTTCAACCTCTCATACTTAAAGGGATTAATGTCAAAGACATATCCACTATATCACATGGATTACACATAGACTGAACTGCAATATGAAATAAATTTTTGGGAGATCAGAATAAATATCACGTGACAATGACGTCACACAGTTTTTGCTCTGAATCGAATTTTTGCCCTCTACCGCATTTTCTCTCAAGATCCTCCACGCTACGTATACCTTGGGTGTTTGCCTTCAGCTCTGCGGAGTTTTAGATGGTATAATTTATGCGTAAAATGCGTAAAATGACAAGACTTCATATAAAGAAATTTGCTTCTTTTTTGATGTTTAATGACAGGTTTTAGCCCTTATTCCTTTTAAAAATGTCCCATATCCGATATCCAAACCGTAAGAAGTAGGTAGACTTGCGCGATTTCAAAAAAATATGAAATATATGAATCATAGTGAAGCTCAATGTTTAGCTCTATTTACCAATTTTACGTTACGCCTACTTTCGCAAAAAAAGCGATTATTTCAAAACTCGTCGATGAATTTTCACCAAACTTTTTCAGGGTGGCAGTTGATCAGTACACTACACAATCCCTGAATTTCATGCTCATTGAAAACTTCTAAGTTTGTCTAACATAAACGAAAAATTGAGTAAATATTGAAGCGATCTCGTAGTTTTGAATTTTTTTGTGCTCTGGGATTTCCTATTGTTTCGAGTTGAGCACAACATCGAATTCCTGTGCACCACCTCATTAAACATCAAAAAGAAGCAAATTTCTTTTTATGAAGTCTTGTCTTTATTTTACGCATAAATTATACCATCTAAAAAGTAATTCCAAGATATTTCAAAATTCCTCTTGTAGATTTCGATGAAACTCCGCAGAGCTGAAGGCAAACACCCAAGGTATACGTAGCGTGGAGGATCTCGAGAGAAAATGCAGTTACGGGCTAAAATTCGATTCAGAGCAAAAACCTGTGTGACGTCATTGTCACGTTATCTCTGTTATCTATGTTATCTGTCTATGTTATCTCTGATTCATAAAGCAAAATCGAAACTCTACCTTCTTCACCATTTACTGTTAAAATAAGCTCCAAAAATCGCCTGCCACAAAATACAGTTTTAAGGAATCCCTTAGCAACCACTCGGGATCTGTAGTTAAGATTCATTCCCCTTAAAAGAGCCAAACATTCACCAATAATAAACGACAGCATTTATTTTTTCGTCATTATTCTGTTCCTTGTCACTGAGAGATAATCAATTGTTCTGCCTTTTAGAATAAAAAAAAGTGTCCCTGGATTGAGTCTCGGTTGGAAAAGAGTTTTTCAATGGGGATTAATTGTACAAAAATTTTATCATTCTACGTTGTATCGGACTCTGCTTTTAAATTCAGTTTTCTGTGTTAAAACGATTAGATCACTATATTTATCCAACGTATACCGGGATATCGTGGACGGTTGCTTGCTTGAACATTTAATTGTTAAATTATCTATTAATTAATTGATTAATTAATTAATTTATTAATTTATTTGTGGTTTAGATAACTAGAAAAAGTTTAGTTTTTGACACCTACTTTTTTTTTCCTTTGGGTCAAAATGCTCGTCAAAGTTTAGGATCAAGCTTATTTCTAGGCCCTGTTCGATAGGAAGGACAGCCGAAAACATTACAGTGGAACCCCGATTTCTTCTTTTTTCTTTTTCTTTTTTCAGCGATATGGTACAGGTCAACGGTCCTCTCTCGCTACAATAGAGAGATTGAGTATGACGTTTATTTTTACCGCGAACGGCAAAAATTCAACTTCTGCTGTCTGCCGTTTGGCGTTGGTACGCGGAAATGAGAAGTTTTGTGCTTGTCGTAAATGTGGGATTTTTTCACTAATTTTATGAGGGATTGATTTTAGAATTCGATAAAAAGGTAAAAAAATGAAAGGCAAGCTCGCGTTTGCCGTTTGCAGCATAACGTCATGCTTAATGTCTCTATTCAAGGCTTCCCCCTTGACGCGCGAGATCTCCACGCGAGCGTTCAAGGTCCCCACGTGGCCGGTCCAGATCTCCCCTAAGAAGAGTCGCATATTTTGAAATAAAACGTTCCGACTGTTTGAGGAAATAGAGAACAAACCTTCTTGAACAACCGAAGAATGCATCCAAACCTAACCTTCAATGATTGTTACAAGACTTTATTTGGTCTCGATCTTCCTTTATTCCATTTTTTATACAAATGCAGAGTAAAGACGTTTTTGTCTAATTTAATTTAATGGCGCTAACTCTATGGAATTACTAAATACAGAAATGTTAGCAAATTTACATTATTTAAACTCGCACACGTCGTTTGGAAGTCTAAGATGTTGTTATGATTAGGTGGTTGCCAAAGTAACTAAATGACACGAACATTAACTATCAAACTCAAACTAAGATAAGATAAGATAAGATTTTATTTACCTCTCCAAAAATGGTTTTTCAGGGTAAATTACAATAAAATGTTAAAAATGTACAGCTAAAAAATAAAATCATTCTAAATATTAAAAAGGGTTACGTTTAAAAGGGTTCTATGTTTCAATAAAATTCTTCCAAGCGCGACGTTTTATAGCATCCTTAAAAATACTCAAACTATTAACGTCTGTTAGGGTCCTTGGTAGTTCGTTCCAAAGCCAAGTAGCTCTGAATACAAATGACTGCTGTCCTGTAGCTGTTTTGAATAGCGGGACATCCAACTTGTTTCGGTGTCTTGTATTGATAGAATGGACGTCAGCTCTAACAATAAATTTGCTGCGCAGATATTCTGGGGCTTGTCCGTGCAAACATTTATAAGCCATTACAGCGTCTCTGACTTCAAGCTGCCAAGCAACCGGCAACCAATGGAGTTGCTTTAACGTAGGGGTGATGTGATCAAATTTCCTTGTTTCGGTGGCAACCCTTGCCGCAAAGTTTTGCACTTTCTGAAGTCGAGCAATGTTTTTCTTTGGTGTACTGGCCCAAACTGATGAACAATAAAACATTTTGCTGAAAACCAGAGAATGGATGGTGGTTATTAGCGTTGGTTTATCAAATAGATGTTTTACACGGTTTATTTGACACAAGCTAGCAGTACATTTGGACACTACATCAGTCACATGTTCGTTAAAACTTAGGTGTTCATCAGCTACAACACCTAAATCCTTCGCGGAATGTGACGGCCGTATCTCCTTGCCAAGTAAGGTGATGCTAAAATCCTCCGGCATGCATGCTAACATCTGTGAAGTTCCCAGCAATAGCAGCTTAGTTTTATCTGGATTAATAAGAAGGCTATGTGTGCAACACCAGGCGGCAATCTTCTGGAGATCCGCGTTCAACTGAGCTGCAGTCTGGTCTGCTTCCCGGACAGGAAACGACAAGTAGAGCTGCGAGTCGTCGACATAGCTCTTCAGTGAGCACCCGCCAGGGACAGTTGGTAGGTCGTTGATATAGATGTTAAACAGTGCAGGTCCCAATATCGACCCCTGAGGAACGCCATGTGCTACTATACGGGAATCTGACAATTCACTTCCTATTCTCACTGACTGACTTCTATCTGTCAAATAACTCCTAAACCATCTCACGGCATCTCTCGAAACACCCAGTGAGCGAAGTTTTTTCAGCAAGAGTCCATGTTCAATACTGTCGAACGCCTTTGATAAATCAAGCAGTACTAAGGCTGTAACTTGCTTTCGATCCATCGCCTCAAAGAACAAATCTGTCATAAAGATATTCAGTGTTTCTGTAGAGTGTTGTTTCTTATTTCCGTTCTGGTGTTCGGTGAGACAGTTCCTACGTATCATGTACTCTGTTAGTTGGTTAAGTGCTGCACGCTCACAGATCTTAGACAGAGCTGGCAGGAGTGAGACAGGTCGATTATTATTAGGAATCTCATGATCTCCATATTTCAAAATTGGTACAACTTCAGATTCCTTCCAAGCTGAGGGAAAAACTGATGTTAAAAGTGAACGATTCACAATGTCTGTTACGACTGTCAGAATCACAGGGAGGGCATTCTTTATTACCGCCATACTTAACTTATCTTTCCCTGGGGCCTTGTTTGAAGGAAAAGATTGAACAATTTTCTAAGGATGTAGCTGCTCGAAAATGGAATTCATCTGTTTCAGGTACAATGGGAGTCAAAGGGGACTCATAGGAGGGAAGATTGTTCACTAAAGCAAGCCTCTTTGATTCATCTGCAGCACGAGCCCCTACCGTAGTAAAGAACTCGTTAAACTCGTTCGCCAATTCCTTCATATTCTTTGAGTACATCGGCCTTAATTTCTCCTTTGAGGGGATACAGTTACGTATAACCTTCCACCTAGCGCTGATACTCTGATTGTCGTCCATCTCCTTCTGAACATATTTCTTCTCTGCCTCGCGTAGTTTTCTCTTAACTTCATTGCGACAACAACTATAGTCATGCCAGTCTTTAGCCATGCCTGACTCACAAACTCTGTTGTTTAAGCGTCACGTGATGGAAAAAGGCTGGATAAGAACACACTGCTACGAAAATATGTTTTGCCAACATTGTAAGTAAAGCTTTAAATTTTAATCATGACCTTTTAAATCAAAACTTGTAGCGCAGAAACAGTACAACTACACAAGAAACTCGATAAAACAGAGCAATCAACTCCAAAAATAGACACGCCATCAGACCTAATTATCATTAATATTCTTCATGTAAACCTTGGTGTTTATCTTTTCCGTTCCTTTGCGTTTCTAAGATTGAATACTGTCGATAATTAATTTTTCTGGACAAAGACCAACTCCCGCTTGAAAACAAAGTTAAGAACTTGAAGACAATTGACGCAATTTATCTTGCTGTGGTTCGACAGTTTCTTCAAGGTCACTATTGGATTTGTTAATGTGTCGCAATGCCGCACTTAGCGTCTAGTTACACATCAAGATTTGTTCAAAAAGTAATGCTCATTAATATTAGCCGACAACTATAACATGTCAGACTGAAGTTATGTAATTGAAAACTGCACAGTCATCTTCAACTCCACAGAAACCCTTCAATAGCTTTCGGTCATTGCTTTGTGCTTTTAATAACTTCATCGCCTGCGGCAAACCAGTGATTATTCAATGCTTTAATGAACTGATCAAAGATACATCTGACGATGAGATCAGTTCCAATGAGTTGTTAAATCTGAAACAAGTGTAAGTGTATGGGGGGAAGCGAGGTAATATATTGCAGTACTTTGATTGTGAGGACATAAAATTCCGATAACAGATACAAAGTCAATAACATCTGAGCTGCCGTCATACATAATGAGTTTTCTTTTAATTCAAGGACAGCATGACGGCGTACGGCGTTGGAGCGGCTTGGCGTGTGTTAAACATGTTATGACTACGTCAGTCTAAACATGACTGCAAAACAGAGCAATTATTAACACTGTATGCTCTGGTATGTATCATTTACATGTTCAACCTCACTTGAGCTTTCGATGTCACAAAACCGTAATTTTTCTTTCTTCTCGGTCAGTTTGTCCACACAGTGGATAAACTTTTCTTTTACAGATTCTATTATTTTCACTCAAGCCGGAGAACCTGCTGTTATAATGACGTCGATCTCGCACTTCAACATTTCACGCGGATTATGAATCAAAAGCCCTCTGGGCTTAGTGTCTTGTGACTCTTTTCAGAGTTTAATTTATTTGAAAATAGACCGCTTTTCACGTCTATTTATTGCTTGTAAAGATATCGAAAATTAAAAAGCGTGCATCTAACATAAAGAAACATTTAGACTCCTCACCCCTAAAATTTAAACTAAAACTAAAGCTACTTTTGTCGCTCGATAAAAGTTGTGACATTCACAACACGACATACGAAACTCTTGATTCACTTGTCAATTCAGAAAGGCCTTTGTCGTGAATGCTTGCGCTGAACTTCGCGACTTCACAGCTAAAGATAAAAACAAAGGTTTATTCCAACTACAAAAGGTTCTCACGCGAAAGGCTTAAAATCCAACTAAAAAATATATATAAGATTTGGGACCTGAAAGACAACAACACCGAATTTTCGATCAAGTGGTCCATTGTCACGAGAGCAAGCGCTTACAGGGGAAACCCGTCACGCTGCAATTTGTGTCTGACGGAGAAGCTCTGCATACTATCAGCTGACAGATCCACCTTCTTGAACAAAAGATCTGAGCTTGTTACCAAGTGCAGGCACGAAAACAAGTACTACACGGCCAATCAGAGACAGGATCGTTCCAACCGTCCTCCATGAACGTAGTTTAAATTGTATTTCACCACATCTAACGACACAGTCTGATGATCGCTTCGTGCGTGAAACTCTGAGTAACTGTCCATGAAGTTTCTATCTTTAATTATTGTATAAGATTACATGCTTAAAGTTTTGAAATCGTTGCCTTAATAGTATCCATTCCGATCACAATCACGGTAATTAAGCGTCCATTTTGATTCATAATAATTGATCGTTGCTATTTCTGTCAGGCGGATAATGTTTGTACTTATTATTGTCACGCGACTTGTTTCCGACACCTTATCAAAAGCGATTTTTCCAAGCAGCCGAAAGTAGGCTTGACTTAAATTCAAAGTACACTCCAGCATGTAGCCGTTGAACAGTTATAGGACTCCGATAACAGCACAAAAAGAATACAGACACACACAGATTCATAAGCGTTTATCTGTCACAGATAATTCTTAAATATCTTAAAAAGGTCAACAAAGTCACAGATTCTCCTTTGTTGTTTTGTGTCTGTGACTGATAAGAACGTTTTCAGCCTCACGTTTCAATAAACTCACGCACACTACCAAGCAAAGTTTCATGGTTGACCTTTCGCGTGTGTCTTCGAGTAATACTCAAATTGAAGACACACAAGGAAAATAATGTCCACGGGATCAGTTGTTTTGAACTAGTTTAATCAGCACAAATTCTAACTTGCCTAAGCTAGCTAGTCAACTGAAGTAAAGGCACACATGTGGTTCGACTACTACGGATTACATCTTTGAAATAGGATCTAATCAAAAATGGAAACGGCAAAAAAAGGTTTTCCTGACATATTGTCGGTCGACATACCTACAGTTCTGTAAGGCGCAATCCTGTTTAAGACATGCTTTTCCCCTATTGCTGTACCAAAATCATAAAACACATTGTTCTCACGAAACGGTAGCTATTATCTGATTGACTTATATGACTAGAATGGTGGGAATCTCGTGTGATTGCTTTTATCACTAAGAAAAACAAACAAAAAGCTTAAAAATAAACGCAACTGTCAGTGTAAACAGCATCTGCAGACCTCTCAAGTCTCACGATTTTGTCTTGAGACTCACGGTTTTCACTTCAATCTCACGACGAGAAACAGAAATCTCACGAAAAAACAGAGTAACAAGTTATTTGATTAGCGCCTGGTTTAAGGACTCTTTTAGTTATTTTTGTTCGTCAGTTGATCAATCTCCCGGTTTTTACTGAAATCTCCAGATTTTTTTACCTCAATCTCTAGATTTCCAGTGCTTTGAGGTTGAGAAGCCTGCATCTGTTTTGTTTAAATCTGATGATCGCATTTTTCGGCATTTACTAAAAAAAGAAAATTTTGACATGGCGGGAAAAATATTGACATGGCGGGAAAATTCCGCGGCCTCAGAAAGCAAATACGCATGGAATGCACCTTGTCCCCTGTAGTATTATCTTGTGTCGTCATGACTACGTCATGACGTCACAAGACAATAACGATGAACTTATCTATACATGTATTAATTCCGCTATATTCTCATGAACAAACTTTATTTTAAACAAAATAGAACTTAAAATATCATGGAGTAACTTGATCTCATTTCCCGAAACTTTTTTTTCATATTTACTGTGGCTTTGACATATATGTATTTGAATAATAATAAATAAAGATCTTGTTTAACATAAACGACTTAATTCCTTTGATTTGTTGTCAGCGGGATTTCGGTTCAAAACAGATGGAGGGAAGTGCTAAGTTACAAATATACCGTGGAAACAAAGAACAGCTAAAACTCGCATCACACCCTTTCAGGGAATTCAAGGATTTGTTAGTATTGAAAACTGTTTAAAAACCAAAACAAAATTCAAAAATCCAAATTAATTAATTGACAAGAGATCTTTTAATTATTTTATAGAATTTGAATCGAAAGTATTTTTCTACTATTTTTTTCCGGACTTAGTGGAAGGATTAAAGCTAAATCGTGATTAACATCACCTATAAATTTACTATTTGTATGACAGGCATTCTTTCACTAACTTGAGACAAAGTTTCCGCTCTCATTGTTTTCATAGCTGTTAAGAGGCTGACATACATTGTGTCAGCAAAAGTTATTATTCACTCTTGTAAGGCACTGGACTAGAACTTAGTTCTTTGTTCTGAAATCTAATTTGTAGGCAAAACTTTGAGGAATTTGTTCATTTCGTGTACAACGCCGCTGCAATCAATAGCTTGCGGGTCGCTTAACAGAAAACAGTTTCAAAGTTTTTTATTTGACGATTATGTCTTCGATTGTAACAGCAGTATTTAAAGCCACAATTGGCTTGCTTGTGAATAAAGGCAGAGATAAGGCAGCGGAGAAGCTGAAAGATGGCGATGTAACAGATCAAAAATTTCGTGGATTGATCGTGCGTGAAATCGACGATATCAAGTCCAAGTTGGATGGATTATCAAGGAAAGATTTGTTAGCAAGCATCAGCTTCTTTGAGGAGGGAATAGAGTTGCTTTATAAAGTATTTGATAAGGCAAAGTTTAGTTGTGAACACGGCGCGGTAACAACACAAGCAGCTTGTGCTAAAGAAATTTCGCTAACGGAAGAAATAAGAACCTTGGAGTTAACAGACCTGGACGAATCAGCTGCGAGGGCGCTTTCCAAAGCAAAGAGAAGATTCGAAGATGCTCGTAGAAAAGCAACAGAAGCCTTTAATAATGAAGCTCTAGGAACGTCTGACCGCATTCTCGCAATGCAATACCGAGTTATGGCGACAATACTAGAGACAGTAGACAATCCCGCAGACGCGGTTGAACCTTGTATAGTGTGCATTAAAGAACTTAACTCTCTGCCAGCAGTTCAAAATAGTTTTGATGTTCAACTCAAGAAAGGCATTCAGGCAGTTAGGGGCTTGTTAGGTAAAGACGAACGCAGGCAAATCATTTCCAGTGTTTGTCACGTGAATCGTGTCATCTATGACGTCACGCTAACAGTCGGTAAACACATGCCCTTTTTCTGGCCTGCTGTTGATATCGGAGGAGGAATAGTTCATCCATTGCGTGATGAAAGAGTAACAAAAGTACTGCGTAAACAGGGCATGGAGCACTGTTGTGTAACTTGTGAAACACCATTGTCATTTGGTCAAGAGGGTGAAGAGGAGCACAAGCTGAAGTGGACGCGTGGTATCGCTGCAAACTCCGGCGGACAATTCATTGTGGGAGACTTGGATGGTAACGTAAAGGTGTTTGACAGTACTGGAACATTTATGAGACTTTTCAGTCTCCCTAATGAGGACGTAGATACAAAGTTACATGTTCATGATGTAGCCACAGACATGAATGACAGTATCTATGTTTTGGTCGGATTGAAAAAGCCTGGAGCTGAGAGAGATGAGTTCGTTGTTTACGAATTTAACAACACCGCTGACCTGCGTTACAAGTTTCCTGTGAGGGGAGGGAGGTACTGGGACAGACTGACAGTCACCGACAGTGGCAAAGTACTGGTACTGAGGTATAATGTGGTTGATGTGCATGAGACTGATGGTCAGTTTGTTCGCTCGTTTGGTGAAGACATATTGAAGGTTGCGTGGGATATCACTGCTGCTAATGATGGCCGTGTTATGGTAGTGGACATGGGTGATTCCTGTGTTCACATATTCAGTGAACATTGCGACCATCTTAACAAGTTTAAACTCCAAGGACGTAATTGGTGGCCTAGAATTGCATTTCACCGGGCAAGTGAGCATGTTGTCATCGCTGGTAAACAACGAGGGAAAGATCACCTGCTGGTGGAAGTTTACACCAAAGATGGCGAGTTTGTGCGGAGCACTCAAATCCATGAAGAACGGATTGGTGACGTAGAAGGGATAACAGTGACTACTGAGGGACGCATTGCTGTAGCTTGTGAAGCAAAAAGGGTACTCGTTATTTAAAAAAAATATGATGCTGGGGTCCACAACTGATATTTTAAAATAATGTAAAATGATGTTATGAAACGGAACAAGAAGCATGAAACCTTTTCAGTGTGGACACTTGTTTACCAAATAAGTTTAAAACAAATAACAATAGCAATGTAAATATGGCATGGATGTTGCGTATACATAAATCTTAAAATACTAAGCTAAAATGAGTTTCTCCTCATAATACAAAATCATTTACATGGAAGCTAAT
This sequence comes from Oculina patagonica, assembly GCF_052425735.1. Classification (NCBI taxonomy): domain Eukaryota; kingdom Metazoa; phylum Cnidaria; class Anthozoa; order Scleractinia; family Oculinidae; genus Oculina; species Oculina patagonica. The sequence goes on along the minus strand of NC_135764.1, from coordinate 13,520,134 downwards.
GCAGTCTTGAAAATTTTTGAGAACTTTCATATTTTTTGTGCCTTCCGGCGGCATGTTTCACTTAATTGCTTCACAATAGCAGTAGCATTTTGTATATTAAAAGATGTGTTATCCTTGTTTTCCTTTTTACACGTAAAAGGTAATTCCATGCGTTTGATCATAAAGAAGGCTATGTTATCTCTGATTCAAATAAGAAAAATCTATTCCTTCTTTCCTACACGTTTTTAGGGATTTTAATCCTAACACGTAGTTTGTGACTGGCACTCTTCACACACACACAATGATAATTTTTACAAAGCCAAGTTCCCCAAATAAAATTCGCAATTTTTCCTTTCAAAACACTCCAAAATCATGATATATCGCTTGCAACCAAAATAATGCTGCAGGGGCGGATCCAGGGGGGGTGGATTGGGTGGCTAGCCACCCCCCTTGATCCATCAGAAAAATGAAAATAAACATATTGAAATAGAAAATAAAAGCAATGTCTATCTACCTTTCATAGTCAGGCGGCCGTTCAAAGATAAAGGACGGCCATTTTTCCAAAATAGGAGATTTTCGACAGCCTGTTTTACGAACTGCTGGCTTAATGTACCAAAACGTGTGTATAATTTAAAAAATAGATTCCTTTTAGCTTTCAAGAGTTGTTTTAGCCTTGCTGGAATGATTTTCTTCTCCATTTACATCTTTTTAGCGAGTTTTCTTACTGTTTTTCGCATCGAAGCGATTTGACAAGCAAGCAAAGCAAAGTTGTCCACAGGCCACTTTGCAACCTTCCACTTTGCCAAGGGTTTAAAAATTTCCACGCACGTGGGTGAGCAAAAAAAACGCATATCTGTGTTTTCCTGTAAGTTCGTGGCCTGTCAACTTTAAACTTCAATCACTTTTCATTTCATAACTGAGAACTAGCCTTTTTATTGAAGAAGGAATATTTTGCCAAATTATCAAGGAAAAACAGTGGTTTAATAACTTAATTGACAGTTGTATAAAGCTGCTCAGAATCGCGGAAATCACGTCTAAGAGGCTTCAACTTTTCAAAATTTTCTGAGGGGGAATGCCCCCAGACCCCCCTAGATGGAAATATGGGCCTCAGACCCAAAATAATGTGTACTCCCACTTTCAAAAAACTGCCTAAAAGCCTGAAACCCCCCCCCCCCCCAATTAAAAAAAAATTGGGGCTTGAACAATAAAGTAAACAAAAAATATTGGTAAACAGCCACCCCCCTTTGAAAAATCCTGGATCCGCCCCTGTGCTGTCTTCAGCAATTCCTTAGCAACTGCTCTGTCTAGATCTATAGTTGAGAAGCACCCCCCCCCCCCAAGCAGTGTATCAAAAATCATGTTTTTAAATAATTCGTTATTGTAACATTTAGTTCACTTTTTATGATTTATCATAACTTTTTTAGCTTTAGCGCTTGATAGTTTTTATATATGATCAATGTTTTAACCTTTTAATTGCCATTTTTATCAATTAATATTTTTTTTTTTTAATTTAATACTTTATTAAGTTAAATATACAGTTACAAGCACAGATATAGATACAGATACAGAAGTTTGAGGTACAATTACACTTTGAAAAAATACATAGTTACGGGTGCACTACAGTTACAATTTTTAATTTTGAAATACCACTACAATTACTCTGGAAACAGTTATGCTAAAAAAAAAATAAATAAATAAATAAATAACAAAAAAAGTAACAAAAATAGCAAAAATCAAAACAAACAAAAATAAAACACACAAAAAAAATAAATTCAAAAAAAGAACGAAAAATGGCAGACGTTGCATACATTTACTTTAAATAAGTTTATCTAAAAAATTTTCCCATTTAACTAAATGGAGGTGCAATTTATTTTTCTGCTTAGCAATAAATTCTTCTATTTTAATAGTTTTTCTTAGTAGAGCATGGAAGACATTCAAACTGGGATTAGTAGATCTCTTCCTACAAAGTACAATTGTTTGTTTTGCCACAAGAACTATGTGGTTTACAGCCATAAAATGTTCCTCGAGATCAGGCAAACCAAGTATAACATTGACTACTTCTGACAAATCAACACTAATTCCAGTGACACACTGTTGCAGCCAGTTGAAAATTTCATTCCAAAAGGCACTAGAATAAGAACATAATGCAAACAAATGTTCAGGGGTTTCTTCCTCCTCTCCACAAAAGGTGCACAAAGGCGACTCCACCAAGCCAAACTTACACAATTTAGAATTTGTAAATAAGATTCTATTAACCACTTTGTATTGAAATTCTCTTGTGTGCGCATCTAACGCAACCTGGAAAGGCAAGCTGTATATTTTACTCCAATCACGCTTAGGGTCAGGGAACATTTCATCGAATTTCCTTTGTGCTGTTGGTTTTTCACAAACCCTTGAGACCAGACTCCCATACAGTTTTTTGGAATTTACTTTTGATGTGGGTACTTTAACTGAATTAATAGTTAAAGTGGATTCATTTGAATCCGACTTCAAGATATAAGGACCTGTCATGGACTTAATAGCTTGTTTCCATTTAACTGGTATTGCATCGATTAGACCTTGCCACAAAAGAAAGTTTTTCATTTTAAGACCTTTGTTATGCAAATCATTCCATGTCAAAATTTTACATGTCCCATCCAGCTTAATCATGTCACCAATTTTGTTTATACCTATATCCATCAGTTCGCTAATAAAACATGATTTATTATTTATACAGATGTGTTTATTATTCCAAATTATTTCGTTTAAAATTTCATCACTTGTTTCAGGCATTCAATCAATCAATCAATAAAATTTATTTACCCTCGGAGCTGACGGGGGCTGGCTAGGCCCCTAGCAAAACATATGCTAATATGCCGAGAAAATAAATTACAAATGTAAAAATATATACAGAACGAAAAATTCATTAATAAATAAGTATTTAAATTAATTTTAAAATTAAAAAGGGACTATCTAGCTGCGCACAGCATTACGAAAGGCCTGTAGTGTAGCAATTGTTCTTACTCGGTCTGGCAGTTGATTCCAGGCGTTCGCCGCCCAGTATCTTACAGACTTCAGTCCATACTTGGTCGTATTGACCTTAGGTAAGACAATCTTATTAATGCCTCTCAAGTTCTTGATATTGTCCCTGACACAGAAGAGGTCCTTAAGATACACAGGTGCTAAGTTGTTAAGGCATTTGAATATTATAATAAGTGTATCTTGAATGCGACGTTCACTTAATGTGTAGCCTATGCGGCTGCACAGAGAAGCGGAGCTAGAAGACCTGCCCTTATAGATGTAACGTAGGGCTCTTTCGTGAAGTTTCTCTAGTTTATCGCTGTCTGATTTTAGACAATTATGCCATATCGAAGAGCAATAAGTAAAATAAGACATCACAAAGGAATTATACAGGCATAGCTTGGAAGAGGAAGACAAAACATTTCGTAATCTACAAATAACGTCAAGTTGTTTTCCTGCTTTCTTAATAATTTTAGAAACGTGCGTGCTAAAGTTTAACGCGTCGTCTATAACGACTCCTAACAGCTCAACCTCATACACACGAGGAATAATTTCTCCGTCTGCATATAAAGATATGTGAGCACGATTGTTGCTAGAGAGAACAAGCGCCTTGCACTTCTCAGGGTTGAGAGTCATCTTGTTATCTCTGAACCACTTACAGGCTACGGCAAGTTCTTTGTTAAGGACGTATTCGACCTTAGCTGGGTCAACATCAGAGTAGTAGATCTGGTTATCGTCGGCGTAATTCGATAGTTCTGCCTCCTCGATGAAGTAGAAAAAGTCATTAAGAAAAATGTTAAATAGTAGGGGCCCTAAGACGGACCCCTGTGGAACTCCCCTTGATATTACTGACACATCCGATGTAACATTTCCAATCCGGACACGCTGCCTGCGATCGTGTAAGTAGCTCCTCAGTACGTTTAAGCTGTGAGGAGAAATTCCATAGGCTGCAAGCTTTGCTAATAGTAGATCGTGAGGGATAATATCGAATGCCTTACTCAGATCCATTACTACAGTCCCCACCACGCACTTCTTGTCCAGCGCCCGTCTCCAGTCTTCAACAAGTCGCAGTAATACGCACTCACAACTGTATCCCTTTCTGTAAGCTGAAAGGAATTTTGAAAGGATACCTGAGAAGTGCTGAACTAGCTGTCTATTCAAACATCTCTCAAATACTTTATCGAGTAGCACTAGGATGGACACAGGCCTGTACTTGGACTTATCAAACTCGTCGTCTTTCTTGAAGATTGGCGAAATTTCAGCTAATTTCCATTCCGTAGGAACGCAAGCACTGTCAATGATGGAGTTAATAAGAGTAGCTAAAGGTTGCGCTAATGCAGAGGCACAGTCACGCAGGGCTCTTGCAGGGACAGAATCATGGCCGGTGGCCTTGTTTACGTTAAGAGACCTAAGAATGGTCTCCAGCTCAGCGGAGTTAACATGACTGAAGTGAAACTGATCGGTCACAGGGCAGTTAGCCATTATAGCTCTGATGCTGGGGTGGTCACGAAAATCCTCCACTGTTGTAGTTGGGACGTCAGACACGTTCTGAACAAGGGAATAGTAATGATTGAAGATCTCAGCAACCTCTTTGTTATCCCTAACCAAAGACCCGTTTTCTTTAAGTTGAATTGCTTCATTGCTGGTGTTGCGCCTACTGTGCATGAAGGGCTTGATTGTACGCCAGAATTGTTTGGGATCTCCTTGTGCATCGCTTGCTTTTGTTCGTAGATAACTCGATATGAGTTTACGTCGTAAGGAGGAAGTGGCGTTGCGCTGGACTTTATAATTCTCGAGATCACCAGAATCGCGGGTCGCGAAGTAACGCCGCCTCAGTTTATTCCTTTTGCGTATAGCAGCAAGTAGCTCTGGTGTCATAAATGGAACATGTTCGCGCCTGATCTTGGTCGTCTTGATCGGCGCATGCGCATCTAAGACACCTTCCAAAAGTTTTCCCCACGCCCAACTCACGTCTTCCGGGTCATCAAAAAGATGAGCAATGTGAAATGGGACCATGTTGACGTCAGCTGCGAATAATTCCGGGTCATAATGCTTGAAACGTCGAGCGGTGACAATTCTGGGGGACGATCGAGGGGAATAGGTCCTCATTACCGTGTAAATGAGGTGGTGATCGCTCAGCCCTAAATCAAAAGCTCCTGATGATACAAAGGAACGGGTATTGTTCGTAAGGGCAACGTCTATCAGAGAGCTAGAATCAGCAGTCACTCGCGTGGGCACTTTGATCAGATTAGACAAGCCATAGACATCAGCAAGGTCCATGAGAGCCTGGCCCTCTTTGGCACCCTTATTGCAGTCGGAAAGGTCACAGTTTAGATCACCAATCAGCAAGATACCCTCGAAACGCTGGCTAGCCCGCAGCAGAATGTTATTTAGTTCAGGCTCCCACGTAGTCTTCGGTACACTTGGTGGTCTGTATGCACCTATAATTAGCAACTTCTTAGAAGACCTCGATGTCTGAATGGTCAGAACGATCGATTCGATCTTGGCACCTTCCAAATCGGAGACTCTGTTAACTAAGAGTTCGCGCTTAACATAGATAAATAAGCCACCGCCGTGACGATTGCGATCTTTACGATACAATCTAAAGCCTTTAATGTAAAATTGTGAATCGGGATACGCATTATCCACTTTGGTCTCACTCACAACCATTACATCGAACAGACTTTTGAGCATGAGTGCCTTTAGTTCGAAGAATTTAAAGCCGCCGACACTGTTGATATTTACATGACCAATCTTCAAGTTCTTAAAATGATTCTCTAGAAGTGAAGAAAGTTCCTCGTCGATTACTTGCGAAGAATCAGTGTGGTCAGAGGCAAAACTCATGTCGACAATATCCGAGTCAGTTAATAAAGCCCCTGAATCTGGCAAAACATCAAAAAGACATTTCGTGCACAGCCATTCCCGTTGAGTCAGGCCATGGCCTTTCAGTGTCACACCTACGCACTTAAGATGATAGCGGCACTGACATAAATCACAGCAGATTACCCTGTGATTCTTGGCGATTGTTCTCTCACACACCGCACACTTAGGCTTACAGCTGATTTAGTTCTTTTCCTCGTCATTTGTGGGTCCTGGATTGATGGAAATATCCCCTCCCATGAGCAGGATTTGGCGGGCCGCGGTCGAATTGGAGTAATACGCGCATGCTTTCTTGGAACGCTTGGGAGTCTTGTGAACAAATTTGGATGCGCCTTGAGTGACACCAACAACGAAAAGACGACAATGTCCAGATGAACGAAGAAAATTCGCATCGATGTCTTTAAACTCAGCTCCATTGTGAGCAGATGTCAGTCGGAAAAGTAGCCTTTGTGCGTTTATGTTAATCCGGCCAGTATCACGCACATGCGAAGACGCGAATAGTCGAATCGATTTATATGCTGGGACAATGAAGCTCGTTAGCAAAGTGTGATGTGAGTCCCTTGACATCCGTTTCATTTGGAGCCATTGTTGAAGTCGTAGGTCCCTGGAGGTCTTATTAGCGTCTGTTTGGAAAAATATGCAAAGACTTGGCGGCAAAGAAGTTTGTGCTTCAACGGAGTGGCTTCCAAAAACCACGTAGTTCCGCGGCTCTCTTAAACAAGCGTTCCCCAAAAAAGCCTCGGTTTGCTCTCCAGCATCTACGACGCACCCCAGAGAAACTTGAGAGGATGGCAGTTGATACAGAAGGAGAAAATAGACAACAAATACGGAGCTCATAAAAAGCATGACTGCTCATTATGCATGCATACGTATGATTGAACCATTTAATTTTGACCATAAGGTCAAACATTCGTTATAAAATGGGGGGATAGCAATTTTCAAAGAACTTGGATCAAAATTGCATGTTAAGAGGTATGGGCCTCCCACAGGCTGTAGAAAAAAGTTGAGAACATGTTTCCATTCGGCACCATCTTCCGGATCAGAGTACCGTTTCAAAAAGGATATCTTCTGTGCTTGAATAAGGGATTCTAAATGTATCATTCTTAATCCACCGTTCTCAATATTATTAATCAAAGCACGTCTTTTCACTTTGTCTTTACCCTTCCAAATAAATTCGTAGATGATCGTATTCGCTCTCTTGATAACGTCATCTGGAAAAGGTAACTGCGACGCTCTATACAGGAATTTAGGGATAGCAAACGATTTTATGATTTGAATTCTTCCAAGAATGGTTAAATGTCTCCACTTCCACAGATTAAGAGTCTTTTTCAGCGAATCCAGGATTGAATCAAAATTTAATTTAACGGCTTGCTTCTTATCATATGAGAAAAAGATGCCAAGTTTCTTTAAAGGTTTATCCATATTTTTAATACCGATATCAAGCTTTATGGACGAGTCGCCAAGATGGAGAGCCTCTAATTTACCGTTATTTACTTTAAGGCCCGAGCAGCATCCAAAATCTCGCAACATTTTTAAAAGATTTTCGAAAGATTGTTTATCTTTCAAGAAAGTCGTCAGATCATCAGCGAAAATGGTTAACTTAATTTCTTCGTTATCTGAAAGTTTAAAGCCTTTAATATTTTTACTGCTTCTAATATTTATAGCAAGTATCTCGAGAGCAATAATGAAGAGGTACGGAGACAAAGGGTCACCTTGCCTAACTCCTCGCTTGACGTGAAAATGAACGGAGGAGAAGCCGTTGTTTGTAACACAGCTTTTAATGTTACAATAAAATGTGCTTACCCACTTGATAAAAGATTCACCGAAATTGAAAGCCAGTAGGGCCTTATTTAAAAAAGCCCAGTCAAGAGAGTCAAACGCCTTCTCGAAATCGATCGCGACAAGCAGTCCACTTAAGTCATTAACTTTGGTATAAGACATGATGTCATCAATAATTCTCGTGCTATCGGAGATCAGTCGGCCCTTGACATAGGCATTTTGATTCCTGTGTATTATGAAAGGCAAAATGCATTCCAATCTCTTCGCTAAAGCCTTAGACGCAATCTTGACATCGACATTTATTAAGGAGATAGGCCTCCAATTTGCTATATACATCTTGTCCTTATCTTTCTTTTCAATTAATTTAACAAGACGCCTAAAGCTTAATGCTTAAAACCGGGCAGTTAATGTTTAACTACCTGATTAGACAAGTACAGCAAAAACTTTTAAAATACCATTTAATTTATATTGCGTAACACGCAAGTCTGTGGATTGCTTGTCCATCCTTGGACAAATTCCTGCTTAGGCTTTCAAATTTTTATTTTTCTTCCGAATACTGAATAACCTAGGTGAAAACGTTTTGTGTGCAATCTTGAATAAATGAACTCAAACCAGTTAAATGGCAGTTCAAATGATCTCCGACAAAAACAAAAAAAACAATTAGAAAGATTTCGTTAAAAACTAAGACGCGTTTTTAAACATTTTTAAAAATGTACCACACCAAAAAATGGGAATAAGAACAAGATAAGAAAGCTTTTCAGCTTTCAAACATGCAAGCTCTTCACGTCAATTTTGGGAAGCAGTCACGCAAACGCAAGTTCTTGATTGCGTGATTCATTGCAGGTCATTTCTCCATCGCCGTTCGGTTCCGACTGAAACTCAAAACCCTTGAATGAGAAACAAAAAATATATATTTTATATTCCTCGCTAAAAAGAGTGGAGTAACCAGAAAATTATAGTATTGGCTCCTGCTCGAATAAAACGAGTCACATAAATAATAAAAAAAACGAATAAAACGAGTCAAATATCAAGAATTTCTTGATATTTGACTGAATAACAGAAAAATTTCTAAGCAAAATTATAAAAGAAAATAAAAAGACTAAAAAAGGGCATGCATTAGACTACACGTATTAGACAACAGATGCTGCTAAAAATCTCAACTAAATGTGAAAAAAAGATTCAAGATGAGGCGAAGAAACATGTGAGTTGCATTAAAAATTTTGAATCCTTAAAAGCCGTGAAAATAGCATGCCGTGATAAAATTTAATTAATTATACGCGCCAAAGGGCAAGTTTTCATTTTTGCCGTCTATTCAGTTTCACAGGATGGCTTTTACGATTTACATTCCATTCTAGTTTGTAGAAATTATTATATTATTACTCTGCATTTCCATTTTGTTTTCTGAGTTCTTGAAAAGTTTGCAAGTAAAGTTTTTACATCATGAACAAAATAAGGTTCTTTTGTTTAAACATGTTTAAACATTTCTTTTTGTAATTTTACAGTTCAAATAAACTTTTGTTGTTGTTGTTGTGTAAACATTCAATTCGTCTGTGACACACGGACTTTGTCGGCCCAACTGTACACGGATGGAAATAGTCAAAATGGACACAATTCTTGCTAGATGAAAAGCATCTTCAAAGTAGAGTCTGGAGCCGTTTTTAAATGCAGGAGCTTGCTGCAAAAACATTGCGTGACTGATGTAAAAAAGCTTCGACCTCAGCGACCTGTCGAAACAATCACCGGTTTCGGACTCCAGAACTCGCTTGAGTCGAACGCTTGAATAAAAACACAAAAATATATCTTTCACGTTTAACAGAAATCGGGGCCGGGTATTAGATAAAATTTTAATTGCTCCTGCTGAGTAAATATCAAAAGTGCGGGATCTGTATCTTGGCCAAGAAAGCGGCCGAGTGAACTACTACGACAAATGACGCAAATATGTAAACATCACATGGTGCCTCAATCTATAAATAGATGCAACTAATACAAACGTGAAAAAATAAAAAAGAAACATGAAAAAAGTTTTAGATGAATTTTTATTCAAGATGGGGTCAAGAAACATTTTAAAAGGCAAAAAGATTTAGAAAATTTCAAAAACGTGAAATTTTGTATGCCGTGGTAGAATTTAATTACATGTATTAAATTACCCGCGCCAAGATTTCATTTTCATTTTGCAGACCATTTGTTTTACTTGCTGGCTTTACGGATCCCTTCACAAATACCATCATAGTTCGTAGAAATACTATACATTACAATTTTGTTTACTGAAGTCTTGGGAAGTGTTTTACATCAAGAACCAAAATAAGATTATTTTGCTGTGCAAACATTCAAATTTCAATCGTCTCTGATACGCGACTTTGCCAGCTCAACTGTGCACGGATGAAAATGGACATAATTCTTCCTATTAAATGAAAAGCATCTTCAAAGTATTCCGGCTCAAAAATGCTCTGGCTACCAGCCGTTTTTTAAAAGAGCAGTTATGGGTAAAGCTTGCTGCAAAAACATTGCTTGACTGAAATAGCGGTTTGGAGCTGTCATGTCAAAACAATCACCGGTTTCGCAATCCAAACGCTTGAATAACACAAAAATATATATATTTCACGCTAAACAGAAATCAGGGTTTTAGATAAAATTTAAAATAGAAGAGTGATTTAATAGCCGGGTTTAATAGCTCCTGCCGAATAAATATCAAAAGTGCGTGATTTGAATCCTGGCCAAGGAAGCGGCCGAGCGGGTCTGGAACGATTTACCGACAAGACTACTACTACTACTTACCGTACCCAAATTCGCAAGTAGCCAATCAGAAGCGCGATCTACTGTCCTGATATCCTACGATATCAAGTCACTGACCTGATATGCCACCATATCACGGTCACTTTGAAGTGAAGTAGTGTTACTGTACGATGAATTGAAAAAAAGGGGTTTACCAATAAAACAGCACTTCGTAATTTAAATTAAGCGGTGTTTAGCGGTCGTAGAAAGAGAAAAACTTTCCCGCCAAAACTAAACTTGAGCGTGCTCGCCAATTGCGCGATGTTTGCCGATGAGAACTGAGACATTCAGACTGAAAAATGGAGTCGGAATTTCCAAATTTTTCGCTTAATATTGATTTTGAAAATTTAGAGAATGAATTTCTAAACAAACGAGTGAAAAAAAGGCAGAAGAAGAACTTGGTAAAAGTGTCGAAGACCTAATCAACACAATTTGCAGTACGTACCTTGCAAGCATGGCTTCAACAGAGCGATAAATATAACCGGAGTTTTGGCTGAATTTGGGTACGGTAAATACCTAATCGTACCTTTTTGGTACGCTTCGGCTGCATATCAGGCTCGTTTGGTCTCGCCATGGGTATTTTGGCTCGACTGCGTCTCGCCAAAATACGAACCATGGCTCGACCAAACTCGCCTGATATGCCGCCGAAGCGTACCAAAAAGGTACGATTAGGTATAATAACTACTACTACGACTACTACGACGAAAAAATTCCGGGCGATTTATGAACCGGGCTCGGCCCAGTCTCTGCCCGGTTAATAATAGCCATTTTTTGTGACGTTGATAATTCTCCATGCTCATGCGCTGCATTCAAGCAGCCCACTACCAGATTCCCTATAACTGGCCAAAAAGCTTTGTAGAATTCGACTGTCAAGCCATCGTTTCCGGGTGCTTTACCATTTTGAAAACTCAGTAGCGAACGATAACATTCATTGAAAGTTAATTTCCCCTCACACTTCATCTGCATTTCCTTGTCTAGTTTTGGTATGTCAGGGTTTCCTAAGACGATTTTAGCACAACCCTGATCAATATCCGCCCCGTTGTTTTGGTATAAGGTGGAATAGAAGGACTTTAGCTGGTTTAAAATAACAGCAGGTTCCGTAATGACATTTCCGTCGTCTTGTTTTATTTTCCTTATGCAGGATTTGTTATGATTAAAGTTTTCAAGTCGCAGAAAATAGCTGTTACTTTTCTCCCCTTTTTCATACCATCTAGCGCGAGATCGAATCATAGCACCTTGTGTTATATAATCATACATAGCTTCATATTCTATTTTTTGCTCCTCAAGTTTCGCAAGATTCTCAGCCGTTGGTAACTCATTACACTTTTCTTCCCATTCTTTCACGCTTTTTTCAAGTTCAGATAACTTATCACGACGGTCTCTAGCTTTACGCTTGCTATAACTAATCGTTTCCTTTCGTATTCGATATTTGATTATGTCCCATAACAGTCTTTTGTCTGTAATATCCCTATACTCATCTAGCCAACTTGGGTACGAATTTTTTAAAAATTCGGCGTATACTGGGTCGTCCGCCAGACTCGAATTAAACCTCCAGTAGGATGGTCCCCTATCATAATTTGTTATGCTTTTGAAATGAAGAGAAATTGCTGAATGATCTGATTTTATTGCGGGTATCACGTCTGTAGCAAGAACTTCTTCTTGGCACGAATCGCTTACAAGCCAGAAATCTAATCTACGTTGAATAAGCGGCGTTTTTTGTCTCCATGTGAAGCGTTTATCATCTGGATGACGGATTCTCCATATATCTATTAAATCATTTTCTGACATCATATCTTTAATTTCATTAACGCTCCTATCTTTGATTTTTCGATTGCCACCGAAGCAATCCAAATTCTCATCGAAAAAGATATTGAAGTCACCTCCCATTATAACTTTTCTATTAGGATCGAAATCATAGCTTTCAATTTTGCTTCTGATCTTTTTGAAAAACACTTCTTGTTCATGAACTTTGTTGGGAGCATAAATATTTACAAATAAAAAAAGGTTCCCCTGCACAACGGCTTCTAGAAATATGAAGCGACCGCTAGGGTCACAAAAAACTGTTTTTTGTTCGAATTCTAAGTTTTGTTTCACTAGAATTATGGTGCCTTTGCTGTGATTTGAGCCGTGCGAGAACAACATCTTGCCTTTCCATTGTGTTCTCCAAAATTGTTCATCCTCAATTGTGCTATATGTTTCCTGCAGGAAAACAACATCAGCTTTTTGTTTTGTTATCCATAAAAGTATCGCTTTTCGCTTATCGGAGGAACGCAAACCCCGAACATTTAAAGAAACCATTTTAAAATTTGTTGTCATTTTCTATGTTTTCTTTGTCAATAGAACTAGCCTAGCACCTCGAATACCAACACCCTAATTACCGCATAACACCTTTTAGTAGAAACTCAGCTGTGTTCTAATGGAAATCCGCGAATCTGATTGGTTCTCCCACTGATTTCTATTCGCCGATAGAAAACAGTCGCGCGCTCGCTTAGCTCTTTAAGCGGTAAATTTTCTTGATTTTTGTCTTCAAAGTGCACAATATTGTAGGTTTTGGACTGCAATCCTTTAGAGTTTCTACTAAAACAATTAGACTACTCGCCCTCGTTTTCTATGAGCGATAGTCAACTCGGCTGCGCCTCGTTGACTATTTGCTCATAGAAAACTTGGGCTCGTAGTCTAATTGTTAAATAAAGAAAAGGTTATGTAACATCGCACCATAAAAAAATATAATTAACATAATATGCGCAACATAAGTTAGCCTGAAATAAAGGTAACAAAAACAAAACGTAAACCATATTTTAAAATAAAATAAACATACACACAAATACGGAATGATTAAACTAATAATCTATTCGTCCATGAAGCTCTTCAGCCCATTCCAATCGCATCACTGAATTCAATATTGGTGTAACTAAAAGCAGTATTAAACGACAGTTGAATACCTGAAGAGAAGGTCCAAGCTTCATCAAATGTTCTTGTATTTGATTAGAGAGAAAAACCTTAAAGTACGGGAGTTACTCAGGAACGAACTTTCCATCGATGTAAAGCATATCCGGTTTACTTTGACTGAAGTAGGCCGATTGTCCCGCCTTCCTTGCTTCTTTCAGCTTTGACATTTGACGTCGTCTTGCTTCTTGGATTGACTTTGGAAGATCGGGGTAGATATAAATTTCTTTATCACGAAGATATTTCCCCAGGCTCGCAATTCGTTGCCTGTCGCTATACCGGAGAAATCTGGCAATTATTACTCGCGGTCCTTTCGAGGTTTTCTTTCCAAGGCGGTGGACCCTCTGAAATTCAATCGTGTCGGGGCTTCTCAACATTCAAAACAGTTTCCATGAATGAGCGTAAGACGGCGGCAGTGTCTTCGCGTCCATCTTCATTAGGGGCTTCATGGATTCCCTCGAAGAGAAGGTTTTCTCTTCTTGAGTAAGCCTCCAAATATGACATTTGTTTGGACAAGCGGTCCAACTCGGCTTTATGTTTCTCGCTATCTTCCTTTTGCCTATGTGTAGCATCTTCGCACATCTTCGAGATGAAATCAACACTCGCAGTCAGCTCTTCCACAGATTTATCAGCAACACGGCTCTTAGAGTCCAACGCTTCAACTTTGAGCGCCAGTTCATTGACATGGGTTTCCACTGCTGCTACTTTGCTTAATGCCTTGTTCAACATAGTTTCCATACTGTCGAGTTTCTCTAGCTTCTGAAGAATATGTTTTATGTTCACGCCCTGTTCACGCCTATGTCGTCCGACAACGCCATATTGGAGACTCCACGTGTAAACACTTCTTCGCTCTCTGTCTCGAAATTCTCGTCCTTTTTCTTCTTATCAACCGGGGAAGCTGTTTCACTGTCTCTATCGCTTGAATTACTGCTTTCTCTTTCCCTTTTTGTTCTATCCATACAAAAAAAAATTGTTTGGGTCTAGCGGAGCTTCGAAGGCACATCTTCACTCAGACATGGTCGTGCCCAATATTTTTGTGTTTTCTCACGGGGCCTCACAGAAATATCACTTTGTGATGTGAGCCCCCTGTTATTTAAATTACATTTATTAAACTTGCTAGCAGTTATTGTCAACAGATTAGCTAAATGGGTAGACTCTCTGAATGAATGACTCAAAGAAAATGGTCAGTCATGGTAAAATGACATTTCATGTATTAATTTGAAAAAGTTTTGCAAGTAATTTTTCACTTTGATGGTGTCCTAAAAGCACAATTGCTAGTCTGTGAACAGGCTCCATAGTAGGATATAGTGCTCAATGATACCAGTCTATTATAAATTTATAAAACTAGCAGTAGCCCTCAGCAGACAAACTGAGCAGATTAGATAAGTGAATTTGACTCTGTGAGTGGCTGGTACTAAGAAAGTGGTAAACACCCTAACTTGACATTTCTATTGCATTATAATTATTATTTTACAAAAAAGTTTCAGTAATATTTACAATTTTATGCTTTCAACATGCAGATCCGGATCTTTGGAAGACAAGTGTAGTGTCAAAAAATTCAATTTAATTGGACAAATATTGACCAAGTTATGGCACTATGTGCCAGTTGGCACTCTTAGGGGTTAAAGGGTTAAAAGCACGACTACTAGCCTCTGAACAGGCTCCCTAGTAGGGTATAGTGCTCGATGATTCCAGTCTATTAGAAATGTATAAAAAAATTAAGTCACTTTCTATCACTAATTTTGAAGGAGAATAAATATATTATACATATATCAGCAATTTACAGTGTTGTTTGTCAGTATAGCTTTTGAACTTGGGTTAACTATTCATTAAACTCAGTACAGTCTTGTATAAAGAATAACAAAATAGCCAAAATATAAAAGTAAGGAAATGCGTTAGCCGGGAATTAATAATAAGGGACCGATCGTTTATTACGTCCCAAGGGGGGGGGGGGGGCGGTGGTTTTAGAGGGGGGGGTACAATTTTAAAACAAGCCCCTTTTGGCGGGGTAATTTTTCTCTGGTAAAAAACATGAGGGGGGTCAAATTTTATGACACAGCAACAGCAGTCTAGGGAATTTGACGTCAGTGATCTATCCTCGATCCCAAAAGAAAAGAATTTGACGCGATTTCAGGCCCCGAGTAGCCAAGCCCCCCTCCGCTCTTCCTTTTTTCTTTTTTTCGCCCCCTCCCCGACCGGAGAGCCTGTTCACAGGCTAGCCCCGAGGGAAGGGTTGTTTGACATGGTCGCGCTTGAGCCTGGAACCTAGCTCTCAAGCCGCCATCTTTAAAATTACCCAGACGGCTGCTCGCCAGATGCTCGCCAGTTTGCTCGATCTTTTCACGTTATTTGCCACTACACAAATGCCTCTCTACAAAGCATGGGATGTTCAAAGGCAAGAAAGAAAGGCCGTAACGATCGGTCCCTAATGTCAGCATAATAATTTCTTACTTTTACCGTAATTGTTTGCAATATAACCACTTATTTTATTATAATAATTGTAGCCAATTGTAGTTACCGGTACCTCTTATCTGTATGAAGTGTATAGTAATAACTGTTTTTTTTATAGAGCAGTTTCCACTTGAGCATTGAAAGTAACTCGCAGTTGTTTAGGTTTTGCATTGCTGCGCCAAGTGACTGGTTTAAAAATCTTGCACCACTTTCTTTACCAATCAGAAGAAAAAACCATAAACAAATCACGACTTGCTCACACACGTTTTCCCGCACTTCATGCTAGCTACATGTTATGCTGTGAGTTTTGATTGACTTACTGGTCAGATGGTCTGAGCCCCAGGGGAGGTACTCTGGCTTGTAAATGACGGGGATGATAAAAGGATTTTTTTGGGTTTGAAATTTTTGATTCCAGATTTTTTTTGGGTTGGAAAATTTGGCAAGTATTTTTTGGGTGACTTGATTTAAATAGGGGATTTCTTTGGGTATTAAAAACAAACTAAGTTCCTTGGCACGTCCTTGGTGTATCTATGGTATGTTGCATAAACAAACATGAGAGTTCAATTTTTTTATGATTCTCTTTGAAATATGTTATTGCCCCTCCTGGCAATTTAGGAGCAATTTGACAAGGGATTTTTTGGGGGGTTATTTCTGGTCCAGGGATTTTTTTTGGTAATGTCAGAAGACTTAGGGATTCTTTTGGGTCCTGACTTTGCCTCCATTCGATTATCCCCGTCATTTACAACAAGCCGGAGTACCCCCCCCCCCCCCGGAGGTCTGAGCCCTTTGTGATTGGCCAGAGTGATCACTTTGGTTTTGGTTTTACAATACTCAACTGAAAACTGCTCTAAATAATTTTACTTGTAGCTTTCTGTAATTACTGCTTATTTTTGTACTAATAAAGTGCTATAAAAGTAAGTTGCTGGCGATTTTGCAGTGGTG
Source organism: Oculina patagonica (assembly GCF_052425735.1). Taxonomy (NCBI): domain Eukaryota; kingdom Metazoa; phylum Cnidaria; class Anthozoa; order Scleractinia; family Oculinidae; genus Oculina; species Oculina patagonica. Next base: position 13,503,385 of record NC_135764.1, on the reverse strand, counting down.
TTTTCTCAAGGGAATGTTTATCTTAGTAGTATGATGACCTTTGAATTGATCAGGCTTTGGTAAGGGGGGAGGGGTGGGGTTGGGGTTGGGAAGCACATTTAACGTCATCTGATTACTTTGGAAGAGACATGTCCCAGCAGAGCATTTCAATCATAATGCACAAAAACTTTCCCCTGCCACTTTTGTTTCCTCTTTTCATACTCAAAACCAGTGTGCATGTGAAGTCCAAATAGTTTATTCACAAAGGCGCTAAAATGTAAGAACGAACATTCCAAAACATTGTGAATTGTTCCTCTGGGGTTCACAGGACAGAAAACTGGGCATACATTACAGTGGCTCACCCGAACTTGTCCTCTTGATAAGGAGGACAAATCATGTCCACATGATACAGTACAGTGAATTGGTGTTTACTTACATGACATTCAATTGTTACATATGACATCAGTCAGCCATTATTATAATCAATGCTTCTCATGGTATGAAGCATACAGTAATTTTCCAAGACTGATGACATACCCAGCTGCCGTGACACTCCCTGTGCAACTTTAAGCTATTGCTTTCCAGTGAGAAGTACTTTTTAAGACAAATCGAAGGAAAGAAATCCAAAAGTCAATTTTTATTATCCAATAAAATAACAGCTGGAGTGATCACTACATAAAAATGTTACGTGTTACTAGGCAACCGTTCCAACACAAACTAATGAAATTTCAGTCAATTGTCAAGAACCAAGTAAGCCTTGCAAGCCCCAACAAGATGTCGAACTCCACTGTAACAAACTGGTTAATTTGTGGAATCCGCAACAAAATAAATTTTTACTTACAGCTAATGAACAGATATGGCTTTGGTTTTATGCTTGTAGACACAACGAAGAATGAAGGAAACACACGTTTCTTATTTCAGTCCACTAACATGGGGAATTTGTTCCCGTCCATTTGGTCAATGTACGTTGTCAATATTCTGCCTGATTAAGAGAAGATAGCCACTATGTAAAGATATAAAATTATGGGCTATTAACCATGCCCAGTGTTTTTGGTTGCACTGCAATAACCACGTATAAGGGAAATGGTCAAAACTATTGTACTCAGATAGGACCCACAACTCTGCAAACAGACAGGTGTACCCCCCTTCCTCACCTTAAAAGATGGTGTCTTGTTTGTATAGCCCCCACTCTATCAGGAGTAGGAACAGATTCAAATCTGCTTGTGCCATTTCTCCAGCAATGGAACCTTCATGCACACCTAATATGTAAGTCTCAACTCAAATTTTAAGGCCAATAAATTTTGTCCATTTGGCTAATCAGACAGGTGGTATCTTGCATAGTCTCCCTACCCCTACACAAGGTGGGTCCTCGTTGGATACGCTTGTTGTGACCACTTCCCTAAGCTAGTCAGATTGATTTGGATGAAAGAGTGCAGTAGTAAAGTCTCCTGTAGACATTTTTATCAGCAAGAGCAGTAATACAACAGCACATTGAGAGATATTATGTGGTAAGTGCTGTGTTTGTGGCCACATCAACATCTCAGTCCACAGAGCCACATTCATCCAGGCCCTCCTCTCCCTCACCCCCACAGGCTTTGATTTGTCTCTTTTAACTGGCCTCTTCCACAGCTGGTTTCAGTCCTCTGATGGTCAGATCATAAACCACTTCTTCAATTTTCTTGAGGTCATATTTGAGGCCATCAAACTTCTTTCTGAGAGAGTCATTTTTAAGATTTAACAGTCTGAAGCCAGCGTCTAGCTCAGCTACAAATGCAGCTATTTTGTAAGGTCGGCCGTAATCTGCTGAGGTTACACTGTTCACTGCAAACCGTGACTGAAAAAAAAAAACCAGTCAAACAAATACTGTAAGATTTGGTTGGAAATTCAATAAATGTGGATTGTAGTAGTTTTACTATGCTCTCAATATCTTTGAGAATACTAAATCAGCATTAAGTAATATTGCAATTTTACTGTATTGTCGTAGCAAAGTGTCAGATTTTTAATATTTATAAGTAAAGGTCTTTGTCCATTTGTCCGCCCATCAGTCTGTCCCTCCTTTGTCCGTTTGTCAGTCCATTCGTCCATCCATCACCCAAAATATATATAAAAAATACGATAGAATATATCATAATGCACGTCCAAGCCAGAAAAATAGCTGTCATGGTTCTTGGCCAATGGGGTTCTCCAAGCTAATCAGAACTGGTAGAGCCATTGTTCAGTTCATTAATTTAGTAATTAATTTTGTTTGATGACCTTTTCTTTGTTATTTCCATTGTGGTTTGCTAATTAAAAGCTCCTAGTTGCAGTGTCAGGTATCATGATTCAAGCAACTTACCAGTTCATTTGCAAGAAGAAGAAGTCCAGTTAAAAAATCATCCAAGTCAATATGGAAACCATCAGATGACCGCTGTACTTGAACTGCAATGGAAAAATGTTGATAAAACAACAAGAGTCAGCTTACTGTAGCTTGTTCTGTAGGTTCTCTGTTTGTGGAGAAATGTGAACAAGTGGGTGAACAAAGGGAAGAAAAGCAAACTGGTCAACCTTCGTATATTTTTTCTGGTTACCTACATGCACATGATTTTTTGTTTATTATTTTCTATAACTGTTTTTCTTAAAAAATTATATAAATTGATGTAAATACACTGTATGCAATTACTGTTTTTTTTAAAAAATTAATATATATATATTGAGATGGAAATAATTATGCAATTCTTCTGGTGCATTGTAGTTCAATACTTGCAATGCTACATTTTCTTCTATTAAATGCTCAGTTTGCTATTTCCTTAGGTTGAGTGCTTAATAGAGGTTTGAATGTAATCTGGATGGAATGCCTCCCTCTCACTATAAATCTGAGTACCCCACCCAGGGAAAATTTTGTAAGGTTTTCATGTTTGCAAGGGAAATGCTATTCAATTGCATCTGACAATATGCACATCTTACTGTAAGCTTTTGGCCAATTTACCTCCAAGCATTTCTGCCAGCTCTGGTCTAGTAATGAGTCGATCACTTTCAAGGTACACAATAAATGCTCCAAGAAAGGCAAACTGTTGACTCACAAAACGCCAGTGGTCACAAAATCTACAATAAAAAAAAACAAGAATTTAAAACACACAGCTGGCTTATCAGTGTCAGAGGACTTCTGAGTCCTTACACTGTAAGTCTCCTTTCTGTAGCATGAGGCAACTACATGTAAAAAGGATCTTTACATCTCTTGTTGGGATGTTAGGCCATTGCAGTCCCCCCTCCCCCCGAGCCAGTATTTTGACAGGTTGTCCAAACACCACCTTGGATTCAAGATCAAGTCCAAACCCTGGCTGGTGTTGTTCTGTTGTTTTCTTGGGTAAGACACTTTTACTCTCAGAGTGCCTTTCTCCACCAAATTATTTGTTAACAATTAACACATTAGATATTCTGGAGCCCTGTGATGCTTAAGGAAAAAATATACCGGGTAATGTACTTAATGACGACTGACCTGTTATATTGACCAGCTGGTATTTTCTCCACAAGATTTGCATACTGTGACTTGACAACAGTGAGCATTTGTCTGCTTTTGGCACAAATCTTCTTCACATCTGAATACATGCAACAGTGATTGAAATCAGTTACTTATTTCTCCTTACATACATCAATACATAGTAAAACAAAATGGTGAGGAGAATCTCTACTGTCAAGTTCTCACAAATATTAAACATTGCAAGGAATTATGTTTGGTAATCAGAAAGGAGAATTCATGTAATGCGCATCAAACACAAACAACAGTGTTTAATCGGGATATCCAAACACTGAGAAGAGAGTTGAAGATACAATGTGCAGTAGAGTATTTTTGGCAAAATTTGAAGTGATCGGACATTTCAGCTAATTGCTTATCCCCATACGTACATGTACTGCTCACGTAATTCATGTCGCAAAGCCACATCATTTCAGTCAGGAAAAATTCTAAACATATATAGGGGGGTTTTTATTTACTTCGCTTGCAGTTTGCTCCCTAAATGGTCGGTAACCCCCAGTTTTTTGGAATATTATTAATTTACCTTTTCTGATAAATCTCTACCAATCGACAAAAAATGAGACAAATTTAAATGTTAGAAGTTTATATATTTTTTTTCATTTTCTCTTCTGGCACACAGTTGAATCAGTCACCTTTTGCTGTTTGAATTTTGGGAAATACAATTGTTAAAGACAAGATTTACCCTACAGGACTTTAAAAGTGAAACATATTTGTTCAATAGACCCACTCAAATAAACTCGGACAAAGGAAGTTGACCTGCATCAATTCATTTTGTTGCCAGAAGCTGCAGAGGTCAAGTTGAGTGACCAAGTCAAATTTATCCAAATACCGGTAAGCGCTTTCTTTCAGATATTGTATCTACTAAGAATCAAATTTGGTGACCACCACATTTTACATTTCTGACACAAGTAACCCGGAAACAAGCAGTGGTGAAAGCTTAAGAAAAGTCTCAATATTAGAAGATTTTGGCGTGAAGGTCCGTTAAACCAGGTACCCACAGCTACAATTTTCTTGATCGTTATGTTATGATTTTATTTAGCTCACTCTGCAACAGTACTTGCAACTTGTTTTGATCAAACCCTCCATCCTGTTGTACTCTTCCTTATATAGCTTGAATGTGTGTGCCAAGAGTGTAGGTGGTATTTTTGTTCTAAAGAAATGGCACACATTATGAATGTAGGATAATTAATTTTAGTATATACTCAAATTGTGGATAGCGTATTTGCTCGCCTTCGTTATCTATGAGCGATAGTCAACTCGGCTGCGCCTCGTTGACTATTCACTCATAGAAAACTCGGGCTCGTAGTCTAATTGTTAATTAAACATCAAACTTTCATGTAGCTTCAGGACTTGAAGATTGATGTACTGCTTGTAAAACAGCCAGGACTTCTCTTGCAGATTGTTCCAAGTCACGAATGACTGTCTTGATTCCCTGAAAAATATACCACACATGCATCAGTATTTACATGTAACTTTAGCCCTGTTAGTCTCTACAAGACAAACTTAATTGCACACATTTTCTTCAAATTATTTTTCATGTTTTATCTTTTTCCTTTCATTTCTTTTCCTTTCATTTCCAGTTATTCCAACCAGTTATTCCTTCGCATTTTTTTCAAAATAAGTGTCCAATAATGTAACAATCTCACTTTATTTGCCTTTGAATGTTTTATTTTCCATCAGGCATTGTAGCGCGAATGCACCCAAGCAATTCGCGCATGTTTCTGCCCGACTCAAAAAGATGAAAAACAGTGTGACATGACCAAAACTTCTTTCCCTTGTATTTGCTTCATTTCATCTGCAGTTTTTTACCAATTTGTCACACTCCCAGTTTTTCAATTTTTTCAATTAATTTTCGTTTGTTGATGATCACTCGGCTTATAGATGAGTATTTAATTCAAATTCAACTCTTTTTACTACTATCAGATATTTTTTTGGCCAAAATACTCGGCTATAAGCCGAACCCCCAATTTTGTTAAGATTTGACCAGCTCTCAGTAATATTTGGTGAAAAAATCGCTTGGCTTATAGCCAAATAAATACGGTAAGTCAAGCAGGATTCTTTCTTTATTTTTGACAGATTGTGGGACAGATTGGGGAACTTAGGAAGAACTTAAAGAGAAAGGGGTTTATGTGCAATGGATGTAGTACTAAGGGGGATGGGGTAATGGATGATGGATGTTTCATGGAAAATAAAACGGCCCTTTCACAATTCTCGAAAAATAATAACATTGGCAAATCATGCTTCACAAAAAAAATAATAATAACAATTTACAGAATGTCTTGGAAAATCACGGTTCGCAGTTCACTATGGATATTACAATTCACAAGGAGAAAAATTCGCCCCCTTCCCCAGCCCCCATCTCCAGGGGGTGGAGGGGGGAACAAGACCTCAATAAAGGATGCCCACCTGTTAGTACAAATTTGATACCCCGAAGTGCTGATTTTCTTACTTGCCTAGAAGGTCAAGTTTTGGTTAAAAGATTAATATATTTTGCCTGGGCCTGCAGCGGGACAGTCTGCATAGACCTGCAGCAGCTGCAAGGCGCGTGCAACACAGTCCACGTGGATTTACGAATTTATAATTACAGGAACGAACAAGCATCGAGAACTCATAGAACGTACCTCTCTTATTTCCTGATCATTTGATAAATAATCCTGAAAGGAAGCAAACAAAGAGATAAGCGGTTTTTCCTCTGTTTCCGTATTGTCGCTGTTATCTTTCATTTCGGCCGCCATGTTGTGCAGCGGTGTGCTATCTTAAATGCTGCGTGATGGTCTGCGCGCATTCTCGTCGCCAGGCTCTTCTTCGGGACGATTTTCAAAGCTTGACAGGGGTCTAGGTTCTTGGGAGGCAGAAAATGGACAGGTCTGATGACAGTTAAATAATAGAAGATGACATAAATATGCAATAACCTCTTTTTTATCTCCCAAACATTTTACACAACAAGAAAAAATAAACGTGTGATTTCGTGGAAAATTGCCACCCCTGTTTTCCATCGAAAATTAAGACGTTGCCGCCCCCCCCCCCCCCCCCCACCCCCCGCTGTGTATCACTTTTAGTCCATGGGCCCAGACCCAAAATTTAGGTATTTCTTACCACTCGGAGGGACAAATGCTATCATATATTTTTCGAATCCTTGAACATTCTAGTTCATTTTGGTATGTGATAGCAATTCCAAAAGAGTAGCTTTCTTGCTGAAATCACGTGATTTCTGACGTCATCTTTCCAAAATTAATGTTGCATTTTAATGCTCGAAGGGTCAGAAATAATCACTTTATCAAAACTTCAACCATGTTAGAGTTGTGAGAGAGACCTGAAAAGGTACAGGAAAGGCAGCTGGTGTTAAGTCAAGGGCGTTTGCTGCACTTAAGGGTTTTTCTCTGTATGGTTTCCATGGCAACAAAGCCAGATTGCAATATAGCCCTCTTTTATATCGAGGTCGATGTTAGAATTTTAAAATATGGACGGAGTTTTTAAATAACTCAGCGAAAAATACACAAGGATTCGCATTTTAGAGTATGGGCCGAGTATTTGGGGTTAATAACACTTATACTGCTCCCTCTTTGTTATAAAAAAACGGTGAGGGTAAAAGGCGGAATGAGTTTGCGGAATGGCATGTGGCATGACTTGCGGAATGGCATAATTATGCGGAATGTAATTTACGCGGGATGACTCATTGACATAAATTTTACTGAAGAGCGCGCCAATTTTTAAAGAGCAGACGCTTTATTAAATAATGCGGGCTTAATGATAACAATCGATTGAAGATAGTGTTCTTCACGGATTCTACGAAAAATATTTCGGCGGCCAGTGTTTCCCCAATGCTAAGGATTTCCCATTCTGTGTACGGTTTATCGCTTTTAGTCAAAAGATAAAAACAGCGACGGAAAAGCATCCGACCGTAGATCTTTATACTACAAACCGAAAAATGCCTCGGATACATCTTTGTATTAATATTCATGTAGCGGTTATTAATACTGTATAAGTTAAACAAAACATCGGGACAGAAAGTCCAGTTTTGGCGAATGTCATCTCAGCTTCAGTAAGTACAGGGTACAAAGGAGAGAGATTACGAACACTACGCCATATTTGTTTCATTAGAAGTCTACTAGCCCTGCTTTTCGTTAGTCTCCTTCGCAGCCGCTCGGGCTTAAATGACGCAACGCTCCCGGTTCGGCTCGAGTGCCAGGCTGCGAAGGAGACTAGCTTTTCGCCTCCCATTATGAAGACTATATAAACTCAGTGGAAGACTTGAACATTAACTTAAAAAAGCGGCAACCGACCACCGATCGAGTAGAGCGAAACTTCCATATAGTGACTATAGTCACTGCACGGTAAAAACAAGCTATCGTATTTCAAATCAAGCTCGCATTGCAGGTTTACCGATAAGGCAGATAAGGAATCCGGCGAGTAATTATCACTGCCTACTTGTTGTGAATACTTCGGCTTTCTCTTAGGAAATGAAAATCATTCGCTAAACATACATTTTATTTTACAGCAAAGATCACGAGACGCACATCGATAAAATCCACTGCGGTGTAAATAGTGTCACACCAGCGGAAAAGCCGTGTCACGATCTCTTCATCGCTGTAATAAAAAGCTAGAAATATACCAAAAGTAGTTGTCTTCAATGAAACCACTAGCTTTTTCCCACCCCTAGCAAGTTTTGATTTAGAAAGAAACGATTCCTGGAACAAGGCAGTGACACGGTCACACATTATTTCGCGGGCGACTAACAACACGTCACTTGCTTTCATTTTATATTTAAATGCGTTGTCTTTTGAAAAACTTCTCTTCAAATGGGTTGAACTTGACAGTTGTGTGTCTTGCCTTGAAGTACGTAGCTTTAGAACGAATATTGTTCTGTATTTTGCATGAGGCAAATAGACGAGAGTTTTCATTCATGTTAACAGAACTGCTCACACACAGCTAGTCGATAATTCAAGTCCTCGGAAGCGTCACGGCAAATAGCGAAAATAATTTCTCTGCTTCTGTTCGGCGTAAATCGGTGATTTGAACGGTGAAATAATCTTTACAACGATGTTCTATGGAAGTTTCCTGCTCAGTCCTTGATTGTTTTAGCCAGCAGTGTTTAACAAGGCGGCTTCTCTTTTAAAATTTGGCGCGCTTTTTAGTATAATTTATGTCAATGAGTCATCCCGCGTAAATTACATTCCGCATAATTATGCCATTCCGCAACTCATGCCACATGCCATTCCGCAAACTCATTCCGCCTTTTACCCTCACCGATAAAAAAAGCATTTTGAGCCAACAGACGCGCGCGGGAGGTGGGCTCATTTGACTAAAGCACGTGGAGGTTTTTATCTAACGTCATCAATATTACAAAATCTCGCCTGTTTATCTTATAAACGTATTCTTTTTTACATATTCTTGACATAAAGAACATAAACCTCTTGTAAATTTGATATCGATTCAGTGCTTTGTTAAGAGGAAAAAGCATTTTGACATTTGCGATGTCCCGGATAAACGTGTTTCTTTATTGTCACAAAAACGTGATTCTTCACTGTGTTGTTCAATTTCAGACGCGATATTATTTAATAATATCTTAAATGATTTTAAGTGAAGGTGAATAATATTAATATTGTACATTTCTTTGGCCGCCCTCTTTGTGCCCCAAATTAAAGGGGGAATCAAACATTGCGGCTGCATACTATGCAATGTATTTGTCTTAAAATTATTTTCGTAATAACTCGGCTGTAAAGAATGCTACAGAACTATAATTTGGCCTGCTTTATAAACCAATCCCTCGCTACACCCAGTTGTATAAATATTGTACTAGCGAATTTTTTTTGCGGGGGGGTAGTCCTGTGATGGATTAGCATTCCATCCAAGAGGAGTAGCAATAGTCTACAGATACCGGGATAAGCTCTTGCCTGATGGGTCACTTGGCTCAAACACCGATAGTTTCCAAGGATGTTTTTTTCATACGAACAAACAGTTTCTATAACATTGATATGAGCGGGTTACAACGGGTCTAGTATTTCTAGGAGACATGATCAACAGTTGTTTTCATTGAGAGCATGAAAACTGGATACGACACGAGATCATTATTAAATAAATTCCGAAATTTTTTAAACATAAGAGAACAACTCGACTCAGAAGAAAACACCACGATTTTCGAAACCTGTGAGATGTGGTAGCGTAACCCATGAAATATTCGAAACGGGACGGAATTCAGGCTTGAATGCTAATTAACGGTTCTGACAGAGAAAAAGTCATTGTTCCCTTTCTGAAAAACAGAACATCATAGAACTTAAAGCTGTCAAGTCTGTTCGTACTTAGCTTCATTCCGTTCTAAAAATAATAAATTGACGTCTTTTAAAAAAATCTTCCGAAGAGCTCGTGAAGAACAGGAACGGCACATTGACCACATTGTCTTTGGACACTTCCTTCTCGCGGACTGATATATTAGTCAACCCAGTCCAACTACTTACCGCGTTCTGCTTAGTTCACTTTTGCACTAAGGTGCAGTTAAATTCAAAGCAACTTTTTCTTGTATGTGCTCTATCGTCTGTTCAAATATTTCTTCCATAATTTTCTTGCTCGAGGATTACAGCGCTACACCAGCATTGTATGCAGGGATTTTTGCAAGGTTAAAGTGTCAACGATTCTTTGTTTTGTTCTTGCTAACTTAGCCACTGTCATGGGGGAAATTGGGTTCCAAAGTGTCGGGCTTGGACAGCGATACCACTGACCCTGTGGGACATTCCAGAAAGGCAAGTGAGGGGTTATTCTGAGGAAGTGGTTTTTATTTTCTTGCGTCAAAACGGGATTTGTGGATACAAAGTACATATTAATTTTCCTGATTGCGAGAAGGACTTATAACTCGCTCCTAGGCGGTTTACACTTTCAATTATCACAGTGTAACGTAATTTCTTATGAAATATTGACTACATTTTTGCACAGCTCTCACGGCTAGGGTGACCACCGTGACCCGCATTGTCCTCAGGCCTTCCTTAAGGGTGTCACTGCTAATGAGCTGAGAATGCCGAGTGAATAGGTTGTGTGGTCATGTTATTTGAACAGCTTCTTGTGAAATAATTGCACATCAAATGCACTAATTGTAGCTTTCTTAATTTTACCTACATTGTTGCATTAGGTGCTGCTTCCTTATTGTGATAATTGATGTTAAAGAATATGTATTATCTCTGGCTAGCTGTAGACAATTACAAATAGTTCGAGGAGAGTTTGAGGCCTTATGCGTCGCCAGACCCGAAAAGGACAGGTAATGTCCGCTGATGACAATGTTAAGCAAGTTCTAAAAGTGCAGTTAACTCCCAAATTCTTGTTTCAACTCTGTTTAATGAGCTTTTTAGTAGTTGAGTCTTTGATATGTGTGACACCAAATGGACGCATGCAGACAAAATGACATCTTTTAATTTAATTTTCCAGTAGCTTTAACCATCTTAAATTCTTCAAAAATTCAAGCACTGTACTCGATATGCGGAAGTAACTATCAGCGCCTCCTCAGCTCACAATGGGAGCGTACAGTCTTTCGCCGGACAGTTTCGTCTGCTCGAAAATTTGATCGATGGCTCTTTATTTTTTGGAACGTGATCATGATCAGGCCATTCATTTCAAGACATCCTTGTTCCGTGGTGCAACAGAATAGAAAAGGGCTTCATTACTAAGCCTAATCGGGCATAGTAATGAAGTATTCCGGAAGCGAGACGCAATATCTTTGTATTTAAAACACTTGCTTCTCTAGGGAACAACCGCGATTCCTTTTTTCTGTCATCTTTTATCACGCGCACGCACATCTTGGCGCGCGCAAACAGTTTCGAATAGCAAAACCTTGCGTACGACTTTAGAGAACAAACTGTGTTTTCCAACATAGCTGTTAGCTTACCCGAAAAAAAGCAGTGCCCAAACGTTGGGAAACCAATACTGAGCTAAAAAGCGTCTTCGAAAGAAATGTTTATTTTAAGAATCAGGACAATGTCGATACCCTTTCGTACTTCGCGCAAAATATTCCGGGAATATTGTAAGTTAATTACATAAACAGTTCTCTTTTAGTTTCCTTTAGAATTGCCAAAAATAGTTTTCTTAAGTTTTAAATACTTTTTTTTATTTATTCAGAGGTTTCTTTGTCCTATTCTGGGGATTTATATCGCAAAATCAAGACCAAAATAAAGGCACACCTTCGAACGGCAAAACCGCCGCCATCTTGGATTTACCCAGAATACATTTCAGGACCTTCAAACAGTTATTTGTTTTGTTTTAGTGATTATTTCAAACTTTTGACGTTTTATTGAGTGAAGTAGTTAATAATCATGTTTCCAATACTGCAAGATGAAATTCAGCAAAATTAGACCATAATAAGAGTTTTAAATTAAATTAAAATATTAGCCTCGTTTTCATGCAGAAGGAGAATTTTATACCCTTAAAAAATCCTATAAAGCTACTCTTTCGTGATTGCTATCAGCTCAATTTCGAAACTACTTCGAATGAACTTTAAGCTGATACCACTCACAATTTGTCCCTTTGAGTGGTAATAAAATCTGCTCGGGCCCATGGACTATTTACACCCTGCCCCTTCCCGATAATTTACTGCAGAGTCTTGAGGCCCATAGGTCTCATTCTGGGCCTACGAACTATACTAAGTTTTTATAGCGTTTCAAGCAATCCAAAAACTCTCTTCATTTACAAATTTATATTTTACGGTGTTTTGTGAATTTTTGGGTGATTTTTTGGGAGGAGATAGTTTTTCTCAAAGGATAAGTACAGTTTAGAGAAATTAGAAATATTGAAGATTCAATGTGATTTTAAAATTAGAATATGAAGTTTAAAATTGGTAGACGGACACCAAGCAGTCCCCTGACAACCTGGAGTGCTCTTGCGTGAGGGTCAACTGTCTAGTGGTGTTTCAAAAACAATTTTCTTTCTCCTCTCCCTTCTTTAAACCTCCTAAAACTTCACTCAAGTTCACATTTATCCCCGCGTTAAGGCTGTCCGTTTACCAAATTTTAGCCAAGAAAATTTAATTTTGAAAACAAAATAAATCTCAAATCTGAAGTGGCAAATAAATGATGATGATGATGATGACGATGATATTTCTAATTTCTATAAATTTTAGTAATTCTTTGCAAAAAAAACTATCTTCTCCCATTATATCCCCAAAAATTTACAGAACACCGTTAAACATAGATTATATGTGAGATAATGAGAGCGTTTTTAGATTTCTTGAAACGCGAACGAGATATTTAATTTCCGTTAAACCCGAGTGAAAACGACCTTCGGTACACAAAAAGAAGCTAAAAGAGGTGGATTGACGCATATAGTTAATCTCGGCTTTGGCTATTGAGTTCCCCTACTGAGTTCCCTATTGAGTTTCCTAGTGAGCCTGAGTGCCCCAGTAAGTTTCGTAGTAAGTTCCCTTTTCAGTTCCCTATTGAGTTCCCTTTTGACTTTCATTAAGAGTTCCGTAGTACAGAGTTCCCTAGTTGTGAGTTCCCTTTCGAGTTCCCGAGTTCCATATTGAACTCCCTAGTGGTGGAGATTTGTTAAGTGTTCATAGTTCCTTTGAACAAGGTAAAAAAACTTAATAGGAAAAACGCTACCATATAAGTTGCCCCAGGGTCGTCTACCCCAGTAAGGGCTTCTCATCTCCCATCTCATAGGAAAGCCGATAGAGATATAAGCTAGAGGTAGGTTTAGTCACTATGGTGACATAATGTATAATAAAGATGGGTAGAGAATGTCACATACTTTACATACATATCAACCTAGAAATGGTCCAGCTTACCACGAGTCTCTCGTAGGTCAGTTGGGTTCAGCGCCCAACAGGTATCTGGGAGGCCATGGGTTCGATTCCCGTCGGGGACTCAGAACTTTTCTTTGTCCCATGCTCGTGTCATTGTTGAAAAATTCATCTTCATTACATTCTTGCATACTTTATTTTTTATATAGATTAAATTAAAGGCAGCCAGAATGTCTCTCTGCCAATGTCCTACCAGCCAAAATATATATACCGCACGCAAGGCGTATTTAATATTTGCTTTCATTGTGAAATGGCAAAAAACAAATCTGAACAGAATGGCAAGTTCAAAAAACTCTTAACGAAAGGTGAATGGAGGGGTAATTCTCAAGAGAACAGAGATCTGAAACTAAAAAAAATATGGAGCAGGAGACGTTAAATGCACGTTGGTGTTTTTACGTCGAGGCGAACACTGCAGGTAAATCCCAAGCCAAATCATAACAACAACTAAAAGAGAAGAATGTGAAGGACTTCAGCAGCAAGTTGATAATTTGCTACTTCAATTAGTTGTCAATTTCGATAAAGAACGTGCAGACAAGTCTACCAAATTGCTTGAGATTTGGTAGGATTATATGGAATAAAAGCAACGTTTCCAGAGAAGCAATTTCATCTGCAGAAGAGGGAAAATAGTGTTAGATGTGTACATAGTAAAAAATATATATATTGTGTTACTTTGGTAGTGACATTCACTTGAAATACCAGTTAACATGTGCTTAACAGAAAGTCCGTGGGTTGTGTTCCACTCTCTGCATAAGGCCATTCTCTAAAGCAAGGATGAATTCTATTTTGACGTTTTTTGTCTTTTTTATATTTTTCCCCACAGCATTTGTTGTTCTTAATTTGAAGAATTTCCGAGGAGGCTTGTGGTTAGGTCTCTCGCGTGAAGCTAACTCTCATGAGTTCATGTGGAGTGACAATTCTATCAAACTGTACACGAACTGGGCTACCAACCAGCCCGATGCTCTGCGCACCCAGAAAACATGTGTCGTCGCTAACAATTCAGTTTCTAACGCTGGAGGCTGGTTTGATGTGGCTTGCTCAGACAGAAATGGATTTGTCTGCAGAATAAGACAAGGTAGGCTTTATGGGTTTTTTTTTCTGAGCTCAGGCTTTTTTCGTATATAGCTTTTATGTGAATCAGTGACAGAACGAGTCTTTGTGCGATTAGCGAAACTATCTGTGTGAAAGTTAGTTTTCACCTGACATAGTGAATATATGTGAACTTCAGATTAATGATGAAATGAATGAAGTGATCCTCGCAGTGTGCAAGTAATTTAAGCAGTTGCTTTTTTGAGCCTAAAAAAATTCAAGGCTACAACGGGATTTGAACCCATGACCTCCGCGATACTGGTGCGTTGCTCTACCAACTGAGTTTCACCTGTACGTTCATTATTATGCAAAGGACGACTCGGTTGAAAGAGAAGCAAAAGGCAACTCAGCAGAGAAATGGGCTATTTAGAGGACCAGGCAAAAGATATGAGCGTTTTTTAAAGCTGGACTGTTGCTTTACTGCATCAGTTTAGTTGTTACAAAAAACACGTTTAATTGTGCATGCTAAAAGGACTGCTATCGTTTGTGAACCAACTCAGACGGTCCCAAAAAGGTTTTCAGTTCTTTACAACACTAAGTGCGTAGAGACAATTGTCCAGATTTTGACATTCAGTGTTATGTACATGTCGACCCAAGTTCATAAACTGACCCAGTGTGATCTGAGCCTTAGATTTAGGTCAACTCTTAGTAATGCCCTGTTGTATTTTCCTGTTACAGGCGAACCACATGTCTCCCCACCGTGTAAGTATATAATATTCTTGAAATAGATAGTGGACTTGCATTTTTTGTCGAAAGACGTGGGTTTTATTAAGTTGCATAAGAGATGAAGAAAGTTTGATCTTTGATGTTGTTTTATTCTGTCGTTTCAGTGCTTGGTAGTTGCCCGACTGGCTGGGAGAAGTTTGATAAGAATTGTTACCTGTTTCAAGACACGGACCTTCAGCCCTGGACAGCAGCGAGGTACAAGTGCCAAAATCAGGGCGGTAACCTTGTAAGCATCACTTCACAACAGGAACAAGACTTTATCACCTTCCACTACCAACGAAAATCAGCTGGCAACATCTGGATTGGTGCGTAATCTTGAAAACGCCTTTAGCCTATTGACATATTTCCTTCAATTTACGATCTATTGCGCATTCACATATTTCTAATAGTTTGCAGATTTGTTCATAAATGACTTTGAAAGAACAGAGAAAGTCACTATAAAGTTCCTCCATCAGTCAGATAGAATTGGACCATTAGTAATACAGCTGTGGTAATTGAGGAATCACTCACGAGTTAGAATGTCGGGGTTTTTTTTTTTTTCAGTCACATTGTGGTCAGTAAAATTATGTTTTGGTCAATGAAAGGTCTTGGAAAACACCTTTTTCTTATATGGCGGAAAATACAGTATTCTTTTGTCTTCATGTTAATTGGCCTTCGTGGCCTCGATCGCATCAGCATAGTTCAAAAGAATCTTTGCCTCCAAACGAGGCCATGAAGGCCAATCAACATAAAGACAAATTATGTGTATTTATATTAGTGCAGAACTTACTTTTGCGATGGTTCTTTTGTGGGCTGTCCTTCGCCCTCCCGTTAACCAGCCAGTTTGCTAACCCGCTATAGTGTGAACTTAAATTAATAGTTGATTAGTTAGCAGTAACGGTATAAAGAATGTTTGCCACATCAACCTTTTTTGATGGCCTAGCCACCATGAGTGTCCTACAGCTTAGGTGTAGAGTATCCGAAGTACTCATTGGAAGGTAATATGTCCGACTTCTATTGGGAGCACTCTGAATATTTTCCGAGTATGCCTGACATTTAGTGCAAAACGTCGTCTTTCAAGAAGTATCATGTATATATGCAGTTCAGGAAATAACAATTGACCTGATTTTAGCTTTTACTTTTATCTTTTGATTGTTGATCAGGTTTAAATGACCGAGCATTAGAAAGAGGATTCAGTTGGAGTGATGGTAGTCCTGTGACATATTTAAATTGGCTTCCCGGTGAACCCAACGACAAAACTGGTCTGGAGAACTGCATTGAAATGTGGCCACCAAGCCGTGGATGGAATGACCAGCCATGTGGTGATAAACGGGGGTATATCTGCAAGCAGCCATTAGGTGTGTGTTTTCCTAAAAAATTAATTGTTGAGGGAGAATCAGAGTATTTATTTGAGTTGTTTTGTGACTGAGTTTTCCACTCGAAGCAATCGGATTCGGTCAATCAATTTAAATACAGTTTAACGCCTCAAGTCGCAAAATGGAGGTAGGGAGCCCAGGGGATGACGAGGAAAACACACGCTAAACTTGAGAAAACTCCACTACGCCACAAACTAGCTACGCTAAAAGGTGAAAGTCAAGCACAACAAAGGCACAACGAAAACGCGTGCGCTGGCACACGCAAACGCTTGAACGGAATATCGCTGACCCAGAGGGCGTCCTCAGGCAGCAGTCAAACGCAGCGCACGTGCGCAGTTCATGTGTAATTGCCGCCAAAATTTTCCATACAAAGTCTTAAATTTTCCGTAAACTTTTGCTTAAAAGCCAAAAGTTAACGCCGTCCCTAGAAAGTTAAGGTTTATACGCCGCTTATGGATTGGAAATTTGATATTTCATCTTCACTGAGTGTCCCAGCTTGAACTGTTCTTTCACCGTACTATTTCTTTCGAGTAAAAAGTTTGAGGCGGCGAAGACCGGATGTGACGTGAACTTTTGCGTTTTACCGCTGTGAAGAACAGCCTACCAAACGCTGAAAACGCAATCTATAGCTAAATACAATGCTATAACGCCACACACTATAACCCCACACACTCTATAACGCGACACACGCTATAACGCCACACACGCTACAAAACGCTACGCCACTACAACGCCTTACTGCAAAACCTGCAGCTAGATCCTGGTCGTTAACTATGGTAAATGTTTAACTATGTTAAATGTCATTTAACTAAATTTTATTGAACGTTTAAGACACCACCACAAGTTTTTAATTTAACTGATTTGTTTTACTGGATACCTGTTTTATGAAAAAAAGAATGTTTCATGGAATAACTGGTAGTAAGCACTCGTGTTAGTGTAATAGGCCAATTTTGATGTATAAAAATTCTTTAGGGTTAATGGCACGAACACAAAGGAAATCATGGCAAGGTTGAGTGAGGGATAAGTGTTCGAATTACCATATTGCCGGAACATTTCATACAATTTTTTTTCATTTATTGCGCATTTTCAAAACGCCTCTGTCAAGTGAAATCCTTTACATGGGATCATCTTTAAACACAGTTATGGTATCTTGGAGACAGGATAATGACCCCTTTATTCATTTTTTCATAGAATGTTCTGCGGCTCTTGGTATGGCTAGTGGTGCCATTAATAACAGTCAGCTCACGGCTAGTTCCAGTCTTGCTCCTTCTTATGGTCCAGCAATGGCTCGACTTAACTCCCTCTCGGCTTGGTGCACGAGTAATGGACAATCTGCACAGTACATTCAAGTAAGACACTAGATATATATCTTATTGCATCTCTTTTGATAGCTCTATGAAGTGTGGAGGGCTTACCATGTCGAGGATGAAAGTGAATGACAGTTTTGTCGCTATTTTTGTCAATTTTTTTTCCAGGTCGATCTACTGACAGAGACCCGTCTCACCAAAATCGCCACACAAGGCTTCAATTTGAATGGAGTTTCCAGCTTTGCAAAGACGTTTACAGTACAGACCAGTGACGATGGTGTTGATTTTAACACGTACCAGAAGAACGGAAAAGACTGGGTAAGAGGAGGCGATAGCCAACTAATTTTCCAGTAGTAATTGAAACGCTTACACAAATACGATTTTTTTAAAAAGTTTGACGCATCTCTTTGTTCTATGTTGTTGTTCGCTCTTTTTGCTCTTGACAGTACACAAAACACAATAGCTGTCTATTTGTCTGAACAACTGACAAATAGAAACGTTTTGGTTACGTAATTCATGCATAGTGTATGGGCTCAGAACAAAAGATTGTGCACGGTCGTGGACCTTCCAACATAAATCTTTGTTTGCTCCTTTGAAGTTTTCCGGGTTTCATAACCATTCCCTCCAGTAACTGCGTCCCAAGCAAAGGAGTGAAGTCGAGGTTGAGGGGAATAAAACAAAAGAAGATTGAAATTGTTCCTATGAACCTCGGCTTAATTCTTTCGTTTGTGATCAGTGGAGCGTACTTTGAAAATAGCCTAATGTGTGTCTGACTAGTTTGTCTTCAAATCCTTCTTTCATTGTAGGTATTTGTTGCAAACCGTGACGCCAATTCAGTTGTCACATTATCTGTTCAACCCGCAGTGGATACCCGCTTGATCAGGATAGTCCCAGGCTCCTGGACTGGCTCTCTCTGTATACGGCTGGAATTTTATGGCTGCCCATTTGGTATGAGGAAATCTGATGTTAAAATTAAATAGCTGATAACAAGAAGATCTTGCACACGAGAAAAATAACGGATTCATACTCCCTGTAATAGACTAGTTTAGTTTAGTTTTAGTTTTAGTTTTAGTTTTAGTTTAGTTTTGGATTTAGATTTAGTTTTAGTTTTAGTTTTAGTTTTAGTTTTAGTTTAATTTAGTTTAGTTTACTGTTAATTTAAGTTTAGTTTAGTTTTAGTTTGAAACAGTCTAGTTTAAGTTTAGTTTAAGTTTAGTTTAGTTTAGTTCAGTTCAGTTTAGTTTTAGTTTTAGTTTTGTTTAGCTTAGCTTAGTTTAGTTTAGTTTAGTTTAGTTTAGTTTAGTTTAGTTTTTGTTTAGCTTAGCTTAGTTTAGTTTAGTTTAGTTTTAGTTTTAGTTTTATTTAGCTTAGCTTAGTTTAGTTTAGTTTAGTGTTAGATTTAGTTTAGTTTAGTTTACTTTTAGTTTAGTTTTAGTTTGGAACAGTCTAGTTGAAGTTTAGCTTAGTTTAGTTTAGTTTAGTTTAGTGTTAGATTTAGTTTAGCTTAGTTTAGTTTAGTTTAGTTTAGTGTTAGATTTAGTTTAGCTTAGTTTAGTTTTAGTTTAGTTTTAGTTTGGAACAGTCTAGTTGAAGTTTAGCTTAGTTTAGTTTAGTTTAGTTTAGTTTAGTGTTAGATTTAGTTTAGTTTAGTTTTAGTTTAGTTTTAGTTTGGAACAGTCTAGTTGAAGTTTAGTTTAGTTTAGTTTAGTTTAATTTAGTTTAGTTTAGTTTAGTTTAGTTTAGTGTTAGTTTAGTTTTAGTTTAGTTTAGTTTAGTTTAGTTTAGTTTAGTTCAGTTCAGTTCAGTTTAGTTTAGTTTTAGTTTTGTTTAGCTTAGCTTAGTTTAGTTTAGTTTAGTTTTAGTTTTAGTTTTGTTTAGCTTAGCTTAGTTTAGTTTAGTTTAGTGTTAGATTTAGTTTAGTTTAGTTTACTTTTAGTTTAGTTTTAGTTTGGAACAGTCTAGTTGAAGTTTAGCTTAGTTTAGTTTAGTTTAGTTTAGTGTTAGATTTAGTTTAGCTTAGTTTAGTTTAGTTTAGTTTAGTTTAGTGTTAGATTTAGTTTAGCTTAGTTTAGTTTTAGTTTAGTTTTAGTTTGGAACAGTCTAGTTGAAGTTTAGCTTAGTTTAGTTTAGTTTAGTTTAGTTTAGTGTTAGATTTAGTTTAGTTTAGTTTAGTTTTAGTTTAGTTTTAGTTTGGAACAGTCTAGTTGAAGTTTAGTTTAGTTTAGTTTAATTTAGTTTAGTTTAGTTTAGTTCAGTGTTAGTTTAGTTTAGTTTAGTTTAGTTTAGTTTAGTTTAGTTTAGTTTAGTTCAGTTTAGTTTTAGTTTAGTTTAGTTTAGTTTTACTTTAGTTTAGTTTAGTTTAGTTTAGTTTAGTTTAGTTTAATTTAGTTTAGTTTAGTTCAGTGTTAGTTTAGTTTAGTTTAGTTTAGTTTAGTTTAGTTCAGTTTAGTTTTAGTTTAGTTTAGTTTAGTTTAGTTTAGTTTTAGTTTAGTTTAGTTTAGTTTAGTTTAGTTTAGTTTAGTTTAGTTTAGTTTAGTTTAGTTTAGTTCAGTTCAGTTCAGTTCAGTTTAGTTTTAGTTTTGTTTAGCTTAGCTTAGTTCAGTTTAGTTTAGTGTTAGTTTAAGTTTGGGTTTTAGTTTAGTTTAGCTTATTGTAGTTTAGTTTAGTTTTTGTTTTCTTATTTTTAAGTACCATTTTTTAGCTCACACGTTTACACTTTTCATGAATTTGTCTTTTCAGCTTGTCAAACGCCTCTTGGAATGCAGTCAGGCGCTCTCAAGGACAGTTCACTTGCAGCCTCTTCATTCACTGATAACTCGCATAAGGCTACCAACGCTCGGCCATCAAGCAGTGTAGGATGGTGTTCAAAGGTAACAGGATTTTTTCCCAAAGCAAATCATTAATGGCCTGCTTTACTTTATTAAAAAAAATCAGCCGTATTAGCCAGCTGTAACTCATGGGTAGCCATTACTTTGGTACTGATTACAACCCCCAGCTTTTTTATATTCTCCTTATCTGACAGCTGTGCAATGTATTAACACTATATATAAAGAGAAAATACATGTTGATAACAGCTGTAAATTTTTCTCAACAGACTTCTGATAAGAAGCCCTGGCTGCAGATTTCATTTCCCGACGTGGAAAGAAAAATTACCAAAATAACCACATGGGGAGGGAGCAAGGGATCAGGATATGTCAAAGTCTACCGTCTGTCGTTCACGGACGTCGCTGACAACACGATGTGGTCAGACTACAAGGAAGGAGGCAGAACTAGGGTCAGGCTTACTGCCTTGTACCACTTAAATTAATTATGTTAAACACAACGAACGAGTTTCCTCTTTGAAACTGTATCGTGGTTGAATTTAAATTTAGGATAGTGTTTTAAAACAAACTTCCAAATTACAACAAATGAGGTATATGCGCTGTGCGACAAATGCATACCAGCAGACTTTGTGCTACCGTTACCATTTGAGAGGGGAGCAGGGATAGCGCAGTGGTGAAAGCGCTCGCTTCCCACCAATGTGGCCCGGGTTCGATTCCCATATGTGGGTTGAGTTTTTTGTTGGTTCTCGTCCTTGCTTCGAGGGTTTTTTTCTCCGGGTTCTTTCTTTGCATTATTCATTTGTTCTGTGAATCCGTCTTGCTTGGATTAAAAGAAATCAGATTTGACAAAGTTTCAAAATTGGGCGAATTCATACTATCATTTTTTTAATCTATGTGCCATGACGTATTGCTTTAGTGGAGTATTCTGTTTCAAAGGGTATTTTCCTTATTGCAGAGTTTCCGTGGTAACCAAGACGCTGTTAATTCAGTATCGCATCTTTTGGCGGAACCAATTATTACACTTACTTTACGCGTGATGCCGCAGTCCTGGTCAGCGGCCGGGGCTTGTTTGCGTCTTGAACTGTTTGGCTGCCAAAACGGTGAGTGTCCTTAACAATTAAACAAAGAAACTTAAAAATTTCACAGGTTTCGTTTGGTTGTTGGTTTTGGTTTTAGTTTTCCAGCTCAGGTTTGTAGTTTTATTAAGAAAATCTGTGTTAGGGCCTGTTCCGGAACGAGTTCAATTCATCCCCATATATTTCTCTGTATCTGTTTACATGATACCCTAACGAAAGTCAAGTCATTCCGGAATGAGTTCATTCCAATTTTCATTCCGGAATAAAATTGTCGTTCTGGAATGGCATTTCATTCTGGTATCATGTAGACACAATTTAACGAATTTCGTTCTGAGATAAAATTGCATCTCATGAAACCTGCAAACGGAGGCCACAGTTTAAATTCAGAGCTAAAAAACGTAATAGCATTTACTGTTAGGACCAAAGTAGCAGCCTTGTGCTCGTTAAAATGCCTGGGCACAGTAACATGTTTACGTGAAACATGCGCCATCTTGTTTTGATCTCGCGTGAAACATGTGCCATCTTGTTTTGATCTCGCGCGAAACATGCACCACCCTGTTTTGATCTCGCGTGAAAACCGCGCATGTGAAAACACCTTGGGTTGAGCCAGTCGACTCTGTCGTGTAAATGCAGAAAAAACTTCATTCCAGAACGAAACTCGCTCTGGAATGTAATTCATTCGGGGCGGAATCTTGTAAAGAGGTCCTTACACCGCTGTTATCATTGTTGGTCTTATTCCCAGGATGTAACTCTGCCCTTGGCCTTAGACAAGGCGTCATTGAGGATTCAGCCCTATCAGCGAGTTCATCCTTAAACCAGGCGCACTTGGCCAGTCAAGGCCGTTTGAATGGAAGTACTGGGTGGTGTGCTGCTGATGGTGATAAGGAGCCGTCCTTTGTGGTAGGTTGTTAGCTGGATATGTAGCAGATATAAAGGGAAATGTGTAATTCCTGAAGGCTTTTGCTACTAAACGTGAGTCTTTATCAGCTCACCATATTTCACTTCCCAAATAATGTAAATACATTGGGGCGACTAAAATACTCATTCAATAGGGAGAAAATTAAGCAGTGTTGGAACTATGGCCTACATAAATACTTCATTACTCATGCTTTCACTAGGCTCGTATAATAAAAGACCACCTTTGTCGTTGTTGTTTCATTGTACCTGTTCTTCTCACTTCTCGTTTCGTTTGTTTCTTTCTTTTCTCAAGGTTGACCTAGGTAGAATCTTGAAAATCCGTAGCATTGCTATGCAAGGAGCTAAAGATGGCAGAGGGTATATTAAAAGCTTCACTATTAGCACAAAAGATTATGCAGGCAGTCCATGGAGACCATTTAAACAAAATGACAAAGCTAAGGTGGGTGATTTAACCTGTCTTTCGTTCTTAAATACTGTGTAATTTATTGAGCTTTTAAGCAGGGTACTGAACTCATAATTGTCATATATTGTTTGTGATAAAAGTACATTAAATAAAATAAATAATAATGATAATAATGATGATAATGATAATACTAATAATAATAATAATAATAATAATGTTAATTTTTTAATTTATATATTATAAACTCTATTCGATACTCATAAAAATGACCTATATACACTAAACTACTACTACTACTGCTGCTACTACTACTACTACTACTAATAATAATAATAATAATAATAATAATAATTATATTATTATTATAATTATTTTTATTATTTACTATTATTATTATTATTATTATTATTATTATTATTATTATTATTATTATTTGTCATATAGATGCTAAATAGATTTTGATGAAAATTTGATATTTCCTGCAGGATAATTTGTAACAAGTTAGAGTCAGTATACTACTGATTAAATATTCTTATTGAAGCACTGAAGGAGTTATAGCTACCTAAAGGAGTATTACTGCGAGTAAAGATTTTGCTGTGTAATATTTTCAGGTATTTTTAGCAAACGCGGATAGCTCTTCAGTGGTGAAGATCACATTTGCCTCTGGCGTACGAGGACGCTATTTTAAAATTGTGCCAGTTACCTGGAACGCTCGACCGTGTTTACGTTTGGAATTGTATGGCTGTAAAACTAGTGAGTATGGCCTGAAATGCCATGAGAGTGTTGTCAAGGTTTTCATTTTATATGTATTTCCTTGCTAGAAACAGAAGTGTGGCAGTTCTCGTAAGCTTTCTGTTCTATTTGTCCTCTAGAGGAATTGTTCCTTTTGTTTGTTCTATTGTTTTCTCGAAGGGTAGCCATTCCCGTGAGACCTTAAAATAGGTGCTTCCCGACCTGTTAGAAAGTAGGCAGAGCAAACCTTAAATTTTTGAACAGGGCAAAGGAGCAATGTGTTCATTTGCTTATTGTTACCGTGGGCATTTACACTGATTTCCCCAAACCTAAGAGGGCGAAACGAAGAGTGAAGCCATTATTCTTTTCTACCTTCTGGGGCCGTGTACGATTGACTAAGCTGACATCACAGGCTTAACTAGACAAACTGGAGTTGTGGCCCTTGTGGTCGTAACTGAAGTTCCTTATTCTTATCGCACAACTTACAAACCTTTAAATGCATTGAGTACTTGTGACCGATTTCTCGAGAGCACGCATCTTGGTATTTTATGTTTGACTAAATGAAATAATGATTACCTATTGAGTCTCTCTTTAGCAAGTGCAAGTGGGTTATTAAATAGTTCGAAACTTGTATTATCTGCATCGTGGTGGCTTCGTCTCCTGTATACTGTGGAAGGGGATAATAATCATATTATTCTATTTTCATTCCAGCTGTGACGGTTCCGTTTCTTTTCGGAACAAATTCTGTAGTGTGAACGACTTATTCTGTGTTCAGAGTAATGTAAAGTGTATAGCTGTAATATGGTTTTGTTGGTTAATTTTTAGGTGTGCAACCAACAGCTTTGCCGACCTCAATGTCTTCATCACAAAGTCCACCACCACCAAAAGGTAACCCACCTTTAACGTTAACCATTTACATAAGCCCAACGGTGTGACTTGCCCCTGCCCCACACCCACCTGAATTAATTTTGTTTGCAAAATATTTTCCCTTGCGCGCTATTTTCTGCTCTCGCTGGACGCTCCACATTAGACTTCACATTTCTTACTGCTGTTTTTCATACAATAACTATTTAAAAGAATTTGCTTCAAATTGCGACATTGTTTCAAAACGTTTTCATTCTCATGTCCTTTCTAGTAAGATTTGTAAGTAAAAGGGTACATATAAGTTAGGCATGTAACACTATTATTAAAGGTTTCAACTGGGACGTTCTAACTTTCCAGATGTGACATATACCGGCTCCCTGAAGCTCTCTAAACAGGAATGGACTGACGACCTAAAAAACCCTGCCAGTACGGCGTTCAAGAGTCTTGCAGGCAACCTGGAAAAATCGGTACGAATTCTCCTTTATCTATTTTATCGCCATCTCTATTTTTATCATGCAGTGAAGATTTGTAAATAACAGTGGTTGCATTGGTAACAAATTGTTAAATGATACTTATAGCTTGCGCATTTTTTCCTTTTGATTAGATAACTGATTTATATTCTGGCGTCGATGAGGCGTCACTGGCATTTTCGAAAGTCAAAGTAACAGGATTTAGGTATGATGATTGCATGCGGGGTTTTTAGCTTTTGCTTTGGCCTGAGAAATAGTTAAAATGGTTTCCCTGCTTTTACTTTTACGTTGAGAAACCTTTAACTCTTTAGATTGCCACGTAATATCTTGGTCAAACAAACACGACACATTGAATCCCCGGTATAATATATTTTGTAAAACCAGCCATCTATTAACACATTTCTTCTTCTTACAATAAAGCCAATGTGTAATAGGACACTTCCGATTTACCCGTTTCCTCTGTTTCAAAACGAGTCTATGTGCGAAACCATTCATATGAGAATGAGTTTTACCAACAGATCCATTTTCATGCAGATCAAAGTCGTTTTCATTTGGATGGTTTCGCGCATAGACTTGTTTTCAAACAGAGGCATATTGTAACTCGGAAATGGCCTACTGTGTTTAATGATTTTTGGAAAATTTAGTTTGAAGTGCAAAAAAGGTGAAAATCCAATTCATCATATAAACCAATAAAGGTGGATTTCCACTGTCGCGTTTTTGTTGACGCACGTAAACGCACGTAAAAAATTTAAACGCACGTAAAACGCGCGCGATTACGTGCGTCGAATTTACGTTGTCCAATTTCCAATGCCACGTGTTTTTCTAGGTATTTACGTACGTGACACCCACGTATACGCACGTACCGATTTTTGGGGTCGCGAAAAAAGTTGAAACGAGTTCAACTTTTTTCGCGGCTGTCTGCGGTTACGCAGCGATTTAAACAATCATAATTTTGGATTTTGTCACATGACACCACTTACCATGTGGAAAACCATTTTGTTTTAAATCGCCGTCGAATTTACATGGGAAAACATTCAGATGTAGAAGCATTTCTCATCGAGAAAGTCCGAACATTTCCAGCAATAATCTATAGAACTGACCACAGAACCAAATTATACGAACGCAATAGGTAGTGAAAAAAACGCCTGGCGTCAGGTCACGCAGGCTTTGAACCGGCAATCCGGGAAGGTCGCCTTAAGGTATCAGCCACCCTTCAGGACCGTCCGCGCCCGGATCGCTCCAGCGCTTTTGTTTTTAATACAAACCCCTACAAACCACACATTTTCTGAAAGCTAAATAGTTCCAGATTATGAATTATTCCTTTAAAAATGACGAATACTTAAAACAAACGCAAAATTGAGACGTTTTTGCGAAAGTATATGTCTGTGTAAATCAAGCTCCGGGCCCGCCGAAATTAAGCGGAAGAAAACGAAAAACATCGCGTTTGCCTCTTAACACCTTTCTCTAAAAAACCGTGTCTCAGATTTTTGACAAGTGCGTTTGTTCTTTTGTAATGCGCAGATGAAGTTAGGGGAGACGAATCATCGCCACTTCCTGTGGAAAAATATAAATTATTCGAAAACGAGAAAAGAAAACAAAAATCGCAGACACGGTTTCGGAGAAAAACTATCTGGCAATAAGCTGGCCAAATTTCAGCCAAATCGGTTCAGGGGCTGCCGACTTGGAGTTAAAAACGTACGTTCAACTTGTCGAAATTTTCTTTCCGAGAAAAAAGCGAAATATATTTTTTGCGGAGTCTTACCCATAATGGGATTATAACGCCTGGAACGTCAAGGTTGATGCTTACCAGAAAGGGTCATCCTTTTCTAACAATAGGTGCTTGACAGGTTACACTCAGCAGGCAAAACATTTACGCGGAACGTGGCGATATATTTTTATCTTCTGACCGGATACAAATCGAGGTTTATACAGTTTATAGAAAATTCAAAATTTTCGCTCCACAAACGGAGCCGCATTTATGTTAATATATAATTTGACACGCTTCGAGTTTGGTGGTGCTGATTCATCGAAAGCGAGACAAAGCCGGTAACAAACGGCGATTGCAGCCCGGGGGGGTACTCCCTATAATGGCCTATACGGGGAGGCTCCGCCCGAAAGGGGTACCTTTTTCAGGCTTCAGGTATATAAAAGGGTAGGGATTTCACGAGTTTAAGTATATGAAAGGGTATGGAAATCTGTCATTTGGCTATTTAAAAGGGTCTTTAATTAAAATATTTCGAACAGACGCAATTTATGGCTGTATTATTTTAATTTATTAAGCGCTACATAAAAATGACAAGAAAACGTCCTATTTTAAGTCCACGCCATGTCTCTTAAGTATATAAAAGGGGTACCTTTTTTCAGTTAAAGGTATACGAAAGGGGTACAATTTCTGTCAAAAAAGGTATATAAAAGGGTAAGGGGTTAGAACTTGGGGCGGAGCCTCCCCGCATAAAACTTTTCTGAGTACCCCCCCCGGGGATTGCAGCTGAAAGTGAAGATGAAGCCTCGAAATAACGTTCGGTCAACACAAAAGAAAACAGGCTTGCCGAAATTAGACTAGTAGTTCTAGCTGGGTAAGAATAAATTTGATTTAAGGCTTACATATTTTCAGACAACAAATATCGTCGATTGTAAACCCTAAATGTTTCACAAGGCAGGCCGTATCCACCGTCACTGTCGTTTTATTTCAATATTTTCTGAATATTTATGCGTGTCTGTTTCCATTGAACAGTAGCGCGTCTTCTATTCTATTCAGTGTGACCACTTTCTAGATCTTCAACCGGTTCTTTAACATGAATTTACGATCGGCTTTCATTTGCTGGCGCGGAAACCGACTGCCCGCATTCGGCGCTTACCGCTTGTTCTTGCAAATATGTTCTTGCGTGAACAATGGAGCTGGGATTTCGTGACGCGTTGACAGGACATCTCAACGGGCAATTAACATAATTAACCTTGCAAAAACTTTATCGCGCAATAACTTCGCGCAGAAATAAGATTTTTTTGTGAACTTTTTTGTAAAAGAACGCCCTTGAAGAGCTTTATCTGAACATCACAAAATCTCAAATTTAGAAAAACTGCACCTTTTAACGGTGGCTGATACCTTAAATATTTTTTTACTTGATGGTGTCTTTCGGAAGTATTTATAAAATGCCTCTTGTTCATATTCACGCATTTCTTTTACTAGCGTGTGGTACAAAGTGTTTTCATGGCAGCCATGTTGGAAGAGTCAAACAACAAGATATTTACATAAAAATGTTAATGATTTTTTTCCCAAAGGAAAAACAATTTATTGTTTCACTCCTCCAATATGGCCGCCAATAAAACACTCTATTCACCAACATGATAATTCATGATGGCGGGAATTTACGTACGTTCAACGCGCGTAAATAAGAAACGCTTTTTATTACTTTTTACGCGACAGTGGAAATTTGCCAACGTATCTTTTTTTACGCACGTCTTACGTACGTACATATTTACGCGTCAGTGGAAATCCACCTTAAAGCACAGACTGAAAATTAAAACTGCCTCGACTTCAAACGTTTTTAATGATATTAACATTTCTTCGCACTTATACACGTTATTTCACTAAACAAATCCACGTAATAGCGAGTAGAAATTAATTTTCCAGTTCAAGTTGTCTTCGGCTTCGCTGTCGCGATTTCGAAGACTGTTCTTTCGAGGACCGGTATCTCCATAGAAAGTTAGTTGAGAAAAAATGTTTTTTTTTTTCGGCTACATTCCAGAGGCGATACCCGTTTCTTCGATGTCGAAGTTGCACGCCTTTTGTAGATATTTGTATTCTATACATGAGTCGAAAACTTAAACTCCTAGAACTGCTCTCGCGCGCTACAAATCGGCAAGAAAACGGCATAAAAACAAACGCGACAATATTTGTAACATAGGATGGAAAGCCTGTGAATTAAGTAACGCATTTACTTCTATTTACGCGCGTTTCATACTGAAAGGATTTTCCCAGGTCTATTGCCTTGCAAGATTTTCTTTGCTAAGTGACAAGTGACGCATTTTTTCTGTCTTTTTCTTAGACGCGGCAGCGTTGTAGCCATCTTCAATTTGACGTTTTCTCGTGACATAGCAGACGATCTTGGTGACAATGTCACAAACAATCTTGTAGTTGCTGTAAAGACTGGAAGCCTGGGAGGGCTGGCGGTTGATCCGGGCTCTTTGAATGTTACAAAAGTTGGTGCGTATGCTTTTTCTTTCTGTTGCATCCCGAATTCAAAGCTGAACAGATGCTCACTATGAGCATTTCAGTTGTTATAATAAAATGTTAACTAATTCCTCAAAAAGGTAAGAGATTTCACATTACGCAAAGGAGAATGCTTAAAAAACTTACAAAAGGATTGATTTGGGTTTTCAAAGGAATAAAACAATTATAATTACTGTTACTAGTAGCGGGGCAAGCAGCCTTACTTATTCATGTTCTACCTTTGCTGATGGGAACTGTTTGAATACGTTTTCTCAGCTCTCTAACAAATCTCTGATGAGTTCCGTTTTGCAGGTAGGCCATAAGATTTTTTTTTGGTCGAAGCAAAGGAAAACCAGAAGAAATTTTGTCAAAACGATTGTCAAAAAGAAAACCACAGTGCTTGTGGCAACAGGCTAGCATCACTGTAAAATGTCCACAGAGTTAAGGGACACGATGCATTGAGTCGAATTACAGTAAGCGGTTTTCTTATCGTTATCTTGAGAACGTGTTTATATTGTTGTGTTTTCTTCCTTGTTAGCGTGGAATGGAAACACCGGTAATCAAGGGACGGCCGCGGCAAGAACTGGCGGTAAGTTGACACAAATGTAAGCACGTCACAGTTCAATGTCCGAAAATTTAGTGAGCCTGCGGTTTTCAGCGGAGATGTTGCTAAGTAACGTGATACGACTAATGTTGTGGCTCTTGTGCTCTTTTCTGAATGGATAATCGAAAAGTCTTGGATACTTCGTTGATGGAGAGAGGTGCTGTAAAGTGGAAGTGACGAACAAAAACAGCACAATAATCACCGTGCCCCTTACTTGAAGCTGACAACAAATAAAACCTTGATATTTTTTTTTAAAAAAAAGGAAAGAAACCGTTGCGACGAGGGTTCTGGAACAGTGTGATGGCTGCATCGGCTTGAATAACTACAGTGTTTATGTAATAAGCATTAAATTAACATAACATGGTAAAAAATCCCAGCTGGCGGGAGTCGGACCATGTTGGCTTTTTACGATGCGTCGGACAACCAAAAACATAAACCCGGGACCTCCGGATTTGCAACAGGCACTAGCGTCCTAAATCATTAGTCCTCGCTGACTCCGCCTTGACAAGAAGTATTGTGGCTTGTTCAAAGCTGTACTAAATGACTTTGCTTTGCTTGTCTTTTCAGGTAAATCAAGTGGTTTGTCCAGAGGAGCCAAGGCAGGCATTGCCATAGCAGTCCTTCTGTTGTTTGGATTCGTTGTTGGAGCCGTCGGCTGGTGGTTCTACAGAAAAAGAAAGGGAAAACATCTGTTTGAGCATGAGCAGTTTGATAACCCAATATATTTCTCGTCCACGAAGCAAGAGTTGCATAGCGATAGTGGTGCAATAGCTTCTAGCGGTACAGAGAAGGGGACATAAGAGGTTCAAACGAGGGGGGAGGGCAGGACTGGGGTGACGTCGGAGCTTAATTAGTAGGGATAAGGTGTAAGTCAAACGTTTGAAAGAAAAAAACAGATTAAAGAGTTTTCTTAGGATTTTATTAAAAAAGAGTATATCGGAGGAAAGAATAGCGAGGCGCGCGAGTGACGTGACGGCTCAGACAAGTCTTAGACAAACAAACCGAAATGGCGGACGATTCTTCTAAACCAGCCAGTGTTCCTAAAACACTTTCATGAAACGAAAACGTTTCCTAAATTCCTTTAATTTCTCTCAGATCACGCTGATGTTTTCTGAGCCTCTTGGGGGTTTTATTAATTTGCATTCTTTTTTTAGACCTCGCGCGCTTCGCTATTGATTGTTTAAAAGAATCGTTTTATATAAAGACATCAGAAAATGTTGAAGTAATAAACTTGGTTAAAACAACCACTTTGCCCATATTTTATACCTAAAATATTGTTCACAATTCATACAAAATATATAACACTTAGTGTCAATAGTCCACCATTATAGAAGCAATAGAGATTTATAAGGTAAAAGCAAATTTTGCTACAACAAAGTATGTCGTTTTAAAAATACGATTAAATGTTGTTATTACTGCTGTCTAAGTTACGCAAAAAGTAGGGTCATGAATGGTCCCTCAAAATTTTGCAGTGCTCGTAAATTTAGGCTTCTACTCGGAATGCTCTCAAAATTTTAGTGGGTGCTCGTTTGCTGGTGCTCGCATATTTTTACAGTGCTCACATGCTCGGTTTTAGTGGAGTAGTTTTTTGAAAAGTGCTCGTTGCTCGTAAGGCTAACTTATTTTAATGCTCGTGCTCGCAAAGAAAAACGCTGTGTTCGCATGCTTGCAAAAGACCATTCGATGCTCCTAAAAGTACAGCTGTTGGGTTTAAGACTTTTCGTAAGTACATAGTGTGGGGTGATCAAATGCCCAAAGTGTTAAGTTCAGTTTTAGTGTGGTAGGTGGAGCCACGAGAACTTTTATTCGCTTCATTGTTCGAAATTCGCTCTGTGTAAAAACTATACTGGCCTATTCTCATGTGACAATTGTAAAGTTCTGCAGAATGCTTATTTTCTAGTACTTACCTGTTACAAGCTCCGTTTGCAGCCAAAATTTCAACACATTTTAAGATCTGGGCGTTTAATAACAAAACATTTCTTAACTCGCATATACTGGTACAAATGTGGTACAAGAAAAATCTGGTATAACTTCTGTATTCTCGTAATGTTATGCAAACGTTTTTTTGTGCACATTGTATAACGTTTTTATTTAGGAAACTCTTTTGAATTTTTTCGCAGCATGCTGCTACTTATGTATTGCATGCATCCTTGAAGCATCTCAAATAACAATTTTTTTAAAGAAGAAAAAGCAGAAAGAATGGGAGGAGAGGTTTAAAACTAAATATATAACTACGTATTTTTTTACTTTTGTCATTATTTTAATTAAGAATTGACCACCCTCCCAAAAATATTTAGCTATAGGTTATAAAATTGGAATTTAAAAATAGATCAGAGATCGTGTAG
Organism: Oculina patagonica; assembly: GCF_052425735.1. Classification (NCBI taxonomy): domain Eukaryota; kingdom Metazoa; phylum Cnidaria; class Anthozoa; order Scleractinia; family Oculinidae; genus Oculina; species Oculina patagonica. The sequence goes on along the minus strand of NC_135764.1, from coordinate 13,471,196 downwards.
ATTTTTTCGTTGCTATGGTTTAGGTCAAAATTATTGGCGCGAGAAATGTTTTTACTTTTTAACATTACATTTTCATCGCTAAATGTTATCAACATAATGAAAGCATTGACGGAATGCTATAATATAGTCCTATATAATAAATGATTAAAATCCTTGTTTCCAGTGCGTTCACAGTTTTGAAGTCCAAGAGAGCAGAGGGTCTTGATTAAAACGCTGTGGTCCTGGGACTAGTTTGTCTCGAATGCAGGTCACTGCTTAGCCGACTAGTCAGAGAGGCAAAAATATATTTAATTTTATAGAATGTTTTATAATGAGAATAGTTATTTAGTAAAAGATTATCCTCTTTAATGATTTGTTTTTCTGTTTTTATAAAACCAAAATATAGATTTGATCAAACCACTGTCTTTTCTGATGCTCTTGTTTTTACTTTTGACATGTTACCATGGTTACAACACATTTGTCTCCGAACTAGCTACCATCCACGTGGATTACCTGATGTCGGTTGGAACAATCTTAAATACTTTAGCCGAAATGTAATGTCGTATAAAGATGAATTTGGTGTCAGGATTAAAAGGAAAACCCAGCCAGAAGATATTAGTAGCTAGGGTTATCACATTAGAGGGACAAACAAAAGTAGTGGAGTCATGAGCCTCCTATGAAGATGTTCTTTTGGCTGGTCACGCAATCCTTTCTCCCTAAAAAAACGAGGTTTGCTGGGAAGGAAAGATTGCGTGACGAGCCAAAAGAACGCCTCCCTTGGAGCTATGAAAGCATCTATTGAACGTCTTAAAACAAATCACCGCCTAAAATCGTCATAGGTTTGGATTTGGACAAGAAATAGAGCAGTTTCAACTTGAATGTTGAAGCTGGTTCACGATTGCTTTCGTTTTGCGAGTGACAGGTTAAAAGAACTCGCGCCACTTCCTCAGCCAATCGACAGGAAGTAAAACTAAAACCAATCGTGATTTGCACACACATTTTTTCCCGCGCTTCGTGCCGGCTACATTCATTTGCTTCGAGTTTTGATTGGTTCGCTGAGGATTGTCTGCGCTTTTTGTGATTGGCCAGAGAGATAACTTTGGTATTGGTTTTACGACATTCAACATTTATTTAGAAGTAAAAAAAATCATAAGAGTTGTTAGTTAATTCACCAGGTGAATCCCAGTCTTTTTCGACTGTCGCCTGGGATGCCGTAAATTTTCGTGTGCAAACCTTGCACCGTTCCGTTGGAAACGTTAGGTAGCTGAACACTGCTCTAACAGCGAAATCTAAAGAAGAATTTGTTAACGGGGCCGGAAAAATACACAAGTGTGATCGGGAATTTTAGGGGCCCGATATGGTTCGCTGCGTGGTCCATGTCAACTATGGAATTGATAAATAACGGAAAACCGTCTTTCAACGCGAGATGTATAGCGGCGAATAAACCATTTTGAATTGACTTTTATCTCTTAAAACGATGCTTGGTACATGAACAGTTGCTAGGAGGTAATGGCTGGCTTATGACTACTGTGTCAAAAGCTACACCCATCCACATTTTGTTTGGAACTATATCACTTTTGATTTCGCTTTGCGGAATGCGTCTCCCAATCAAAACCAACTTGTTGCATCGCGTTTAGCCATTACTTCAAGGTAAATATTTTCGTATATTTTGGTGTCCCGTGTGTTTGAAACAAAAAGAAATAAAACAGTAAGGGATGTGACTCTTAACTACCAATTTGTTGCTAAGGAAGGTTTCTAACTGTCATATTTTGGAAACCAGACCTCATACCCGATAAGAGTTTTGCACAGGTTTGTTCCATTGGAGAGTCCTTTAAGAGTTTCAGATCACGGCCATATTTGACTGACTAGAACAAAAAACCCCTAAAACTCAAAAGGCGTATAGATTTGAAAACTACAATCAGCGCAAATAGATAAAAAAAACGTCCACATACTTAATGTGAAGTATCTTTTTTTTATAAAATTCGAATTTTAATAAAAGTTGTGGCGTTATAAACACTCGTATTTACAGACTTTCTTCAGTAGCGTTTCTTTCTTTCATGTAAACGGTAACCACTTGCTTTAGATTATAAAGAAGGTCATCTTATCTCTGATTCGTAAATCGAAACTCTACCTTCCTTCCTCAGAGTTTTAGGGAGTTTGAATTCTAACGCGCGGTTTGGGACTGGCACTAGTTATGCACGCGCAATAATATACAGTCGAAGCTCTCGTAAGCGGACACCCTCGGGACGCGAAAAAAGTGTCCGTAACTGGAGCTGGCCGCTTACGAGAATGGTTCTCGTAAGCGGCCACTAGAGGTGTAGGGGATAGATGGCCGCTTACGGGAGCTTGCCCAGCTAACAATAACCGGACGGACGTGGATGACGACAAAACAAAAACAATGAAATGTGGTACGGTAATTACAGTAATTGCTGTAAAATCATTGTGACGAACGGCGATGTGAAGTTAGTTGATAAAAACGACATACAGAGATTGTTTATAGGATTTCCTTTGGGGTGTCCGCTTACGGGAGCATGAAAACAAAGAAAAAGCCTAAGTCGTAATCTGTGAAAGTGTCCGCGGCCGCTTACGGGAATGTCCGCTTACGAGAATGTAAAAATACAGCGAATGTATGGGAGTTAAAACGGGGTTTCAAACAAGGCGGCCGTAAGTAGAGCTGTCCGCTTACAAGAGTGTCCGTTAAGAGAGCTTCGACTGTATTTTTCAAAGCCACCCAATAAAAATTCACCATTTAGTATTAAAATAAGCTCCAAAATTGCCTGCCACAAAATACAGTCTTAAAAAATCCCTTAGCAACCACTCTGGATGTGTAGTTAAGAGTCCCCTCTTAAAAGAGCCAAATATCCACCAAAAATAATATAAACAACAACAATTGACAGCATTTATTTTTTCCATTTTATGTTTTCGTCATTATTATGTTCCTTGTCACTGGAAGGCAATTAATTGTTCTGCCTTTTGGAATTCAAAAAGCTTCCCTGGATTGAGTCGGGAATTAATTGTACAAAAATTTTATCACTCTACGTGGTATCGGTCTCTGCGTTTAAATTCAGTTTTCTGTATTGTAAAACGATTAGATTACTATTAATCCAAAGTATACCGGAATATCGCAGACGGTTGCTTGCTTGAACATTTAATTGCTGATAATAAAGTGTCTGTTGGTCCGACACAGAAGAGTACCCTCCCTAACATGCACAATAAACTTTTTTCAGCTTCAAAAATATTCACTGATATTTGTCCATGAACATATTTAATTGTCGTAAACCTGTTCGATTCTTGAAACATTTGAGAAAGAAGAACATCATTCATTCATTCATTCATTCATTCATTCATTTGTTCGTTAGTTTTTCATTTGTTTGTTTTATTTTTATTTATTTATTTATTGACTGATTGACTGATTGATAAATTAATTAAATTATTTATTTATTTATTTATTTATTTGTGGTTTCGATAACTAGAGAAAGTTTAGTTTTCGACACTAACTTTTCCCCCTTGGTTCAAAACGCTCGTCAAAGTTTAGGATCAAGCTTATTTCTAGGCCCTGTTCGGTAGGAAGGACAGCTGAAAACATTACAGTGGAACCCGATTTCTTTTTTTCTTTTACTCTTTTAAGCGATATCGTACAGGTCCACGGTCCTCGCCTCCGAATGAATCTCGCGACAACACGAGACGTTTCACTGCACCGAGGCGGCGTTTTCTACCAAGACATTCAAGGTCTCCCCCACGACGCGCGAGATCTCCACGCGAGCGTTCGAGGTTCCCACGTGGCCGTTCCAGGTCTCCACGCAGAAGAGTCGCATCTTTTAAAAGAAAACGTTCCGACTCTTTGAGGAAATAGAAAACAAACCTTCTTGAACAACCGAAGAATGCATCCAAACCTAATACAAGACTTCATTTGGTCTCGGTCTTGCTTTATTCCATTTCTTATATAAATGCACAAAAAAGAAAGGCTTTTTGTCTAATTAAATGGTGAAATGTTGTTGTGAGCCGTAAACATTGATCTCGAAGTGCGTATTATATAACTATTCGAATTACTAGAAATGTTAGTAAATTTACATTATTTATACTCGCACACGTCGTTTGGAAGTGTAAGAAGTTGTTATAACTAGGTGGTTGCCAAGGTAACTGAACGACTCAAACTCTGTTGTTTAAGCGTCACGTGATGGAAAAAGCTGGATAAAAAAATGCACACTGCTACAAAAATATGTTTCGCCAATATTGTAAGTGTGGCTAAATCGTGAGCTTTTAAATCAAAACATGTAGCGCAGAAAGGAAAAAAATATCCACTACACAATTACAGTCTTCGATTACGCAAAGCACTCAACTTCAGAAATAGACAGACTAGACACTTACTTTTTATTATTTTGCATGAAAACTTTGGTGTTTTCTCTTTACCGTTCATTACAGTTTCTGAGAATGTTTGTCAAAGATTAAAAAATTAAGAGAAAAATAACTGTCCTTTAGAAAAATTCTCCTGCAAACAATAAAAACAGTCGATATTTTATATCTGTTGGGCTAAGACCCATTCCTGTTTGAAAACAAAAAAACTTAAAATCCTTGAGACAATTGACGCAATATCCTGTTATGGTTCGACAGTTTCTTCAAGGTCACTAATGGATTTGTTAATGAGTCGCAATGCCGCTCTTAGCTTCTTGACAAATCAAGATTTGTTCGAAAATTATGCCCGTTCAATTTAGCTCTACGTAAAGCCATGCAATAAATAGAAGTACATAAACATATTCGCTCCACAGAAACCCTTCTATAGTTCTCAATGATCGTTTGTTTGTGTTAAGAACTGTTTCATCGCCTGCGGCAAACGAGTGGTAAAACGTGATTATTCAATGCTCTAATGATCTGATCAAAGATGCAACTGACTATGAGATTTGTTTAAATGAGTTGTTAAATCTGAAACAAGCTAAGTGTGTTCTGGGGGAAAAGGGAAGGTAATAAAGTGAAGTACTTTGATTTTGAAGACATGAAATTCCTGTAATAGATACCAAGTCGCTTAAAATAACACCCGAGATGCTGCTATACAGAACAAGTTTTTAACTTTCCATATCTGGTCGACAATATTTTTTTTCATATCAGGCCAATATGATGGCGTCTTTTAGTCTGAGTGGCTTGGAGTGTTTATCATGTTACGACTTCCTTAGTTGAAATAATAACTGCGAAATTGAGCAATTATTAACACTGTATGCTCTAGTATGTATCATGAACAACTTCAACCTCAAATGAGCTCTCAATGCCTCAAAACCGTTGTATTTATTTCTTCTCAGTCAGTTTGTCCAGGATTAATTTTCTTTTACAAGAATTCTATAATTTTCACTCAAGCCGGAGAACCTGCTGTTATAATGACGTATTGCACTTCAACATTACATGCGAATTATGAATAACGATGGACCTTGTCTATACATGTATTCATTCCGCTATATTCTCATGAACAAACTTTATTTTAAACAAAATAAAACTTAAAATATCACGAAGTAACTTGATCTCATTTCCCGAAATTTTCCCGCGCATTTTGCACCACTACACATGTGGTCTGATATTATTTCATATTTACTGTGGCTTTGACATATAAGTATTTAAATAATACTAACAATGAAGCTCTTATTGAACATAAATGATTTGATTCCTTTGATTTGTTGTCAGCGGGATTTCGGTTCAAAACAGATGGAGGGAAGTGCTAAGTTACAAATCTACCGTGGAAACAAAGTACAGCTAAAACTCGCATCACACCCTTTCATGGAATTCAAGGATTTGTTCGTATTGAAAACTGTTTAAAAACCAAAACAAATTTCAAAAATCTAAATTAATTTATTGACAACAGAAATTGAAATAATTTTAGAGAATTTGAATCGAAAGTATTTTTCTACTATTTTTTCCGGAATCAGTGAAAGGATTAAAGCTAAAACGTGATTAACATCACATATAAATTTACTTTTTAACCGGCATTATTTCACTACTTGAGACAAAGTTTCCGCTCTCATTGTTTCAATAGCTGTTAAGAGGCTGACATACATTGCGTCAGCAAAAGTTATTATTCACTCTTGTGAGGCACTGGACTAGAACTTAGTTCTTTGTTTCGAAATCTAATTTATAGGCAAAACTTTGTGGAATTTGTTCATTTCGTGTACAACGCCGCTGCAATCAATAGCTTTGTCATTTAGCGGAAAACAGTTTCAAAGTTCTTTTATTTGACGATTATGTCTTCGATTGTAACAGCAGTGTTCAAAGCCACAATTGGCTTGCTTGTGAATAAAGGCAGGGATAAGGCAGCGGAGAAGCTAAAAGATGGCGATGTAACAGATCAAAAATTTCGTGGATTGATCGTGCGTGAAATCGACGATATCAAGAAGAAGTTGGATGGATTATCAAGGAAAGATTTGGGGACAAGTATCAGCTTCTTTAAGGAGGGAATTGTGTTGTTGTGTGAAATGTTTTGCGAGGCAGGGTCCAGAAGCGAGCACGGCGCAATACCTTCACCAGCGGGTTGTGCTGAAGCATTAGTCAAAGGAGTGGGAAACTTAGATCTTACAGACCTGGATGAATCAGCTACGAAAAAGCTTTCTGACGCAAAGAAAAGATTCAGTGATGCTCGCTGGAAAGCAACAGAAGCCTTTAATAATGAAGCTCTGGAAACGTCTGACCGCATTCTGGCTATGGACTATCGAGTTATGGCGACAATTCTAGAGAGCGTAGACAATCCCGCGAACGCATTAGGACTGTGTAAACAGTGCATGGAAGAGTTACACAGTCTGACAGCAGTTCAGAGCAGTTTTGATGTTCAGCTCAAGAAAGGCATTCAGGCAGTAAGGGGCTTGTTTAGTAAAGGCGAACGCAGGAAAATAATTTCCAGTGTCTGTCGCGTGAATCGTGTCATCTATGACGTCATGCAAACATTAGCAGTCGGCAAAGACGTTCTTCTCCCGATCTGCCCTACTATTGATATCGGACAGGAGAAAGTTGATCTTTTGCGTGACGAAAGAATAACTAAAGCTCTGCGTAAACAGGGCATGGAGCACTGTTGTGTAACACCATGGTCATTTGGTCAGGAGGGTGAAGAGGAGCACAAGCTGAAGGAGCCGCGTGGTATCGCTACAAACTCCAGCGGACAATTCATTGTTGGAGACTATCGGGATGGTAACGTAAAGGTGTTTGACAGCACAGGAACATTTATGAGTCTTTTCAGTCTCCCTAAAGATGACGTACATACAAAGTTATATGTTCTTGATGTAGCCACAGACATGAATGACAGAATCTATGTTCTGGCCATATTGGAAAAGCCTGGAGCTGAGAGATATGAGTACGTTTACGAATTTAACAACACCGCTGACCTGCGTCACAAGTTTCCTGTGAGGGACTGGGGCGGACTGACAGTCACCGACAGTGGCAAAGTACTGGTACTGAGTTATGTGGTTGATGTGCATGAGACTGATGGTCAGTTTGTTCGCTCGTTTGGTGAAGTATTGAAGGTTGCGTGGGATATCACTGCTGCAAATGATGGCCGTGTTATGATACTGGACACCAGTGATTCCTGTGTTCACATATTCAGTGAACATGGCGACCATCTTAACAAGTTTAAACTCCAAGGAAGTTATTGGCGTCCTAGAATTGCATTTCACCGGGCAAGTGAACATGTTGTCCTCGCTGATAAACAACGAGGGAAAGATCTCCTGCTGGTGGAAGTTTACACCAAAGATGGCGAGTTTGTGCGCAGCACTCAAATCCATAATGAACGGATTGGTGACTTAAGAGGGATAACAGTGACTACTGAGGGACGCATTGCTGTAGCTTGTGGTGAAAAAAAGGTAGTCGTTATTTAAAAAATATGATGTCGGGATCCACAACTGATATTTGAAACAAGAAGCATAAAACTGTTTCGATGTGGACACTTGTTTACATAATAAGCTTAAGTGTTAAACAGATAATAATAGCAATGTAAAAATGGCATGGATGTTGTGTATACATAAATCCTAAAATACTAAGCTAAAATGAGTTTCTCCTCATAATACAAAATCATTTACATGTAAGCTAATGCAGTCTTGAAAATTTTTTAGAACTTTCATATTTTTTGTGCCTTCCGGCAGCATGTCGAACACTTAGGGACCATTCATTTTTTAGAAGGGGGGAGGGCCGGAGGAATCCCTGTGTGTATTCAGTTGAAACTTTTTGGCCCTCCCCCTGTAGTAGAGTAAAAAAAGAAAGGCCCTTCCCTAAAGTGCAATATTAAATTTTGCGACCCCCCCCCCCCCCACACACACACACACACACACATGCACCTAAAAAAAAATTCACATCAAACCTCTTTTTTTGACAGAGCTCCATTCCGCTGTGTTGCACAAGATTATCTTTGATCGCAAAAAAATTTCTGCTACAGTCAAGCGCACGCCGTGAAATATACACGAATTGAAGCCCTTCTTCATTATGTGGAACACTACTCTCGCACGGCTAAGAAAGAACCACTCTTTAGCATCAGAAGTGACCTTTAACGGTCAAAAATGCGAAAAATAGCCTTCTAAACAAACACACTTAAGCACGGATCAAAACTACATTAACACAATTGGTCCATTTACGTGAGCCAATTAAAAACCAGAATTTTCGATCCTGCAGACAAGTACAAAAACGGCAAATCGATTGATTTCAAATCATTCCATGAGACTTTGACATAGCAGCAACTGATGAGGTCCACTGAAGGACCGAAACTCGAGTCTTGCTTTAGATAAAACATTTGCCAGAAGAAATGGGTGCGGCATACTAGAGACTTCAAACGCAGTAATCAAACTGCCGTAGAATTTATTTGGTGGATGCAAGTAACGCAACAAAACAGATCAACAATAATGGAGGTAAAGTTTATGTCTTTTATAGCTCCCAGAGCGCAAATCACAACAACTCAAACTAAGGGGAGCTTAAAAACAACTCAAAGAAACCATCATTCTCAATGTTTAGAGACTGCAGCAGGGACCGCGCAGGAAGAATTTGAGTGGGGGGGGGGGGGGGGGGCTAAAACGTGAAAACACAAGGGTGAGTCAGCTAGGGGGGTCCGGGGGCATGCGGGAGATTTGGATTTTAATTTCTCTTAGATCCCAGAAAATGCATTTAAAATTAAAAATTAAACGTTCAGCATTTAAAATGTTGTGTTAAAAACTGACAAAATGTCGCAATAAAGAAAAGTTGCTTCACAAAACTTTCGATAAAACTACTCAAGACACGAACTTTTCTCACCGTGTTAAAGTACTGGTAACTGAGATGTTACCAGAAAGCACAGTTTCATTTCATTGTTACAAAATGAATAACCTTTAGCAGCTGACTTCGAAAATATACTGTATCGTCTTATAAACCAAAGCCATTTGTTCGGATCGAAACTGACCAATGATGAAACAAGCCTTTTTCATGAGAAGTTCGCTCTTCCTTAAAGAGCCAGTTTATAGTAATATAAAGGACATCCTGATCCTGCAGTATCATAAGATTACTCGATTATAACTGAAACCTTTTGAGACAATAGTCCTCGTTTACTTGTTCTTTATGTATCTATGTTGATAATAGTAACTGCTGTTACTTTTGTCCTTTACAAACTAAATCAACAACGCGGTGTCCAAAAACCAAATGTTTTTAGTAATTCATCGTTTCTTTTCTTGTCCATTGTAATTTTTTTGTACTGTAAAAAAGTGGGGGGGGGGGGGCTAAAGCCCCCTAGCCCCTCCCTCTCCGCGGTCCCTGTACAGTTGCCTTTAAAAGACTCGGATCTTTATAGACCCTCACAACTGTGGTAACGAAACGTTATCCTACGAACTAACCGCCACTTCAGAATACGAGTTGACAGTTAGAAATCCACTGATCTGATACACAATATAGACTACAACATTCCATTAAAGGCTTTTAAGAATCTTTCAACCAACATGATCCGATAAACCTAACGAAATATGCCACAGAGCTAGCAAACACAATGGCATAAAGATCATCACTGAAACAGCTCTAGAGAGTGTTAATCAAATCCTCCGTTTATAACAGACTGAAGGCTAACATTTAGCAACCAGCGGGAGTCGTGCTTGGCCTGTCACATTTTATATCACTTAATATTTATTGAAAATAAAAGATTTTGATTTGGATTAAAATGCAGTGTTTTTCTACGCGACCCCCCCTTTTCAAAAACAAAAATAACGATGACCCTCCCCTTTTGCCACTGTAAAAAATTAGTGACCCCCCCCAAGATTCCTCCGGCCCTCCCCCCCTTCTAAAAAATGAATGGTCCCTTAATTGCTTCACAATAGCAGTAGCATTTTGTAAAAAGACTTGTTACTTACAGAATGTGGAAAGGAAGTTCGGTGGACAAGTCTCTAAGAATTTAAGGCAAACCGTATCAATTAATTCCTGCAGTGGGAGGGGATGACTCAGTTTGGTTTTTAAAAAACACAACAGAAAGAGTCCACACACATCATATTTTGTAAACCAGACCTTACACAGAAAAGCATTTTTCACTGGTTTGTTGCATTCTAGAGTCCTTTAAGACTTTCAAATCATGGCAATATTTGACAAGCTGAAGTCACTTGACCAGAAAACAGAAAACACCAAAGCTGAAATGGCATATAGAACTGAAATTAAAATCAGCGCACGCCACCAGATAAAGAATGTCCACATGCTTATGTGAGGCCCTACCAGGGGGTTCCCGGAGTCGCTTGTCTGAATTTCAAAATGCTTGGTGTCGCAGTTTCATCTGCCGTTCTAGGCCTTTTTGTTACTTGTCGGAATTTGGCGAGAAAGATTAGTGTTTGTCGCAATTTCACTTCATGTGCTGTCGCTACTTTTTGGGCCATGTCGCTTGTCGGAATTTACCCTGGCAGGGCCTCTTATGTGACACATGGATTTATGAAATTTCAGTAGTACATTGTTATAAACATCATGACATAATAAACACCCGTAATTGTGTCCCTTTCTATGTCTGATTAGCATTTCTGTTTTACATGTAAGACGTAATTCCATGCATCTGATCATAACGAAGGTTCTGTCATCTCTCATTCACAGAAAAATTTTTTAGAAGCATTCCTTCTTTCCTACAAATTGTAACATTTACTTAACTTTTTATGATAACTTTTTAAGCTTTTTGCATATGATATTTTTTTAAATCGTTCAATGTTTTTACCTTTTATTATTGACATTTTAATCAATTAATATTCATGTGTTTCCTCACGGGGCCTCACACAAATATCACTTTTGTGATGTGAGCCCCCTGTTATTTGTAAATTACATTTATAAGACTTGCTACAGCTGTTGCTAGCAGTTATTGTCAACAGATTAGCTAAATGGGTAGAATCTCTGAATGAATGACTATAAGAAAATGGTCAGTCATGTTAAAATGGCATTTCATGTGTAATTTGAAAAAGTTTCAGATTTTTCAATTTGATGGTGCACTGAAAGCACAGATACTAGTCTGTGAACATGTTCAATAGTGGGGTATAGTGCTCAATGATACCAGTCTATCATAAATTTTAAAAACTAGCAGTAATCCTCAGCAGATTAGATAAGTGAATTTGACCCTGTGAGTAGCTGGTAGAAAGTGGTAAACACCCTAACTTGACATTTCAATTGCAGTAATTATTTTCAAAACAGTTTCAGTAATATTTGACGGTGCATTAAAAGCAACAGGCACTCTAGTGGGGTATAGTGCTCGATGATTCCAGTCTATTATAAATGTATAAAAAATAGCCACTTTCTGTCAATATTTTTTAAGGAGAATACATACCGGTATATTATATATGTATCAGCAATTTTTTTAATAAGCATTGTTTGACAGTATAGCTTTTGAACTTGAGTTAACCATTCATTAAACTCAGTACAGTCAGGTATAAATAATAACAAAATAGCCAAAAAATAAAAATAAGCAAACGTCGTAGAAAACTTTTGCTATACCTTACTATAATAATTTCTGCCTTCAGTAGTTAAACAGCCTCACATGCCCATTTGCTAAGCAAATTTCTCTCGTGTGCAGGCATTTTTCGTGAGAATTTTACCTCGCGAGGCCTTGAGGAAAATATTTATCATGTTTGATGTTTTTTGCCTTGAGTGGAAAAATCCTCAACGTGTGCATGCTCAGCCAGAAATATCAACTGACCAATAAACACATGGAGATTGCTCACGTGATTCAACATGGCAGCTACCGAATCAAACTTGCTAAACACTTTCCTCACTGTCTGTGGTGAATGTGCAGTGAGAAAATGGCTGAGCAAACGGGCACGTGAGGCGAATAGCTCAGCTAGTTGCTCTTGTGTGCGGCTGGCTTAATAAATCGTAACTGTTTGCAGTTACCACTTATTTTATCATGATACCGGTACCGGTAATTGTTAAATATAATTACTGTTTTTAAATACATATGTAGAGCAGTTTTCACTTGAGCATTGAAAGTAACTGGCATTTGCTTTGATTTTGCATTGCTGCACCAAGTGATTGGCTTAAAAATCTTGCACCACCAATCAGAAGAGGAAACAAAGCCAATCATTACTTGCTCACACACGTTTTCCCACACTTCATGCTAGCTACATGTTATGCTGTGAGTTTTGATTGGCTTACTGGTCAGATTGTCTGAGTCCTTTGTGATTGGCCAGAGTGATTACTTTGTTTTTGGTTTCACACTACTGTAATCATTTGAAAACTGCTCTAAATTATTTTAATTATAGCTTTTTGTAATAACTTCTTATTTTTGTACTAATAAAGTGATAAAAAGAAAAGAAGGTTGCTGCTGATCTTATTGCATGTTTCAATGGTGTTTTCTCAAGGGAGTGTTTCTCTTTGTTGGTATGACAACCTGTGGACTGATCAGGCCTTGGTAGGGGGGAGGGGAGGGGGACTCTGTAAATGACACTGAGGGGGATCCTTGTTATGAATTGTCGATTCCCTCTAGCTATAGCGCATGCCTGCAGGGTATCACTCAGGGCGGGAGAAGGCCTTCTCCCGCACTGGTATCACTGTAGTTGTATTCATCAAACCATGCGCGAGACTAAGCAACAATGCACATTGCTAAGTCTCACGCATGGTTTGATGACACAACTACCATGATTCCCTGCAGGCGCGCGCTATAGGGGGAATCGCGCATTGATGCTTGATACATTCAACTAAATACTTTTGGAGTCAGGTGTGTCAGACACACATTTTTCCACATAAATGTGGATTGTTCCTTCCTGTTTCACCAACAATTATTCTTAAATATGCACAACAACTTGCCCCTGCCATTTTTGTTTGCTCTCTTCATATTCAATACCAGTGTGCATGTGTAGTCCAAAAAAGTTTCAATTATTGAATTAAAACAAAAATTATATTAGAATTAAAATTCACAAAGGTGCTGAAATGCAAGAATTGACCATCCACTGAAAACTTCTTAAATTGTTCCTCTTAGATCCACATATCACCCATAAGATCACAAAGAACCAACCAAAATAAAATTCAATACATACTAGGTGTTCTTGTCAAACACTTGTTTATCCAAACATTAGTTCCTCAAAATCACTTTTTTATAACAAAAAACACTTCCCATTACAATATCTGTAAGAAGACATTTAGCAGGGAATCAATGCATTCACAAATCTCATACAAAGCCTGTTTCAGGCATTCCGTTAGCTGGGGAGCATGGTGAAATATGGGATTAGTACAAAGAATGGTGAGAGGACGCGGGCACATCTTCCCATATTTTTTTGCTCGCCGTTTTTCGCTTTGTTCCCCAAGAAACCGAACCCCTGGAAAAGGCTGATCTAATACTCAGAACCCACCTTACACTTGTCAAGGTTGGATGTGGGACTTAGATACGCGATTGAGCACTCGCTGGCATCTAAATGTGGAACAGCCAACCTTGTTCCCAAGGTCTCTCTTTTCTCCCACTCTCTGAAGCCCTTCTTTTTCTTGCTCCAAGGGACAGGAAGAAGATAGACCCTGGGAACCAGATTGGGGTACAGCTTTAAAAGACCAAAAATTAATGGTTAAGTGCAAAATTCTCAAATAATTTAGAACCCTGTGAGTACAGTTACATAGTGATTGAGAACCAAGAAGCAATTCCTGAAAACAGGGCATACTACAGTGGCTTATCTGAACTGTGGATTAGGAGGACAAATCATGTCCACATGATACTGTACAGGGAAATGTTCACTCACATGACATGTATTCAGTAGACTTGCCTACAATTTGAGCACACCTGGGGTCTTCAACCACCAAACCAGAAATGAGAAGCAAACGATTTTGAGAAAATCTATGTATTCAGTTGTTACATACCGGTATGACATTTGTGAGCCATTATTATCATCAACACTTCTCATAGTATGAAGCATTACCACTGCAAGGCTGATAAGACACCCAGCTGGCGTGACACTCCTCGTCTAACTTAAATCTATTGTTCTTCAGTGAGAAAGTGCTGTTAAAGGAAAATTTGCCGATAAGAACTCAAAAGCTGATTTTTATTATCCAATAAAATAATAAGTGATCACTCCTTAGAAATGACACATGTTACAATTTAAGGCAACCGTTCCAACACAAACTGAAGTCTCAGTCAATATTATTGTCAAGAACCAAGCCCCAACAAGATGAACTCCAATGTAACAAACAGGTTAATTTGTGGAATCCATGACAAAATAAATTCTCACTTACAGCTAATGAACAGATATGGCTTTGGTTTTATGCTTGCAGACACAACGAAGAATGAAGGAAACACATGTTCCTTATCTTTGTCAACTAACATGGGAAATTTGTTCCCGTCCATTTGGTCACTGTACGTTGTCAATATTCTGCCTGATTAAGAGAAGACAGCCACTATGTAAAGATATATATGGGCTATTAACCATGTCCAGTGTTTTTGGTTGCACTGCAATAACCCTGTATAAGCTAGTCAGATTGATTTGGATGAAAGATTGCGGTAGCTAGTCTCTTGCAGACATTTTTATCAGCGAGAGCAGTAATACAACAGCACATTGAGAGATATTATGTTGTAAGTTTGCTGTGTTTGTGGTCACATCAACATCTCACAGGGACATTTTAGTCCACAGAGCCACATTCATCCAGGCCCTCCTCTCCCTCACCCCCACAGGCTTTGATTTGTCTCTTTTAACTGGCCTCTTCCACAGCTGGTTTCAGTCCTCTGATGGTCAGATCGTAAACCACTTCTTCAATTTTCTTGAGGTCATATTTGAGGCCATCAAACTTCTTTCTGAGAGAGTCATTTTTAAGATTTAACAGTCTGAAGCCAGCGTCTAGCTCAGCTACAAATACAGCTATTTTGTAAGGTCGGCCGTAATCTGCTGAGGTTACACTGTTCACTGCAAACCGTGACTGAAAAAAAAAAAGAACAGTCAAACATTGGTTGGACATTTAATAAATGTGGATTGTAGTAGTTTTACTATGCTCTCAATATCTCTGAGAATACTAATCAGCATTTACACTGTAGTAATATAAATTGTAATTTATCAGTATTGTAGTAGCAAAGTGTCAGATTTTTATTATTTATAAGTAAAGGTCTTCATCCATTTGTCCGCCCATCAGTCTGTCCCTCCCTCCATTTGTCTGTTCGTCAGTTCATCTGTCAATCCATCATCCAAAATATATTAAAAATACGATAGAAGATATCATAATTTGCAAGTTATTTCTGATAACGTCCAGGCCGGAAAAAGTAGCTGTCATGGTTTTTGGCCAATGGGGTTCTCTAAACTAATCAGAACTGGTAGAGCCATTGTTCAGTTCATTAATTTAGCAATCAATTCTGTTTGATGACCTTTTCTGTAGTCATTTCCATTGTGGTTGATTCAAGCAACTTACCAGTTCATTTGCAAGAAGAAGAAGTCCAGTTAAAAAATCACCCAAGTCAATATGGAAACCATCAGATGACCGCTCTACTTGGACTGCAATGGAGAAATGTTGATAAAACATCAAGAGTCAGCTTACTGTAGCTTGTTCTGTAGGTTCTCTGTTTGTGGAGAAATGTGAACAAGTGGGTGAACAAAGGGAAGAAAAGCAAACTGGTCAGCCTTCATTTCCTTCCCTTTGTTTACCTACATGCACTTCCTTGAACATGCAATGACTTGATTTTTTCCTTATTATTTTGTATTATTGTTTTTCTTAAAAATATAAATTGATGTAAATATGCAATTCTTCTGGCATTCTAGTTCAATCTCAATATTTGCAATGCTCAGTTTGCTATTTCCTAAGGTTGAGTGCTTAATAGAGGATTGAATGTACTCTGGATGGACTGCCTCCACCTCAATATAAATCTGAGAACCCCACCCAGGGTAAAATTTGTAAGGTTTTCATCGCACTGTTAGCTTACCTCCAAGCATTTCTGCCAGCTCTGGTCTAGTAATGAGTCGATCACTTTCCAGGTACACAATAAATGCTCCAAGAAAGGCAAACCGTTGACTCACAAAACGCCAGTGGTCACAAAATCTAAAATAAAAAAAATCATAAGAATTTAAAACACACAGCTGGCTTATCAATGTCAGAGGACTTCTGAGTCCTTACACTGTTAGTCTCATTTTGACAGGCATGTTTTCCCAAGAGGGTCCTGAAGGGGGGGTACCAAATCCCATTTCCTAGCCTAAATTTTGCCCAAATCCCATTTCCCAGCCTATTTTTTGTCTAAATCCCAGTCTCAGCAGTGAAATTCCCAGTGCGTGGAAAATCTGGTCTCAAGCGCATTATGTCAGTGTTGTTTTGATTGTCTTAAATGTAGTCCACTCCCTGATTTTTTCCTTCGGTGCCCTATATAGGGGATTAACCCAGGCGCAGGAGTGCCAGTCCAGAAATAACTTGCATGCGCATACTCGGAAATCCGTCGTCCCACCCCCCCCCCCCCCCCCCCTGGCTTATCAGTGTCAGAGGATTTCTGAGTCCTTACACTGTAAGTCTCATTTCTGTAGCATGAGGCAACTACATGTAACTAAAAGGATCTCTACACCTCTTGTTGGGATGTTAGTCCATTGCAGTCTCCCCCCTCCCCCCGAGCCAGTATTTTGACAGGTTGTCCAAACACCACCTTGGATTCAAGATCAAGTCCAAACCCTGGCTGGTGTTATTCTGTTGTGTTCTTGGGCAGAATACTTTTACTCTCAGAGTGCCTTTCTCCACCAAATTATTTGTTAACAATTGAAGGGGCAAGGGCAAGAAACGCACATCGAGTTTTGGTCAAATTGAAACACATTCGATATTCTGGAGCCCTGTGATGCTCAAGGAAAAAATATACCCGGTAATGTACTTACTGACCTGTAATATTGACCAGCTGGTATTTTCTCCACAAGATTTGCATACTGTGACTTGACAACAGCGAGCATTTGTCTGCTTTTAGCACAAATCTTCTTCACATCTGAAAGCCAGAGTGATCATGATCAAAAACTTCCTTCTCCTTACATACAAAATACATAGTCAAACATCAGTGCTGAAGAGATTGTCTGTCAAGTTCTCAAAAATGACATTGTACTTGAGCTTTGAAGTTCACTTTTGGTGACATCATAATCCATATATATATGAACGGGGCAAGGTAACACCGATTGTGCTATTTAAGGCGCAAGTGTTAACATGCAGCATAGTTAATAGAGGGAAATGGTTAGGAATCCCGACAAAGTTCTTTGTTGTATGTTTTTGTTCGCTATTTTGGGGGTTGACCCTGCACAAAACCTGACAAAATACAATAGGTGGTTACGTGTGTTCATGTAACTAGCCAATAAAAACATTGCGATTACGTAATTCATGCATAGTGTATGAGCGCAAAACAAAAGATGTGCAGGGTCGTGGACCTTCCAACATAAATCTTGGCCTCTTTGTTTGCTCCTTTGATGTTTGCCGGGCTTCCTAACCATTTCCCTATATTAACTATGCATGCAGTGTCGAACAAGGGAACAATGTTTTTGACTTCATAGAAGGATTTAAAGATTCTTAACTCAGCCTTGTAAATGTCACTACAAAACAAGAAAACAAAGACAGAAAGCAAATTTATAAATTGTGTGAATGTTTTTATGGCTTAGTGGAAACTGAAAAAAGAAGATGCCTGCTCGAAGTACTGGGTAGTGTTGTTTGCTTGGAAACTACATATCAGAGGGTTTCCAAGGTTTTTGACAGGTAAAGCACCTTAAAAAAACAATGTTTAATTTGTTTTAAAACTTATTTAAGTGTTATTGCCAGAGAAAACCGGGCAGGAGCAAAACATCGGGGTCGGCCGTTTACCTTCATCTTTTTACATTATAAAAGCTATCTGATAAGATTAGCAACGGTAGCATTTGCAGCAGTAGAGGTTCTTTTTTCTTCGAGATAACACTATTCTGTAATTTTGGGCCCTCCAACGGCCTAAAATATCCGAAATTTTGGGCAACTTTGGGTGAGCCTACAACACACTTTGTATGAGTCCTCAGACTTCTAATATTTTTTATATGACATTTATTCCCTTATAAGTTGACTGGGATATGTAAATCCTTCTAAGCTTTAAAACTAATTTTTTTACGAGGTGTTAAAAATTGTCATTGAATCGTTAATGAGCTTGACCCAAATTTGAGTCATTTTCAGTCGACTGTTTCACAAAAGTGCGGCAGTTTATTTGGAAAATAAAACCATCCCTCGATAGTCTTTTGTGCTGTTATCAAAATGCAGATCAGTTAAAATTGGTATCTAGAAGTAAATCGGAGTTAGCGGCGTCTAAAACTGCCATAACAATTTTCAGTTTAGCAATGTTTCCCGCCAAATTTTCTAACATACTATGTTTCGACTTTCTCTGATTGCAGTCCATTATTAACTTAATGGACCTAAAAGCAGTTTCGTTGTCTTCGGGAGAGAACAAGGAAACAGTTATATCATTAACAACATGTCTTAACATTTCAAATCTCTAAAGAAATACCCGATAACTTCTTACACATGTACCAAAATTTCCCGCGAAAGTTTTGTTTTTTATTCCCCGTCACGCTTTATGGTATTAAAAACCGGACTGTATCCTCAGTACGCTGGTCTTTTGATCATCGCCAAAAAGCAAATTGAATCAAATAATGCAAATTCAATCGAGAATTACCTTAAATTAATTAAGTAGACTTTGCAGACATATTGTTTACACACTTGTCTCCCCTGACTTCTGAAATGCGTGACGTGTCACGAATTGTAAGGTCAGACGACAGGTGTAAAGCTTTGTTTCATTCTCGACGTTGAATCATGAACTGTTCTTTCGGGTCAGAAGATTCGCCGTGTAGTTTAGGTGGGCTCGGTTCAGTTATTCTTCCATTACTGGCTTGCAAGCGAGATATGACTTTTCATCTTGTAAGTCTTGGAATCAGCGGTAAACGTGGTCGAGGAAAAACTGAGGTCAGTGAATCACAGTTAATATTAAACCGCGCTGGTCTGCCGGGTGCTTTAAACAATGAGGAAATGGAGGCCATGACAATCTGTCCCAAGCATAGGCGAGACCTCACTACCGATTGGTCGGGCCGGAAAGGCGAACTTTGCTGCTATCCAACACACGAGGGCACGAGGAAGCGAATAAAACTCCCTAGACGCGTAAACGCTGTTATGTCAGCCGAAATCTCTGCTTTATTCAATGTTGTGGTTCCTATCGGCGCAGGTTAGTATACCGCTTTTATTTCTTTAGCAGTTCCTCTTTAATTTTACATACCCACGATTTACATCGAAAGGTTGAAAATTGGCGTCCGTACGCAAGTACTTTGCAGGCTAGTGTAGTTTTTCTGCTTTTCAGCTTCCCAGCTAATATTTGTAATCAAAAAGGCGTTTTTTTCTAGGGCCAAACCGCGTGTAATGGCAATAAAGATATATGTACCTTTTTTGAATCGAAACCAACAAAAACAAGCATACGCTTTGCCCCGCAATTTTTTTTTTTATAGTTACTCGAACGCATATTTTACGTGCCGTCTTCAACAACACAAATCAAAACTAATTAAAAGTACAAACATACTTTTTGCACAATTTAAGATGTAAAAAAACACCTGTTGTAGCAAGCTCTTCCAAAGAATGCAACAAAAATGTATCCTAAATAATTATTGATCATTTCTTTTTATCAATTTATACAACTGTTTTTGATGAATATTCGAGGATTCGCAGAAAACGAAATTAAACGTATATAAACCTCAAACTTAATTGAATTATCAGCTTGCACGCAATTGACTTCATAAGCCGCATTAATTTGAGATTTTGGTTCAGTCAAAAATATAAAATCTGAAAATCTGATACAAAACAATAACATAGCTGGCTGATAGTTTATACTAAAGTAATAGCGATAAATAAAAATATATTAAAAATCAAAGTTGATTAAACTTATCGAAATGGATTTTTTACAGTAAGGGACGGACCATTATTTTTTTGAAGGGGGGGGGGGGGGGGATGGAAAATATTGAAAAAAATTGTTTGCAGGGCCTGGAAAGACAAAATAAATTGTTTGCAAACACGATATGTATAACAAAAAATAGTAAGAATTTCAAAAAAAGTGTTTGCAGAGGTGCATAACCTAAAAACAAAGTTTGCAGAGGAAAATTTCCTCACCCCCCCCCCCCCCTCCAAGAAAATAATGGTTTGTCCCTAATCAAAATAATAGAGCCACTGTTCGATTCATCAAAAATAACCTTAGCAAACAAAATGATAATAAAATCCACTGAGGTAGACGTAAAAATGGAAACAGAGTCATCAATGTAAAAGTAAAGATGTGTAAATTTTAAAAGCAAGAGTGGTTTCATTTCTCTCCAACTTTTTGGCCAGGAAAGGTAGGGAGGGGTGTATAGAGTACAGTGAGGGTGGCACTCCGGCAAATGAATTTTGCTTAGCAAACAAAATGATAATAAAATCCACTGAGGTAGACGTAAAAATGGAAACAGAGTCATCAATGTAAAAGTAAAGATGTGTAAATTTTAAAAGCAAGAGTGGTTTCATTTCTGTCCAAGTTTTTGGCCAGGAAGGGTAGGGAGGGGTGTTTATAGAGTACAGTGAGGGTGGCACTCCGGCAAATGAATTTTGCTTGGGCGATAGCTAGTTCTAATAATTTGTGTTGTTATTGTTTTTCATGATAGCTATTTGTACAACTTGCCGACTGCAACACTACAAAGACCGTAAAAAAAGTGAGCCTGACAACGTCGAGGGCGCAGAAAAGGTCAGCGGTATTCCCAATTTGCAATACGTGTTTTCTTGTCTTGTGATTGGAGTGACTGTTAATGTCAAGTGGGTATGTAGCCTGCGGATAAATACTTTTTACAGCTCTGAACGTACAGAGTGAGGAAGAAAGTACAGGCTAGGGTACAGTGAGCAAAAGTTCACATTCGTTGTTCATGATTTCTTTTTAGGATCCTGGTGAGCACTCTACATTAATGCAGTGCGAGGAACTGGAATCTACTGACTTTGACGATGTGACTGAAGATGACCAAATACAGATAGAAGAATCAGACGAGACTGTGACACTATCGTCACTAGACTCTGAGAACTCTGAACCCGAGAAAGAGGTTAGTATATGGTGCGACGAAAAGGAACTCCAAAACGAGAGACGACAAGCACTCAATGATGCTCTAGGAAACCTGACCAATGGACGATTTAGCCCTATACGTTCTTCATTAAACGCTTCATGGGATGACATTTCCTCGACCCAGCAAAAGTACTATATGCGCAAGGCGCGGGAAGCCGTAACAGCCTCACTGTCGGTCATTAGCCCAGGACAGGAAAAAGAACTTTGGAATTCTATTCGAAGTGAATCGATAATTGAAAGAGAGGATGGTGATTCATCCAAACGTAAGCGCTTCGACACAAGTACTGGGCTTATTGATGTCTTGATTAAAGCGCATGATCAAGTAGGGTCCTGGCAAACCAAACGCCAGATTCTATCTCTTTTCGCAAATGATTTTAGCCGCGCAGAATTGCAGACACTAATTCCCGGGTTAACTAAATGGAGAATTGACCAGGCCCGTCTGCATGCTAATGAAGTAGGAAAAGGACAAATTGTTCCCGAAAAGCCTATCTTCCGAACAAGAATCGATCCCGTGAAAGTTGATCATTTTATAAATTACATTTCACGACCAGACCTACTTCAAGATGTTGCATTTGGGACAAAAACGCTAAAGCTAGACTCTGGGGAACGTATTGTCATCCCGGCTGTTATACGAACATTGATTCCCTCCCGAATTATCCATCAGTACACAAGCTATTGCAAAGAGCAAGAATTTGAGCCAGCTAGCGAGCGTTCTTTGTTTCGAATGCTTGAAATTTGCTCAGCATCAATGCAGAAGTCCCTTCATGGACTCGATAACATCACCGCCGAAGGAACTGAAGCATTCGACAATGTACTATCAACTATTGAAACGTTAATGGAGAACGGCGCAGACGAGCACTGGGCCCAAAAGATGGGGCAGGCGATGAAAGAGGCTAAAAGGTATTTCAAGACGGATTTCAAGGCGCAAACAGCAGCGACCACTGCACTGTTTATGCTCTTAGTGATCCTACCAATCTTGACTTTCGTGTAGAATGTCAGCACCCTCACGACACCGGGTTGTGATAGGTGCGAATCTCTCGATATGGTGTTAGAAGAAATCGCAAAGAAACTAGAGGAGGTGGACATCACCGAGGATCAGAAGGCCAGGATGAAGTTTGAGAACAAGGCGTACATTCGAGCAGCATGCATGGAAGGCACATTTGATTCGCTCCGTTAATCAAGAGGAAGCTAAGCAGAACGCCCTTGGCCAACTTAACGAAGAAACGTGCTTGATAATCATAGACTGGGCAATGAAATATCTCGCCCAGCATTACCGGGAAAGGATGTCTGCGTTTTTTGGCAAGCGCGGCAGGAGCTGGCATGTAAGTGCAGTCATAACCCACTTGCATGCTGATGGGAGATACGAAGTTGAGTGCTTTGTGCATCTCATCAACACGTGCAATCAAGACAGCTTTGCCGTGATGTCAGTCATTGAGCATCTGCTTCACACCATCAAGCTTGAGTACCCTTTAATCAACAAGGCTTTCCTGCGATCAGACAACGCGGGTTGTTACCATAACGGGCCCTTGATCCTCAGTCTTCCATACATTGGAGAAAGAACAGGTGTAACACCACTGCGCTACGACTTTTCAGATCCTCAGGCTGGGAAGGACATATGCGATCGGAAAACTTTGCCCATGAAAGCGCACATTCGGAGGTGGGTGAATGAGAAGCACGACGTGACAACGGCAGATGACATGAAACAGGCACTGGAATCCCACGGCGGCCTGAAGGGTTGCAGGGCAGCTGTTGTGGAAGTTGATACCACCAAGGCGGCTGGCATGGATAACAAAATACCCGGTATAAGCCTTATTAACAACTTCTCCTTTGAGAAAAGTGGAATCCGCACTTGGAAGACCTACAATGTTGGACCTGGGCGCTTTCTTTCGTATAGTGAACTGATTATCGAGAAACAAGGAGACACTGGGCTGAAAGTAATCCAGCAGTTCGGTCCCAGAACGAAAGAGCGGGGTACTGTCTTAGAAAACACCAGGCCTGATAGTGAAATCTTCTCGTGCGGTGAGACTGGATGCGTCCTCACTTTTAAGACAGAGGCAGAAGCTGATGCGCACATGGATTCAGGAAAGCATGTCAGAAAGTTAGAATCGGAGTCCTTGTATGATTCTATCAGAAAAAAGTGGGCTGAGAAGGTAACTGGTGTGAGCGTACCTATCTCTGAACAAGAAGCAAGTTCCGCACATTACGACAGAACCTCCTCTTCAACCGTTAAAGAAGGCGAACAGAAGGATGGGCCCTAAAAACCACCAAAAAGCCACAACGAATGACGGATCACGTAAAGAACTATTTGCAAAAAAAGTTTAACACAGGAGCAAGAAGCGGATTAAAGGCGGATCCAGTACAGGTATCCCATGAAATGAAGTTCCTCAAGGACGATCATGGACATCTTTTGTTTACTCCAGAAGAGTGGAGAACAGCTCCTCAGATAAACAGTTTCTTCTCAAGGCTATCAGCATTACAACGACAAAGTCAAACGGGAAAGAGCGGGTTAGAAGACACCAACGAAGAAATTCCAGAGGAAGACTTAGAGGCGCTGGAATCTGAAATTGTCCTCGAGGATTTGCGGCAAGCAGTACTTCATGACATGGATGTACCAAATCACCCCATTCAAGTAGGGGAGAGAAACATTTGCGAGCTTACAAGAGCAAAGAAACTTAACACGCTGAAAGTGGCTGAGCTAAGGGAAATATGCCAAAGCCTACAAGTAGCAGTTGATGGGTCACTAGCAAGGAAAAAATCATTCATTGAGCCACTGGAAACGTATGTGAAATCATGCACATGTTTCCAAACCTGAACAAGCCGTAGTTCACGCGCAGCTTTTTGGTCTAGTAACGCATTTGACGGTATCTTTATTGCACGTCAAAGAAAGAAGTTTCAAATGACACTTATGCTGGATTTCCACTGAAAGCCCATGCAGTCTGCGTAGCAGGCGTCTGTATAGTTTTTTAGCGGGTTTAAGCGAGTGTGCGATCGCGAGAAGGCCACGCAAGGATAAATAGATTTTTTCCTCCTCAATTTTTCCTCGCGTGGCCTCCTCGCAACTACGGCGCCTGCTAAGCAGGCTAAAGCCCTTGAGGCTATATAACCACATTTATGACGTCGCTTTACTTCTTTGGGTATATTTTATGAAAGAAATATAAAATAACCACTGTGTGCTTACATAGCCTGATGTACCGGCATTCAGCAGAGTTTGGGAGAATCCTTTTGAAGCGCTAACGTGAAAACAAACTTTCGTGTTTCTGTGAACGTTAACTAATAACCTAAGTACGTTTGTTATATAATACTTGTTTTCCATTCCGAACCCATTGAGGAGGCTATTTCAAATAACGTATTTTCTTTATTAATGTCCTATACATACTGCTTTCCGCTCGTCTGCGCAGTGGTTGCACGGGAAGTATACTTTTGAACCAGGAGCTACTGCTTCAGCATAATGTTTTGCAATGTCGAAACACCAGGTGTTTCTTACGGTCATTCAATCTATGCTATTACACGTTTTTAGTTTTAATCCATTGTTATTTTCACGGGAACTTAATTTCGCGAAAATGGAACGGGCATAATCGCTGGACAAAAGTTTCGCCATTTGGCCAAAAAATACATTAAAAGCCTTAAAAATACGTTTACGCGGGACTTTGTTTTCGCAAGCCCCGCGAAAATAAGTAACAATAAGATACTTAACTTGTTTTGAACAGCGGTTTGGCGGTAAAAAAAATAGTATATGGAATATTTTACATTTCTGCTTCAGGCACAAAAAGATCATTTGTGAAAACATTCCTGCTTTGCAACATTGCGTGACATTTTAACAACTTTCGCGGGAAAATAGAGCTCAGTATAAAATATCACGTTGACAGTTTTCACTGTTTAACCAAGCTAAATAGCAACAAGACGGTTTAAAATTCCACCCCATAGCCCAGGGAACAAAGCAATTTACTTTTGAACGCCCCTTTTGTTGAATTATGGGCTGCAATCGTTGTAGTAGGAACAACGTAGTGATAACCTTCAAGAAAAATTTGGCGGGAAATATGTTAATTAAAAATTGAAATGTAAGTTTCAGACGCCGCTAACTCCGATTTACTTCTAGATACCAATTTTAACTGATCTGCATTTTGATAACAGCACAAAAGACTATCGAGGGATGGTTTTATTTTCCAAATAGACTGCCGCACTTTTGTGAAACAGTCGACTGAAAATGACTCAAATTTGGGTCAAGCTCATTAACGATTCAATGACAATTTTTAACCCCTCGTAAAAAAATTAGTTTTAAAGCTTAGAAGGATTTACATATCCCAGTCAACTTATAAGGGAATAAATGTCATATAAAAAATATTATTATACATTAGAATTACTTTGAAACATGTGATTGGTCGAGAGCATTCAGTCAATATACAGTAGCATGTGAACTTGACATGATAACCCAATATCTGCAGCAGATATTGGGTTATCATGTCGAGTTCAAAGTCCGCCTAGTTTCCAAGCCCCTCGTCCGTGTAGTGCTGACAAACGTTTGAAAATATGGCTGAGCGATTCGTCTCCGTTCCTGAAGAGGAATTGAAAGTTTTGATTGAGAACAAAGATTCTAAAAACACCAAGAGAACAACAAAAAAGTGTAAAAATTCTGAATTATTATTTGAGGGAGAAGAACCTGGAGGAACCACAAGATAAAACCGCTTTGGCTAATGTTCTGACGAAGTTTTACGCCGGCGCCAGAAAAAGTGATGGCAGCCCGTACTCAAAAAGTTCCAAAAACGTATAATAAAATAATTATTGAATTTGGTTTTCGCATGATATCGTGAATTAACAAAACCTCGTGTCTGTGTTATCTGCCTCAGCCTTCGGCTTCGGCAGATAACACAGACCTCGATTTTGATAATTCACGATATCATGCTCAACCTCATCCAATAATTGCTTATTAGAAGTCTGAGGACTCATACAAAGTGTGTTGTAGGCTCACCCAAAGTTGCCCAAAATTCCAGATATTTTAGGCCGTTGGAGGGCCCAAAATTACAGAATAGTGTTATCTCGAAGAAAAAAGAACCTCTACTGCTGCAAATGCCACCGTTGCTAATCTTATCAGATAGCTTTTATAACGTAAAAAGATGAAGGTAAACGGCCGACCCCGATGTTTTGCTCCTGCCCGGTTTTCTCTGACAATAACACTTAAAGCGTGTATTTCTTTTTTCTTTTCTCTAACCGAGCGAATTTGTACAAATTTAATTGATGCGATTTTTGATGAATTATGCGAAAAGATGCGAGTTGAGGTCAGTTATGGGTAATCACAACATTGCGTATTATTAATATCATTTTTAATGAATTTTTAAAATTTTCGCATAATCCAGGATTTTCTCTGCATAATCAACACATTCCTCCACATAATCTTCCTGAAAATTTCCATATAATTTTTTAATTTTTTCCGCACCCTATTAGATGCCCTGACTCGGAGATCGTCTTCAGTTGATGTACTGTTAAGTTCTCACAAATATTTAACATTGCAAGGAATTATGTTTGGTTATCAGGAAGGAGAATTTAATGTAATGAATCAAACACAAACAACAGTGTTTAATCGGGATATCCAAACACTGAGAAGAGACTTTCATGTACCTTCAGGACTTGAAGATTGATGTACTGCTTGTAAAACAGCCAGGACTTCTCTTGCAGATTGTTCCAAGTCACGAATGACTGTCTTGATTCCCTGAAAAATTTAACACACATGCATCAGTATTTACATGTAAAGCCCTGTTAGTCTCTATCAAGACAAACTTAATAATTTGCACACATTTTCTTCAAATGATTTTTCATGTTTTATCTTTTTCCTTTCATTAGTATCAAATCTAACTTCCTTTTCCAGGGATGTAGGTAAGATTTTCAACAGGCAAAATTTACCTGATCACAGGTGGAAAAAAAAGGTGCATTAAAAAAATCGAAAGCTCTTCGAGCAACTTCATGGTAATTCCATGAAGTGCCAACCTTCGCATGTTTCAAAATATTAAGTGTCTAAGTAGTGATTGTTTCGTTGGAAACGAAATGTTCATTTGTGACGATTACTTTACAATCACTAATTAACGAGAGAATTACGTTACAATCGATAATCAATTGCAATTAGTGCGAACGGCAATTGAGATCACCTTCGGTTTCCTCCCGAAGATCAAGACCTAAATAAGAGCCATCGGGTATGTACAGTAAATATGTAATCCTTCGACTTTGGCAAATTATTATATATAATTATCGTTGTAATATTGATACAGGTTTCGAAAGACTCACAGCTGTAAACCGGATACAACCCTAAATGAGACAGCAATAAACCTAGAGTCCTTTTGAGACGTTGGTGAACTTATTAACCGCTTCGGTCGAGGAAACAGTGATCTCACTTCATTTGCCTTTGAAAGTAATTATTTTTCCATGGGAGTTGCATCATTTATGGTTGCTGCTCTCAGGCTTCGTAGCGCAAATGCACCCAAGCAATTAGTGTTTCTTCTTGATTCAAAAAGATGAAAAACATTGTGACTGATACCTCTTTCCCTTGTATTTGCTTCATTCCATCTGCAATTTTTTACCGATTTGTCACACTCACAATTTTTCAATTAATTTTCCTTTGTTGATGATCACACGGCTAGCCTTATAGCCTTCAAATTCAATTCTTTTGTACTGCTATCGGATGTTTTTGGCGGAAATACTTGGCTACAAGCCGAACCCCTAAGTTTTGATCAGTTCTCAGTATCATTTGGTAAAAAAATCGCACGGCTTGTAGCCAAATAAATCTGTAAGTCAAGCAGGTTTCTTTCTTTATTTTTGACAGATTGTGGGACAGATTGGGGAACTTAGGAATAACTTAAATAGAAAAAGTTTTACGTGCAATGGATGTAGTACTAAGGGGGATGGGGTAATGGACGATGGATTTTTCATGGAAAATAAAACGGCCCTTTCACAAATCTCGAAAAGAATAACATTCATGGATCATGTGTACTTACGGCACCCCTGATCGAGTGTCGATCGACACCTCGATAGACACGCGATCGATCCGCGATCGAAATGTCAATCGACACTCGATCTACATGGATACTAGATCGACACTCGACCAACAACGGGCGATAGTCGGTCCAGTGTCGACCGACTCATGTGTCGGGCGATAGTATCCTCCTAGTCGGTCGACACTCGGTCGATACTCTATCAACGCTCTGCTGACACACGGTCGAGTGTTGATCGATATCCATACATCGTCATAGCGGTCGCCACACAGTCGAAAAGCTCATACCGTAAAATTCCGGTTGTAAGCCCTGCGCTTATACAAGGAGTTTTGGGTGGGCTTTATAAGTGGAGGGGCTTATATCCGGGAGGGAGGGCTTATAAACATGACCAGACAAGAAACCCACTAAATGCATTAAATAGTTTTTTTTTTGTCTGTAGACTAACCTGACCTAACCTGCGATCAGGCATTCTTTTTTCTTTTACGAATCAGTAGTAGGGAGGTAGGGCACGATTTCAGGTTATCTGCAGACACTCTAGCCCGAGAAGCGAAGCTTCGAGGGATAATATTTTAGTTTTAAGAACATCAAATTTCCAAGGGGCAACTATCAGACCTATTGTCTTTATTGTTCTCCACTAAATTTTCTTCCGCGCGCACATACAAAAACCTAGAAAACAATCGCAAAATCTTAGAAACAATCGCGCTCGCGTTGCTCTTTTAAGGGTGAATTTTTTGGGCTCGTAGTCTAATTGTTAAATAGAATAACTGATGAACAACGTTGAAATGAAAATTGCTGCTGTTAAAAAAAAAATACTTTCAACGTACAAGACATAGAGTACCCCCCGCGTAATCAATCGAACCAAACATAACGAAAAACTAATCAAACTCAATCGAAGTCTAGTTGATGTTATTCTGGCGATCACACTAATCATTTTATTAAAACAATTTGAAACTCAGGCTGATTTAAAAAAAAATCTGACGAAAGCAACAGAGACTTTTCGAAAATTTAACTTCTTTTAAGTTTTTACAACATCATTTTCACTTTTAGATTTTTTTGATCAGTTTCAACTCGCACGCGAAAACTGTACTCGTTAACAGAATAAAGTACAGTGGAACCCCGCTTTACGGACACCCGCTTAATACGGACATCCCGGTATGACGGACAGTTTCGTTGGTCCTGACGAAAACCTTACACATTCGCATAGTTAAAAATTGCATAACCCACCCCTTTTCGAGAACTTAAAAACTCCACCCCACTTCTGCTCCCCCCATCCCTGTACTTTTTGACCAGTCCCTAACTTTTGCCCCCGCTTTTGACTGAGCATTATTTGAATTTGATTCAGCAAATTATGTTAACTTTTTGGCAGCTGAATTTTCCTGAGAACCCTTAAGTAACCGGAAGTATGAAGCAGAGGATTCGTCTCGACAACTGACGCAATCTATCGATGAAAACGTCTCGGTGTCTCAATGTTTAATAATTCTTTCAAAATGCAGTAGGAAATTGCGGACATTAAATTTAAAGCCAAACAGGTGTTCATGAATGCCCTCACACGCTTCCACAAACGACGGCTTGAAACCGCAAGAAAAAAGATAAGGCGAGACCTACCGTAGTCCAGTCGCTGAACTCTCTCTTCCGCGCGCCTTTAATAGGGGCTGAACCCAGGTGCGCGAAGAGAGAGTCCAGGATAACTTGCATGCGCATGCGCCAGTTTTTCCCCAAAATTGGGGGAAAAACCATATTTGGCAGCCCTTTTGAAAACGCGCACACACAGATGACGAGTTCAACTACGCGACTGTGTACTAAAGCAGGATCACCGGAATAACTTTAAAAAGCCTAGCTTTGCAGTCAGTGTCTGCGAAAAGCTAACGGCCAAAACAAAAATCGCTATCCGTCAACTATTCCTAGTATTTTGTAGCTGTTTATTGAATTGGTTTTGGATGCAATTGAGCACAGTTTTTTTCTTGCATTTATTCGCGCGCTCGGTCGCATAGTTGAATTCGTCATTTGAGCGAGCCAGTTTTAACCTAGCGCGCGTCCCAAGCAAGTAACGCCACACTCCTCGCTTCTGATTGGTTCGTTCTGAGCATGCTCATGCAAGTTATCCTGGACTCTCTCTTCGCGCGCCTGGGTTTAACCCCTATAAAGGGCGCGTTACGCGTTACTTACTGCCCTTAGCGCCGATGGCGTATAGGGCAGTAAGTAAGTAAGTAATTGCTCAACTACGTACATCGAGGATAATACCAACTTTATCAACTTTGCAGGTAAAAAAAATATACAGTAGATTAGAATTCTAGTATCTATGGATGTAACCAGCTGATATAATATACCACATGAAGAGGGATGGAAATAGTATACCAAGCATACGAAACGTTCCACAATAACAATCCTCCTATCCAAACTCACTTCATAACGAAAATGCTTGGTTTTATCTTAAAGGAAAATTCTCTCCAATTTAATGGCAAGAACTATCTACAAACTCATGGAACTACCATTGGTACAAAAATGGCATTTGCCAGCATCTATAGCAGACATTATAACAAGACTTATTCGCCAAAGCAATGTCAATACAAGAAAATGGAATCGATACATTGATGATGTGTTCTCCCTTTGGGGTCATGAACGACAAGACATTTGTCAATTTATTAGCTGAAGCCAACAAACTCCACCCCACATATGGTGCGCGAAAAGGGAGTCATTTTCCACTTTTTCCCCTTAGTACGCCTGATAAGCGTACTAAAGACTTTTGAACTGTTATTTTTCTTCAGAACGAATTAACTTATTTTTAACTTTCCTGGACACAGTAGTTTGTAAGGAGATAGATTTAACACAGAATATATCCTTGACATCAAGACACACTATAAGCCGACAGAGAAATTCCAATACAATCACTTTACCTCATGTCATCCTCTGGGTGTTAAAAGGGGATTTTTTTAAAACCTTCACATCGGTGAAGGTTTTAACCCTCGAGAATGTTCGATGGTCACACCTCCATCGACTGTTGATCGACCCACGATCGACAATCGATCGACATACCGCCTTTTGAGGAGGAATACTGAGATCACCGACATACCAACGATATATCACTGACAGACGACCGACACGCTACCGACAGACGACCTACACGCTACCGACAGCCGACCGTAAGGTACCGATCGACACGTCGACCGACATCGAACGTGTAGTCATCGCTAGTATCGATCGCTACTCGATAGAGTGTCAAAGGAAATTGAAAGGCTGTCAATCGTGTGTCGATCGCGGGTCGACCGATATGTTGATTGAGTGTCGATCGAGTGCCGATCGTGGGTCGATCGAGTGTCAATTGATAGTGTCGATTGATGGTCGATCGCTAGTGTCGATCGACACTCGATCGGGGGTGCCGTAAGTACACATGATCCACATTCATTTGGTAAATCATGCTTCACAAAAAATTAAATAATAATAACAATTTACAGAATGTCTTGGAAACTCATGGTTCACGGTTCACTATGGATATTACAATTCACAAGAAAAAAAAATTCGCCCCCTTCCCCAGCCCCCATGTCCAGGGAGGTGGGAGGTTGGGGGGGGGGGGGGAACAAGACCCCAATAAAGGATTCCCACCTCTTAGTACAAATTTGATACCCCGAAGTGCTGATTTTGTTACTTGCCTAGAAGGTCAAGTTTTGGTTAAAAGATTAATATATTTTGCCTGAGCCTGCAGCGGGACAGTCTGCAGAGACCTGCAGCAACTGCAAGGCGCATGCAACACAGTCCACGTGGATTTACGAATTTATAATTACAGGAACGAACAAGCGGCGAGAACTCGTAAAACGCACCTCTCTTATTTCCTGGTCATTTGATAAATAATCCTGAAAGGAAGCAAACAAAGAGATAAGCGGTTTTTCCTCTGTTTCCGTAACGTCACTATTATCTTTCACTTCGGCCGCCAAGGCCGCCATGTTGTTGAGTGTACGTATACTGCGCAGCGGTGTGCTATCTAAAATGCTGCGCGGTGGTCTGCGCGCATTCTTGTCGCCAGGCTCTTCGTCGGGACAATTTTCTTCTCTGTGGGTACTGATAAGTCTGATAAGATATCTTCGTTTTTTCGACTTTTTTTGCTTGTTTACAAGCAAAAAGAAGTAGAATAGCGTTTACCTGGGCTAAAATCTGAACCGGAAGGGATTGCATTCTTGTTAACTCTCAAGGGACTGTTTTAATTTCTCAAGGGAATACTTTCCGCTGTGGGTGATCAAAGCGCGTGACTTGTAAAGTGTCACTCTATAGCTGTGCTTCAGCACTTCCGTTCTTGTAGAAAAAACGTGACTTGTCAAATTTACAAACATTATATAAGAATCAAAAACGTGAGTAGCCCAAATCTTACGTCACATAACCAATTAAGAATGTAAGGGGTTCAGCGCTCGAAGGCTGCGAAGTTTAAAACGATTAAGAACGCAATTTTTACTAGTACAAGTCTTTAGGCGCTAATATTAATTTACCCTAAAATCACATAGCGAAAACAAAGACCGCTTGGACATGTCCAAGCTATTTAAAACTACCACTACGTCAGACCCATGTCACGCGATCTCTCGCTTGTAGCTATAAATAATCATTCACCTATTTTCAGTTTGAATACTCTGCGCTCTGTTTGTGTGAAATATTTATTGTTGTGTTACTCAAGCCTTTGGCTCGGAGCGAGTACAAGTCGTACAATTTACCCGGAACGTGTTAAATATTGCAAAACAACGACTTATTTTCTGGATATCCCAATTTTTGTTTTGAGTTTACGGTATTTTGAGAATCGAAACGTTATCGAAACGTAAGTTGCAAGCTCAGCAAGAATGTGTCAAAGCACGGGATACACGTCATCGCGCCAGGGGAATTACCAAAAGCTTGTCGGAAGACGCTAAACGGAGAAACACAATGGGATAGCTTTTATAGTCTACTCTTTATTTTGGCGTGATTTGGCTTTCTTTTAAATGAACTGGTTTGGGTTATTTTATTGAACATTCGGAACAAAATAAATATTTGCATGCTAAGCAGGCATTTTTCCGGCTAGGCATGTGGTTTTAAAAAGCAAAAGATGACGTGGTAAAGGAAATTCATGTCACGTTCACTCCGTGACTAACGCAAACACGACTTGTGTGTTTCTCAAGTGACTGCTTTTCTAAAGATTTTACTGTGCGGCGCCGTGCCTTTAATTTAGCCAAAGCACTGAAAGAGGTCAGGAGGTCAAACATTACCCGCACGAACACACTAAAACGTTGCTAATAGTTAACCAAAAGGAACTCATTTCGTGACAATTGATTATTTCTGCTGAGTTGCACAATTTAGAATTGCAACATCATCTAGCAAAGCGCACTATCACTAAAAATAGATTTCACCACAGTGAGTCGTGAGTCGGACAACAATTTTAGTTTTGGCAAAGGCTTTGTATGGAGGGGACGCATTCTTGACAAGAAAAAAAGGGAGAGAAAGGCACAATTTGAGGCCGAGATTCTCGAAAGGCTCGAAAAATGATAGATTTCAAACATTTTTGCTTTAGTAAGTGAAAAACAGATTGAAGGTATCCAAAAAATGGCCCAAAATTGAATTTATTAGTCGAAGATCCGGTAATGACACCTTGATTTCCACTGCAAAATTATTCAGGCTGCCCAGAAATTTAAGCGGCGGATAGCGAATTACTATCGAATTATATAATTGCGAAGGATAGCACTTGTATGTTTGCTTCATTTAGGCACCGGAAAGATCGTCGGTTGCAAGAAGTTCAGAATTCTTCCCGAATTTGACGGCACTGATCGCCGGCCATCCGATCTGTTTCGACACATGATAGATAGAGGGCGAAAATATTATGCTATTCAAACGCCTTTCTAATGGAATTGACGGCGGGTTTGATTTAAATAAAGCTATTATTTATCCCCATTACTATTACAGACTACAGCTACAGCTGCCGAGCTCGAACAGTGTATATTAAATAGTATTTGCCGCGACAATTGTGTAACGAAATTGACCTCTTTAAATATTCGGGTCAGGCAAGGGGACCGATCGGACGAGCGTTTCTTTGTGTAATTTTGTGGTGGCATAAATCTGAGGTTAGCTCTGTTGTGTTGCAAAATGTGCCACTAAGAACAGTGTAAACGCTTTGCATTTCTCATAAAAATAAATGTTTTCTTTCAGCAAATCCCGGCAGCAAATCAGGCCTTTATAATCCATTCAATAACTGAGAGTAAAACATTTTACACATTTATTGAATAATCGCTCTGTTTGACAAACCTTTTGTTTCAAACCACGGTTTGAGCTTTCTACGTTGTACAGGTAAGGCTTTCCGAAGTCCGAGCCAATCTGGCCATGGTTTTGTGAAACAATCGCTAAATATCTGAAATATGCCTCCAAAGTGCCCGCCAACCATACATTGCTCTTACAGAGCGGTTTGTTTGTCCGAATTTTGACTCACACCGGGGGTCAAATTCTGTGACGTCATTAGTGCGCTTCGCTAATTGCAACATCATTAAATGTGTTAAGTGATATTTATAAGTGTTTTTGTAGCTTTCGAATAACAAAATGTTTTGTGAAACTTTTGAGAAGAAAAATAAGCGATAGGAAAATAGAACGACGTTTCGATGACGCCATGTCATCATTATCAAGTTAAGATTATAATACGGAGTTCAGGCTTATATAGTGATCTAGGGTGTGATAATATATTAGCATATTAAGATTTTAAATAAACAGTTTAGCACGCACAGAATCTGATTGCGTGTTAAGTTTCGGCTTTATGTTTCTAATAAAGAGCATTTCGTAAATTAAACAGTCCAACTTCGTGCGGCATTTCTTTAAAACAGAAAACTGGTCTTGTACATTGTAGACTTGCAGCTGGTGGTCTTCTTTTAAGTGTCGGTTTTGTAGCCTGTTGTGAAATTACTTCCGGTGGAAGCAGTAAACGTTAAACGTTTCTTCCGTTCAGAAGTTAATGCATCGCCATTAGAAAAATAAACAGCAACTGTTTTGCTGGAAATGTAGTCGTTAGAAATGGGATGTGTAGCCGTAAGGTAAAGAATAACGAGGAGAAGCGGCTTTTGGTAATATCCAAACGAAAATTTAACTCTCAATGTGGGGTTAAAATTGCGTGACGAGACAAAAGGTAACTCTGTCGTGCGTAACCTAACCTGCGATCAGGCGTTATTTTTCTGCATTAAGCCGAGTAGAATCTTTCTAACTCGAAAGGAAACAACTATTTCGATTAAACATGTTAAAGGCAAACGTCAAAGTTTACCTTTTTTAACCAAGCCAAAGTATACGAGTCGCAAAGCACCCAGCCGTCGCGACTGACAAGTACAGCATTTACTCCGCGAAAATAAAAAAATGCTTGAACTGAAAGACGTTTGAATTCTTCCATGATATGTTCGAACAACAATGCCCAGGATAAACCTTCTACTCATACTAACTTCATGCAAAAAAAGTCGATATCTCGAAGAGATCTTTGATTAATACGGATAACGATTTGAACGTTTATTCAGTGTAATTCGAGTTTTGACAATTTTCTGATTCGAGTGTTCATTTCGATCACGTGAATTTTGGCCGATATCAGATCTTTGCTTCAATCTCGCAGATCTTCCTTTTTTTTCACGGTGATCTTCGCGTCGACGTCTTCGATTTCTTCGGAAATACCCATTGAATGGCTCAAAGTTAAATAATTTAAGATGACATAAGTATGCAATAACCTCTGTTTTATCTCCCATACATTTTACAAAAATAAACGTGTGCATATAGCAATTTAAGGTGCCCGTTTACCAAATTTCAACTTCTCAATTTAAAAACACAATAAATCTCCAATATTTCTTATTTCTCTAAATTTTACCGTCAAACATAGATAGTGAGATAATGACCGGGTTTCAAGTGACGAGATGATCGAATGTGGGCAAAAAACCGGTAAGCCCCCCCAAAAAATCCCTAGGGCTTCCAACAAGACCCAAAAAATCCCTGGATCAAAAATTAACCCCAAACTCTTTGATACCATGCCAAGGGAAATATTGACATAACAGAGAGAAAAACATGAGAAACACGTTTGCTTGTACTTTATTTGCAGAACTACAGAGCCAAGGCACTACCAGGAGTCTTCAGATTGTTTTTAATATCCCAAAAAAATAATTGCCATATTTTTCTACCCCAAAAAAATCCTGGAATCGAAAATTCAACCCCCCCCCCCCCCCCCCCCCAAAAAAAAAATTCTTCTATCATCCTCGTCGAAGAACTGCTAAGTAGTCGTTGGGAATGGAGGACGCGGGCTTGATAAAAAGTCTGAAGGGAAAAGACCCAGCTGAAGTGTACATTTACTGAAGAAAGTTCTTGTTTTGACATATGACGAGTAACAGACTGCAATCTTACGTTTTATAGCCAAAGTGAGAAGTTCATGGTGACGAGAAGTTCATAGTGTCTGCTTTATCGAGTGTCTGATTTTTCCGAAATAGAGAGAGTCCGTAATAGCGGGAGTCATTTTTAGTAAAACCTTTATTGCTTTTGCCGAGGATCTGGATTTGGTCCCGCAAAGTAGGGTGTCCGTAATAGCGAGGTGTGCTACCGTCTATTGACAAAACGCGCGATCTGATTGGCTACACAGGTGCTTTTTATTTAACAATTAGACGGCATGCTCAAGGTTTCTATCGGCTGATAGTTAGCTTGGGACTTCGCCCCTCGCTAACAATCAAAAGCCGGTAGAAACCGAGAGCGAGCCGTCTAATTGTTTTAGCATAACCCACTGACCGATCTATTAAACTCAAAAAATTAATATTCCACGAGCGCGCTTTGGATATGAGATGGTAGATAGCCAACGAGGCGCGTAGCTTGCTCCTGAAAAGATTAAATATTTATCGCTGATAATAACACCACAATTCTTGACACAAATGACAATTTATTTATTACTTTAGAAAAGAAACAATAACAACAAAAAGTGACACGATTGTTTTTCCCCGAACGCTAGCACTGTTCCCATCATTCCATCATGCTTGTGGCCTGGGGAACTGGACTCGACACTGCATTGTCGCCAGGCACGTGAGGCATCTGGCCAGCGGCAGCATGAGCCTGCAAAGAAACATTGCTGGGGGTACCGGGGCCTGACGCAGGAGATGCAGCGTTCGATCCCATGAATGACACTGGGGTGCTGCAGCCAGAGGAAGGGTGGGATCCGATTGGAGGCACAGAGCCTGGGTTCATGGCTGGAGCCGGGGAGGCAGACGCAGAGGGGGGATTGGACCCGACGGGCTGGCCGCTACCTGCAACTTCAAATACAACAATGTTAGAAATAAGTCGTCGTGAGGTAGAAGAATAAGCAAGTAGCAGGACACAAAGGCGAAAAGGCAGAAGCACAGACTGCCAACGAACTAAGGGACGGACCATTATTTTTTTGGAGGGGGGGGGGGATGAAAAATATTGAAAAAAATTGTTTGCAGGGCCTGGAAAGACAAAATAAATTGTTTGCAAACACGATATGTATAACAAAAAATAGTAAGAATTTCGAAAAAAAATGTTTGCAGAGGTGCGTAAACTAAAAAAAAAGTTTGCAGAGGAAGATTTTTCATCCCCCCCTCCCAAGAAAATAATGGTCCGTCCCTAAGGCAGAAATGTGGTGTCTTCGAAAAAATTTACACCTAATTGTGCTGCAGTTTGAAATGGGGTACAGGATGCCCGAGTGTTTATTTCGGATTCCATTTTTTTTTTTTCATGTTTAACTCCATGATTTAATAGGTTAGCTTTCTCTTTACACGATTTTATTTTTGGCAAGAAACCTGAAGTAATTTGCCCTATCTTACTTCATACAATTATTCTGTTTGTATTGCGTGCTTACTCGAGGGCCGGCGCTTATTCGAGAAAAAAAAACCCTGTATGTACCACACATCGCTTCAAAAACTGCACCTATTGTGATCTTTTCAAGACACATTGCCTCTCATTCCCAACTTTAAGAGACTATGCCAGGGGGATTTCGCAGTTTTTGGGTCTGAAGTAAATGATAGGCAACTTTACCCATGAAAAACACTTGTCTTTGAACATTTAACGGAAGATATACATAGGGATGGAATTCAAACTTCGGCTTTAAAAATCGATTTTTTTGAAGGCGCGCGGAAACAACTTGAAAACGTTTGCTTTCGTTTTAAAATTGCAATCCATTTCCATCCGAGCCATCTGCAGCCAAACGCGCTTTTATACAGTTTTATTGCTCTAAAATAGCAATTGTTAATAAAAATGGACCATTATTTTTAGGTTTCCTACGACACAAATATAAATTTGGACTGTTGAAAAATGTGTTTAAATCCGTGACATAGTCCCTTCAAGTCTACAACAGTTATTCTCTTGACCCAATTCAAATACTGAAATCTTACCTTGTTGCGCAGGACTGGCGACCTGTGGCACATGACTTGGTACTCCCGGCTGTGGGACCTGGGACGGGGCTTGTTGTGAATGCCTCCGTTGTTGCGGTACCTGTGGCTGCTGTTGCTGTGGAAATTGGGGTTGAGGCTGGGATACCTGTGGCTGCGGTTGAATCTGCCCAGGGGAGGGTGCTGAGGGGGACAGGTGACCGGCCGCAGCACGTGCGCGTAGCTGTGCCGCTTTGAGTTGTTCTTGATGAAACTGTTGGCGCTCAGCAAGAAGCTGTTGACGCTGGTACTCCAACTTTTATAAAAGAAAAGAAAAAGAAAATGAATTAATGAAGAGCAAATGAGTGATCTTCCTTTTAAATATACAAACGTTACGCTATAATCTCCTTCGTCTTGCAATTTGGATTGCCACGCAACGCTCCTCTGTACAGAAGCGTTGCGTGACGACCAAAAGTAACGCCCGTCGTGAAGGGGACAAGTAACACATTACCTAGTGACCACACTGTCATGCGGTTTTCTGGGAACTTTTCTAGAGCCAAAAAGCCCCTCTTTTTCAAAGCGTGCCAGTGATCAGATCGTGCACTTTCTACTCAAGAGAGTTTCTTTTTGTTTTCTTTTCTTATCACCAAACATTCAAGCTTCTGTGTGATGTACTACGTGGATGACAATAAAATATCTTAATTCATCAACAGTTTCTTATACTTACCGCCTCTCGTTCGCGGTCCATGATAGTCTCAAGTTCTTCAAAGTGACGCAGTTTAATCTCTAGTTTCTTCATCTGTGTCTCAACAAGAAGCGCTACAAGGCTCTTGATCTTACGCTCTTCAACTTGAGCCAGGTGCTATCAGGAAAAGAGAAGTTACTCAAAATTCTTAGTGCTGTTTTATTACGCGTAAAAATGATATTCCCCCCTCCTCCCGCCCCCTTCAAAAAAAAAAAAAGAACGAAAGTAAACGAACGAATGAACGAAAGGACGGACGGACAAAAAAAGAAACAAATCAAAGTATTGAAGACCTACTAGACATCAGGTTCAACCACGATTCACGCCCAGATTGCAACCAGATTTCCCCAGAGATAAAAGAAGTCACTGAGTTCTTTTAGCCAACGAAAGCATTTTGTTCATTGCTGACTATAAATCTTGGCATTTGTAGCTACTCGATCCGCTTTACAATACTTTGCAACTTACAATTTAGTAAATATTCAAAACGTAAATGAATAACCATGTTTGTTATTCTAGTTTTTTTTCATTCCTTCCGAAAGCCTCGGTGGAAAATGATCAGTTTACAAAGAATTTCCCGGGGAACGGTTTAAATCTATCAACTGAAAATTGATCAAATGCGAACATCAATTCGTCAAATGAAGGGTTCCTCGGTGCTGCATACATTATTTCATAAAACACCCTTTCCTAATCAGTAGAACTTTATTTCCAAGATACTGTGATTGCGCTTTACTTAGCTTGTCTGACATATGCCGGATGATAACGAAATCTACAGTAAGGTTACCTTGGCTTTTACTGCAGCTGCTGCCAGAGCTGATGCGGCTGCCTTAGCAATGTTTTCTTCGTTGATAGCCTGTGTTTTCTCTCCGTTCTGTGCTTGACTACTCGACTCCGACGAGTCTTCCATATAAAACCAGGGAGAAAATCACAGTAAGAGAAGGGAGACGAAATGGGTGTCCATTTGCGTGTCCGTATTAACTCTCACAGTGCCTTTCTCTTCAACAGGTTAACAAACAGATATTCTGGCGCATTGTTGGGGAAATCTTTCATAATGCTGGGGGAAACCTTCTACGGACTAGCATTTCATGTAGCAATACTTTTCATCACATTATGCTACAGAAACTGGAATTAAAGCAGCAGCTTTAAGAGCAGTGCAAAAGATCACAATGCAGACTTTGCTTTGGTGTAAACATTAGTTTTATATCCAAATAACTCTACCTTAACATCTTGTGCCCGTGTCTCCCCTCCCTCAGGTCCTGCTAATTGACTTCCGTTCACTTCCATGGGCTGCGGTGTTTCTTCTAAACAATAAAGGATGTAAAAGTAATTAAGTATTCTAAGGTGACCACTTTCGTCTAAAGCTTGGAGAGTGAGGTGGGGCAGTGTGGGTGATGATGATAATATTTGTCGCCATCAGGGTTAACTAACAGGTCGATATCGTACCCAGTCTTCAGGATAATCGGCTAGCGCTGCCCGTGGATCCTGAAGACTGAGTGCAACATTCCTGGCGCGTGAACATGTTACTTTAGCGTATTTTGGAAAATCGTTCTAGAAACACTCGAGTTTCTTCCTAAATTAATAAACTAATAAAAAGGCAAACACAGGTGAGTTCGCTAACATTTATCACGACAGCGTGACGCCAAAAGCGGTACTTAACTACCGTATGGCGTGAAGTTGACGTGTTAATTATAATAAATCCCAACAATTTCTCCAGGAAACAAATTGCAAACAATAACAAAAGCCCCAGTCTTCTTAGTGACCAAACAAACAATGAATTTACGACACGTGAAGATAATTTCCCTTGTCCTTGTAAAAAACAAAGAATTTTCCCTCACTTTGAATGTGTAATTTATACCTGCATTTTCTTCAGAGGTCTCCTGCTTCACTTTTTCTGCCCGGGCGCTAGCAGCGTTCTTAACATGGCTGTCGATGACTGCCTGGGGTATTTCGTCCTTCATTTCGGAAAATTTCTCTGTTGTATTTAAAACACAAATAAAAACAGAAGGGTTTAAAGACATGTTACATAATATAAGCATCATAAAAACCAAACCCAAACCAACACTGCTTTGTTCTACGTTTTTCACCTGGCACACGAGTTGCAGGGGTTGCTTGATGACATTGAAAGTGTTTAGCTTTGTGATTGGTTAAAGAAAGTCGTGTGGCACGTTCTAGCCAATCAGAGTGCAGATGTCTTCTAACTTAAGCCAATCAAGTACATGGCCAAAACCAATCGTGGCTTGTAACGCGAATTTTCCTTCTCTTTTTTCATTTGCATAGTTTGTACCGTTGCCACGCAAATTTGACATATTTTTGACAGCTGTCTGTTTGAATTGACCAATCAAAATCTCAGACAGGGTGAAGCTGACATGGCAACGTTAGATTTCGCGCCAGAGCGAGTTACAGCGTGTAAGGAAATGTTCTCTAACCTAAAGCAGCTTTAGCGGCAGCACATGCCACACGAGGATCCACAACTGAGGCCAGGAAAGCCACAGTGGACATAATCGGATTCCCCTGCTGACTGAATGGCACGGGCTGGTGTGACAACGGACCTGAAAAAGCAACAACAAAAACAACAACGATATCGAACGCAAGCCAGGTGTTTAAATCTGGCAATGATGCTAGAACAAATACCGGCTTTAG
Organism: Oculina patagonica; assembly: GCF_052425735.1. Taxonomy (NCBI): domain Eukaryota; kingdom Metazoa; phylum Cnidaria; class Anthozoa; order Scleractinia; family Oculinidae; genus Oculina; species Oculina patagonica. The sequence goes on along the minus strand of NC_135764.1, from coordinate 13,429,067 downwards.
AAAACCCAGAAAATAAATTCTTTGCAATGGAGGGATTCTTCGTTCTAGAAATGGAGCATTTAAATTGAGTGAGGTTTAATATCACATGTTCCTTTAATGTCACTGATAGAAACCAACGTTAAAAAAGTTCAATCTACTCATATTTATGGTGAACTCTATAAACCCACTTTTTTACTATTCTATTTGAACTACCACTAGACTGTGAATATGACGACTTTGTATTAATTATTTTTTTTTATTCAAATAACGTAGTTGTTCCGAAACGCTACAGAAAAATTGTCTTGAGGCAAGTAAGCCTTGTAAAAGTGCGTACAACTTAGTTGTGAACGCTTGTCGGGTCTGAGGCACTTTTCGCTCATGTAATTTGTCTTATCTTATCCTCGAAACTTTAAGCGCTAATAACGAACTTTTACTTTTTCACCTCGGACACTGAACTTTTGCTGCTTACAAATATTTTAAAGATAGTTAGTCTGCATAGATTGATAGTTAAATATTGTCGGCTCAGGCACGTAGGGCCAGCTGTGGTACCGCAGTTTGAAACGTGTTGTTAGAGAGATTCACCCTGGGTTGGTGTTTCGTTGAACAGTTCGTTACACAGCGGATACAAAGATCAATGTAACGTTGTCTTTCACGCGCTCTTACCCAACTTTCGCGCGTGCTCGTAGTTTAAACTTTTGAACTCTCTAACGGGTCTGTCACTGTGCCCCTGACGAGAATGACAGGCTTTCTGAGTGCAGACTAGTATATTTTTCTTATCGATCTGTGCCGATTATTATTTTTTTAGTGAGCTCACTAAACTATTATCAAAGATTGTAATGGACTTTTGTTTAAAGTCTTCATAAACTCCTTACGTGAAATTTGTATCCATAGAACTGTATATGTTACTTTGTTATTTTTATACATTTTAAACGGCTTGGTTTGTTCCCGGAAAATGGGACTTTCCGGAGGGTGTGTCAAACTTGACACAATTTTAAAAGAACATGACTCGGCGAAAGTGCTTGCGTCAACGAAAAAAACACTGTTATGGTCCATTCAAGAACATTGTTTACGGCGAAGAAGAAGCTCCAAGAATTGCTTTGAGGAAAAATACAAACATCTATGGCTTAACCGTTTTATCTCGAAATGAGAGAATTATCGAGGCTAAAAAACGCGAGTTTCCATTTTTAACCAATATTTGGGTTTTACAAAATATTACTCAATCATACACTTGTAAAGATGTTTAGATCTGATCTTTACAACTAAAACAAAACACTGAAAGCAACAGCTTGAAAGAACAATAGATGATGTGCTACATGCATACATTTTCGACCTGCATAACTTCAGTCTCAACAACTTGCAATATTTCTAAGTGGTGTAAGTTTTGCAATGTAAGTCGTGTACTGTTTTTAATGATACTGTAAGTATTGTTTTCTTTTGTGTGAAGCAAAAACATGTTTACAAAGCGTGACTGAGAAGGTAAACTCTGGACCACCGAAAACTTCAACTCGGGTCCAACGCATTTGCAACAGGCACCGGCGTCCCAAATCATAAAGCCATGCTGACTTCTCCATGGCAAGAAGTATTTTAGCTTGTCCAAAGCTGTGCTAAATAAACCGTGCTTTGCTTGTGATTTCAGGTAAATCAAGTGGTTTGTCCAGAAGAGCCAAGGCAGGCATTGCCATAGCAGTCCTTCTGTTGTTTGGATTCGTTGTTGGAGCCGTCGGCTGGTGGTTCTACAGGAAAAGAAAGGGAAAACATCTGTTTGAGCATGAGCAGTTTGATAACCCGCAATATATTTCTCATCCACGAAGCAAGAGTTTCATAGTGAGGGTGGTGCGGTAGCTGCTAGCGGTACAGAGAAGGGAACATAGAGGTTTCAAACGAAGGGGGAAAGAAACCACAATTAAAGAGATTTTTTAGGATTTTATGAAGCAAGAGTATATCGGAGGAAAGAACTGATTGTTTAAAAGAATCTATTTTTATATAGATACCAAACATTTTGTAGTAACAGACTAGGTTAAGGTCATTACCCTGAAATAGAACTGAACACATATTTTTAACCAAACTTCGCCTACTGACCAGTTTATTACGGTATTACTTTAAGGGAACTTAAATTTTGAAATAAAAAAGGGGGGTCACCAGATTCGTTTAGGAACAGGAAGACCTTGTATAAAACGTATATTCCATATGATTCCTTTATATTTCCTCTGCGAGTACTGCCAAAGTACACGTTTTTAGCGATAATTTATTTTCCAAACATAGGAATTTCATTTTACAGAAAGAATTTGATCGCTACACCCAAAATATGAGAAAAAATTGATAGGTCACCAGACTCGTTTATGAGAAAGCGACAATTTTTTGTCGCGTAATAAGCGCCCTCGCGCGCGCTTATTACGCGTAAAATTCTGCGCAGTAAGGATGCGCAATGCAATACAGGGCAATGACCTAAAGAGAAGTAATTTGTCTATTTTTTATACCTAAAATATTCTCCATAATTCATATAAAATATATAACACTTATTGTCAATGGTACACCATCATAGAGGCGATAGAGATATAAAGGTAAAAACAGATTTTGCTACAACAAAGTATATCGAGTCGTTTTTAAAATAAGATTGAATGTTAATATTACTGCTGTCTACTTTACACAAAAAGTAGGGCTCATGAATGGTCCCTTAAAATTTTACAGTGCTCGTAAAATTAGGCTTCTGCTCGGAATGCTCTCAAATGTTTAGTGGGTGCTCGTTTGCTGGTGCTCGCCTATTTTTACAGTGCTCGCAAGCTCGGTTTTTAGTGGACTATTTTTTTGAAAAGTGCTCGTTGCTCGCAAGGCTAACTTTTTGCAATGCTCGTGCTTCCCGGGGGGGGGGGCACTCAAAAAAATTTTATACGGGGAGGCTCCGCCCCGAGCTCTGACCCCTTACCCTTTTATATACCATTTTTGACAGAAATTGTACCCCTTTCGTATACCTTTTACTGAAAAAAGGTACCCCTTTCATATACCTAAAAGACATGGCATAGACTTAGAACAGGACGTTTTCTTGTCATTTTTACGTAGCGCTTAATACATTAAAATAATACAGCCGTAAATTGCGTCTGTTCGAAATATTTTAATTAAAGGCCCTTTAAAATACCTAAATGACAGATTTCCATACCCTTTCGTATACCAAAACTTGTAAAATCCCTACCCTTTCATATACCTTAAGCCTGAAAAAGGTACCCCTTTCGGGCGGAGCCTCCCCGTATAGGCCATTATAGGGAGTACCCTCCCCGGGTCGTGCTTGCAAAGAAAAACGCTGTGTTCGCATGCTTGCAAAGACCATTCGATGCTCCTAAAAGTACACGTACAGCTGTAGAGTTTAAGACATTTCGTAAGTACATAGCGTAGGGTGATCAAATGCCCAAAGTATTAAGTTCAGTTTTAGTGTGGTCGGTGGAGCCACGATAACTTTTATTCGCTTCATTGTTCGAAATTAGCTTCTTGTAAAAACTATACTGGACGATTCTCATGTAGCAATTGTAACTGCAGAATACTTATTTCCTAGTACTTATCTGTCACGTGCTCCGTTTGCAGCCAACATTTCAACACCTATTAAGATCTGAGCGTTTTATAACAAAACATTTCTTAACTCGCTTATACTGGTACAAATGTGGTATAAGAAAAATCTGGTATAACTGCTGTATTCTTGTAATGTTATGCAAACGTTTTTTCTGTGCACATTGTATAAAGTTTTTATTTAGGGAACGCTTTTGAAGCATGCTGTTGCTTATGTATTGCATGCATGCTTCAAGCATCTCAAATAAGAATTTTTAAAGAAGAAAAAGCAGAAAGAATGGGAGGAGAGGTTTAAAACTAAATATATAACTAAGTTTTTTTTATTTTTATTTTTTCTTGTTTCTTTTTTACTTTTGTCATTATTTTAATTAAGAATTGACCACCCTCCCAAAAATAGTTAACTATAGGTTATAAAATTGGAATTTAAAAATAGATCAGAGATCGTGAGATTTTTTCGTTGCTATGGTTTAGGTCAAAATTATTGGCGCGAGAAATGTTTTTACTTTTTAACATTACATTTTTATCACTAAATTTTATCAACATAATGAAAGCATTGAGGGAATGTTATAATATAGTCCTATATAATAAATGTTTAAAATCCTTGTTCCCAGTATGTTCTCAGCGTTGAAATCCAAGATAGCAGAGGGTCTTGATTAAAACGCTGTGGTCCTGGGACTAGTTTGTCTCGAATGCAGGTCACTGCTTATAAAGTATAATTAATTTTATAGTATGTTTTAAAATGAGAATAGTTATTTAGTAAAAGATTATCCTCTTTAGATTTGTTTTTCTGTTTTTAGAAAAACAAAATATAGATTTGATCAAACCACTGTCTTTTCTGATGCTCTTGTTTTTACTTTTGAGCGTCTGCGTTAGAGGCTATGAAAGCATCTATCGAGAGATCTGGTAACGAGATTACTATTGAGCGCCTGAAGTAAAATCACCGCCTCAAATCGTCAAGGGTTTTGAGTTTGGATAAAAGAGCAGTTTTCAAAGTCATTGACGATTGCTTTGGTTTTGAGATTACTTCGCCTTGTGACTGGTTTAAAGATACTCGCGCCACTTTCTCAGCCAATCACAAGTAAAATACTGGCCAAACGAGTCGTCGCAAGTTGAACTTGCGTACAGACTTGAGCTGGGTGACCAAACGGACACGGAAGTTTAGTCTAAAGTATACGCAAGTTTGCAAAAAAAGCCATTTTAAATGTCACGCGCTGCAATTCAGTATTTGAAGTAAACTGCAAAAATTGCGTTGGGTGGCCAAACGGTGAAAAACTTGATCTCGACGAAAGTCAACGCAAGTGTACGCAAGTCCTGCCCAAACGGAGACGCAAGTAGACTCAAGTTTTCGGCCAGGGATTTAAAAAACTAAAACCAAACGTGATTTACACGCGCACGTTTTCCCTCGCGTCAACTTTTCGGATTTTGGGAGGTAAAATCTGATTGGCTTAGCGGCGGAAAGGAATGTTGGCATTGGTAAAACAGGCGATTTTGCCTCCACTTGGCCAACCAAGCCATCGTCCAAATTTATTCCATCTCAACATATAATACAAGGTATGAATAAAAGACAAATACTAAGTGCACCAAAGCCGGACACGAAAACCCCTAAAAACCAGCAAGTGGAGAAAACGGGGAACGTGTGGCCCCGACCAGGGCAGTGGCGCAACCCTTGGGGGTTTAGGGTATTCTTATCTAACTACTGTAAACAAATACTTTTCCAAATATACGGATCTTACAGTGATACAATTCTGATAGCAAACCTAAATATTTAAACAAGACGAAGCGTAATCCTGCATCCACTGATGACATAGGAAAAACAAATATAACCAAACATTAACCAAAACGTGACGAAGGCTGACCGTAGAATGTCTCACCTTTCTAACGGCCACCTATTTAAACTCAAATCCCACTATACACTGCGCACCTCAAACCCGCACCCAGCCCTCTGATCCGTGCAGGCAAAATAGTAATTTATGCTAATTTAAGATCATCACAAATTACATATTTTGCCTCCACTACACATCCGGACACACAAGACATTGATTAAATTGGGTGCGTTGGCCAGCCAAGCCAACATATAGAGATAAAAAGAAAGGGCTAGAGCAAAGAGATTATAATTTTGAACTTCTCATCTACTTGCTAGAGAGTGTCAACAGAATGTAACTAATTGTTCACAACAGAGGTTGAGGCCAAAGGGCCATGTTAGCGGAAATTCCTTGAAAGAGACCATCATCTGAGTGGGTAGTTCACAGATCGTGCAGCCACTTGAAACCATGGAAAGCGCAATTGATAAAGGAAACTGATTATTTTGCTTGAATCCAGCAGATACTGCAGATCAATGTACAATTGATGTGCTTCACAGGGATGAGATTGGTAGCCAACACAGTTGTATAAAAGGATCTCCATCTGTTGAAAACTCTTGCGTAACTAAGTCCCGGAAGTTCTGGAAACAAGAGCTGTAAATTTCATTTTCTCCATTATTAAAGACACCTCTCCCGTATTACAGGTAGATGAAGTCCAGAACCTCGTGTCAAAAATGTCTGCAGAAAAAACGAAAAAACCAAGTGAAAATAAAACAATATGTGACAACAAAGAAGAGGGGAAATATATACGAAATTAAAAAGAACCCCAACCTGCCTTAACAAAACAGAAACTAAGCAAGCTAACAGACAAGCAACTTCCAAAGAAACACAATAAAATATTTATGAACGCTTTATCCAGAAAGAAACAAAACTACAACAAACATACTCTATATACCACTCAAAGGTACTATCTGATATATATTGTTCAACATCAACAGTATCACATCAGCCCCTTCAAGGGAAGTGTTTACAAATCTTCAAAATAAGCAAACTTGTATGACAGACCGCTCAAGGGCACTGTATGCAAATCTTCAACATTAAGAATCTTATATCATAGACCCATCAAAGGCACTGTTAAACAAATCATCGAAAATTACAAACTGATATTATAGATCCGTAAACGGCACATGTCAAGGGCCACGTCATCTTTAAGGAGAAGGCTTGAAAGCCAAATAGCAATGTACTAACATTGTGGGACGCGAAATGCATTGGAAACCAACGCGAAACCTTGGCTTGTAAGAATACTAAAATTATTGCGTAAAGCTACAAAGATCAAGATCAATAATACAAACGCTTTTCCTCGAATTTTAAATAGGAATAGATAAAGGATTAAATATCGTAGGAGGTGTTGAAAATAAAACGAAACATTGCAAACTAAAAAACTCGTAATAGCGATCTCAGCAAAGACAGATCCGAGCAACACTAAAACTAACATTGCTCCTAAAAGCGATCTTAGCAAAAACAGTTTCCAGCATCACTACCGGTAAATCTAACAATGTTTCTTGTAACAAAAACCCCAGAATTAAAAGTAGTGGCAACTTGAACCCCTACTTATTGTGCCTAGTATGAAACAAGGTGCACCACTGAAAAACTTTCCAAAATACTGAAGTGATAATTAAACACAATCTTTTTACTTGACACCAGATTTAATATCACAATACACCAACAGAACAAGTAAACGAAAAGAGGGATCAATAAATGGCAATGGCAAAGCTTCAGACTCATGATCTAGGAAATAAAATACAAAACAATTGAATTAATGTAAAATAAGATGAAAAGCGCTAAATGCGACTAGTATGAAAAAACCAAAGGATAACTAGGATCAAAACTGAAAGCAAACGCAAAACAGAACAAACTACACCTTGATTCTGGGCATTCCTTTGGTGATTAGCTGGTGGACCGTACTTTCTTTAACTGCTATAACAGTGAAGGATAATTGGGACACTCAAGCTTGCCAGATCGTGCAGCGACTTGAAACCATGGAATGTGCAACTGATAGAAAACACTGATGTGCTCGAATACAGCATTAACTGCATGACCGAGGCACAATTGATGGGCTTTACAGGGATGGGACTGGTACCCAACACAGTTGAGGCAAAAGATCTTCATCTGTTGAAAACTCTTGTGTAACTAAGAGAAATCGCTGAAGCACTCAAAAACAAGAGCTGTAAATTTCATTTTCTTTCTTTCTTTCTTTTTTTTTTAATAATAATAAAGACACCTCTCCTGTATCACATGTAGGTGAAGACTATAACCTCGTGCCAGAAATGTCTAAAGAAAAAACGAAACAAAGTGATAATAAAGGAATATGTGAAAACAAACAAAAAGGGGAGAAAAAATATAAGACATTACAACTAAACCCCGGCTAGGAAAAAAGGCGCATGGTACTTGAACAAAAGAGAGACTAAGCAAGCTAATACATACAGACAAGCAACTTCCAGAGAAACGAAATTCAATATTTATGAACGCTTAGGAGCAATTGCAGAATACCCCGCATCTCTAGCTACACGGTGCAGCTGGCTACGCGTCTATGCGTCTACACCGTCGAAATTTATTCCAAGTCCTGGAAGTTTACTCGAGAAGTGGCCACGCGTCTACGCGTCTACAACGTCGAAATTTATTCCAAGTCCTGGAAGTTTACTCGAGAAATGGCTACGCGTCTACGCGTCTACACCATCGAAATTTATTACAAGTCCTCGAAGTTTCCTCGAGAAGTGGCTACGCGTCTACGCGTCTACACCGTCGAAATTTATTCCAAGTCCTGGAAGTTTACTCGAGAAGTGGCTACGCGTCTACAACGTCGAAATTTATTCCAAGTCCTAGAAGTTTACTCTTGAAGTGGCTACACGTCTACGCGTCTACACCGTCGAAATTTATTCCAAGTCCTGGAAGTTTACTCGAGAAGTGGCTACGCGTCTACGCGTCTACACCGTCATAATTTAACCCTGAGGCTAACAATAAGACTAACCCTAACCCTAACACTAAGGCTAAGTTTGGTGTTAGAAAATACATGCACTCTGGTTACTTAGCTGAATTTCTGTGGCGGTACATGCACAAGAATGAAGATTTATTTGACGTTTTTCTTGCATATATTAAGAAAATTTACAATCCAAATAAAATTTAAGAGCCTACCTTAAATTGAGCTGTGTTGATATTTGAATTAAAGTGAAACTTCCTTTATAAGTATTGTAAGTTTTATTTGTGTTTGTTCAACAACAAGTAGACGCGTAGCCGCGTAGCCATAAAAAAATCATTTTTCTCCAGTCCTTTCGCCACGAACGCTACTTTTGTACCCAGTGCTCACTCCGACGGCGCAGCCATTTTTCGGTGGCTACGCAGAGAACCTTCAGTTGCGGGGTATTCTGCAATTTAGCCAACGCTTACTCCAGAAAGAAACAAAACGACAAGAAACATACATGTACTCTATACACCACTAAAGGGCACTATGAAAATATATAAATACTTGACATTGACAGTCTCATATCAGACCCCTTTAATAAGGGGAGTGATAATAAATCTTCAACATTATCAATCATTTAACATAGACCCCTCAAGGGCACTGTATTCAAATCTTCAACATAAACAATCTCATATCATAGACCCCTCAAGGGCACTGTATTCAAATCTTCAACAGAGAACCTTCAGTTGCGGGGTATTCTGCAATTTAGCCCAAGAAGATCACGATTGTTCCGAGGAATAATTTCTCTGACTTTAGTTTTGTCCGGTGGAAAACCAAACATTGACCAAAACGTGACGAAGGCTGACCGTAGAATGTCTCACCTTTCTAACGGCCACCTATTTAAACTCAAATCCCACTATACACTGCGCACCTCAAACCCGCACCCAGCCCTCTGATCCGTGCCGGCAAAATAGTAATTTATGCTAATTTAAGATCATCACAAATTACATTTTGTGGGGAGGAGTGAAATACGATCGCCCATAAGAACGACTGCGTGGGGGGCTACCGTATTGCTGACTTACTTTGATTTGAACATTGAATCTTAGCTTACTTCACGATTACAACAAAGCCAGTGAGGTTGTTTCTTAGCTTACTTTACGATTACAACAAAGCTAGTGAGATACTTGTTTATGTCTTAGACGGGGTATCAAAAATTGGCATTCTGTCTTAAACAGGGTAGGAAAATCAGAGGTTCGTGTCTTAAACGGGTACAGGGTTTAGGAGGCCGGGCCGCACCACCCTTCCTTAGATTATGTCGTGTACCCCCCCCCCCCCACCCCCCACCACGGGATTCGAGGGCGGCATTCTGCTCTAAGGGACGGACCATTAGAAAAGTGATGGGGGGGGGGGGTGGGGGAAAAACCAAAAAAAAATTCATGCAAGCCTAAATGGCAAGAAAAAAAATTGTGCAAAGGGGAAGGCAAAGAAAAAAATTCGTGCAGAAGGAAAGGTCCTATTAATACCTGAAAATACCTGCCATCATTAACACTTGATGAGATCTATTTTTCGACGAAATATATGGTGGAGAACGCTGAAAATAGCATTTAAGAGCCTAGAAATTTCAACATTTTCTGGGGGAGCATGCCCCCACACCCCCCTAGATGGGTTGTGATCATAACATTCCTTTAGCTCGTCTCTCTCTAGCCTGCGTAGATTGCTTACTAGTTAACTCATTTCTCAAACAGATTGCAAACATGAACGGTACGATATACAGTGGTCTTAGTTTATGTTGTCAATTCCGGTCAAATAGGATTTCTGCAGTAATTATTTATGAATTTCTATTACGTATTGTTTTAGTTTTTGCATATGTTTATGTCTAAGTTTTCCCACGGACTTTACACAGAAATATATGAAAAACACAAATCTATTATACGAAGTGATCGAGAAATTCATCCTGCTTTGGTGTGTTAAGAGGCGAAAGAAGATGTGTAAGAAACTACATATAGAATTACAGTGTCCATTAGGGACAATTATGGTGGCGTATGATTGGGATCGCACTTTAAAAGTTGATATCAATTCAAAAACCTCTAATCCATTACAGACAATCAAACAGACTTTTTCCTTATTAACTATTTTTTGTAGAAAGGGGTGGATCCCCGGGGTGGATCATGTAATTTCCAACCCTCGCCCAGGGGTGGGTGTTTTGATCTAGAAGGAAGGGGTGGGTCTCCACTTTTTCCAATTGCACCGCCCTTTGACCCCCCCCCCCCCTCCCCCCCCCCCCCTCGGTACTTATTGACAGTCCCTAAAGGATGAAATCAATGAACAACAGCATTTTTAAAATATTTAAAAAATAATCAACAAAGCAACATTTGTCAAAAAACATGGTATAAAGTAACAAAACATGGCATTTGTCTGAAGAAAAAGACATATGTCTAAAAAAAAATTCGAGCAGAGGGTTTCACCCGAAAAAAAAATTCCTGCACAAGAGATGGACAGAAAAAAAAAATCGTGCAAGCCGAAAATTCCCCACCCCCCCTATCACTTTTCTAATGGTCCGTCCCTAAAATGTGGCGTTTATACGAGGGCCGCATTTATTCGGGGAAGGCGTTTAATCGAATAAATACGGTATTTAAAAAATCACTGTTCCGTAGAAAGGACAGCAGAAAACATTACATTGAGTCTCCAAGAGAAACGAATATTGGTTCGAGAGGTCGAATGTTCCAGAAATCGGGAATAAAATTACAGTGCTTGACCGAGTGAAGCAAATTTAAGGAAAGCGACGATTTTTGGTCAGTGAATTTATCGGGAAGTTTGAAAAATCGAGGGTAGGAGAAATTGAGACACAACAGACAATTGACGGTAATAGATTAGTGAGGGTCAACAGTAAAAATAGCGTGATGAGCCCAAAGAAAAACTACGTGCGAGGTTGTGCTTGGGCTCTTTACATTACTCACATTTCGTCAGTTTTTCCTAGTCAAAAGTTCTGTCCAGCTCTGTCTTTTAAAACACATCGCTTCCATTTCAAGTTACATGCCGTATGCAATCCATGTTTATAAAGTGGTTAAAGAGATGATGGTCTTTACAAATATGCTTTGTTTCTGTGGTTTGACCGATTGGTAAATAAGCCCGACCTCGTGCATTCCTGTAGTGTTGTCCCGGGGGGGGGGGGGGGGGCGTACTCCATATAATGGCCTATACGGGGAGGCTTCGCCCGAAAGGGGTACCTTTTTCAGGCTTCAGGTATATAAAAGGGTAGTGATTTCACAAGTTTAGGTATATGAAAGGGTATGAAAATCCGCCATTTAGGTTTTTTAAAAGGCCTGTAATTAAAATATTTCGAACATACGCACTTTATGGCTGTATTAGTTTAATTTATTAAGCGCTACATAAAAATGACAAGAAAACGTCCTGTTCTAAGGCTATGTCACGTCTTTTAGGTATATGAAAGGGGTACCTTTTTTCAGTAAAAGGTATACGAAAGGGGTACAATTTCTGTCAAAATGGTATATAAAAGGGTAAGGGGTAAGAGCTTGGGGCGGAGCCTCCCCGTATAAAACTTTTTTGAGTGCCCCCCCCCCCCCCGGGAGTGTTGTGCGCGCATTTCTTCAATTTGTATGGGGGAAAGATATTAAAGTAAATCATCTGCAACCTCTATTTTGATTGAAGCGAAATAACAATCTATCAGCTTGGTTTGCCTGGTGATTTGTGTTATCATGTGGGGGCCAAATTCCTCAAACAGGGAGTCGCAAAAAGAGCGATTGAAATCACTGGCAGGTTGTCGAATTTAGCAACTTGATAATTTACAAAACACTCAGTGAAATGCGAAAAAGCACGTAGCCTTATAATCTGCTGCTCTATTTATATCGTCTGATTTCCTGTTCATTTGACACAAGCCGATTGAATGTCCACCTGTCAATCATCGCCTCAACAAAGATCTGTGGCAGAAGATGGACCGATACAGTTTGCAATGGACTGGACTTTATCAATGAGGAGCGGACGTTACAACACATGAACTGAAAAACAAGGACCTCAAAAGATCTTTATACTCCTCAATTTCTCAAATATTAACGAAATAGTCAATTTCAAAAAATGATGGGTTTATAACTATTTATACCATGCCATAGACAATACAGCCAATCAGAATACAGGAAAGCCGTTGTATATTCGACGTTATTGAAAACTAGCAATAGTATATTGCAAATTCTGAGTTTTGATTTGTTATTAGGCAATGGTATATGAGCTCACATACCATTGACCACAAATATGGTAGCCGATACGCGTCAACGAGAACAGCCGGGGAGCTCAAATATTGCAATTCTTTGGTCGTTTTTAATAAAATAATTATTCCACTCGCGCTTGTTGGATATCGAAATCGTTGTTACTACCATCTCATATCAAACGCGCGCCCGTGGAATAATTGTTTTAAGTATACCACGAGAAAGTGTTGTGTAACCACGGTAACCTAGTGTATATCGAATCGCAACCGTGTGGAAACAAACTGTGCGGGTTCTATTTTTTCAAAATTGCTTTTGTTTTTAAGATCTGGGAAATAACAATAAAGAAAAACATTCTGGAAAATTTTTACCGGAAATGTTTACTCCACTGACAAACGTTATACAATAGTGCAAGCATCATTTACATTTAGCTATAGCTGGGTATTTCAGGAGATTTTCAATAAGTACATTTAGATACCATGAACTTGTTGAATATACTTATTCGATTGGCTAAACTTTAGTGTCAATTTGTCACATTAACTATTCATGGAGTAATATAGGCAGGGAAGAGTAATTTACAAATCAGCCGGCACGCAACACAAACCTAGTTCATTTTGTCAAAAGTAATCTCACCCCCAATTTATGAAAAAAAAAAAAAATGGGGAAACGGAGAAACAGCTTGTTCCCTGCTAGATCGATTAGCTTATACCCTGCGTGCCAGAGGGATTTTTCTTTTTGGCAGGGAAGACACTATTTGTGAGCGGCGAAGCAGTGATCGTGAAAAAAAAGAAAAAAAACCCTCTGCCATCCAGAATAATTAGCTTAGATCAGTCAGTGAGATCTGAACTGCTCCGGTTTTAGATTTTAGAGCAGAAAGCACGGGCGTGTCCCAAATTTGTATCCGTAAAAGTTCAATGGAATTGCAAATACTGTTAAGTCCATTCCAGGTCGATTGCGAAAAATACTGACCTTTAAATCTGATATTCTATTTGTTTTTCTTCATTCCTGATTCCTGGAATGTTTTCTCATTTATTGCGACGACATGCCACGACAAGATCATTTGCAGCATTTGTATTGAACACGCCACAGTTTTTGAGTTTTTCTTTACTTGACGGTTATGTCTTCGATTGTAACAGCTGTGTTCAAAGCCACCATTGGCTTGCTTGTGAATAAAGGCAGAGATAAGGCAGCGGAGAAGCTGAAAGATGGCGATGTAACACAACAAAAATTTTGTCGTTTGATCGTGCGTGAAATCGACGATATCAAGTCCAAGTTGGATGGATTATCAAGGAAAGATTTGCTAGCAAGTATCAGCTTCTTTGAGGAAGGAATAGAGTTGCTTTATAAAGTATTTGATAAGGCAAGGTCCAGAAGCGAGAACGGCGCGGTAACAACACAAGCAGCTTGTGCCGAGGCAATTTCTCTCGCGGAAGGAATGAGAAACTTGGAGCTTACAGACCTGGACGAATCAGCTACCAGGGCGCTTTCCAACGCAAAAGAGAGGTTCAAAGATGCTCGCAGAGAAGCAACGAGAGCTTTTAACAATGAAGCTCTAGAAACATCTGATCGCATTCTCGCAATGCAATATCGAGTTATGGCGACAATACTAGAGACAGTAGACAATCCCGCGGACGCAGTCGAACCGTGTAGAGTATGCATTAAAGAACTAAACTCTTTGTCCGCAATTCAGAATAGTTTTGATGTTCAGCTCAAGAAAGGCATTCAGGCAGTGAGGGGCTTTTTAGGTAAAGACGAACGCAGGAAAATAATTTCTAGTGTTTGTCACGTGAATCGCGTCATTTACGATGTCACGCTAACAGTCATCAAAGAGGTTCCTCTCTCGATTTGCCCTACTGTTATTATTGGAGAAGAGAAAATTGACCCATTGCGTGACGGAAGAGTAACTGAAGTTCTGCGTAAACAGGGCATGGAGCACTGTTGTGTAACATGGTCATTTGGTCAGGAGGGTGAAGAGGAGCACAAGCTGAAGGAGCCGTACGGTATCGCTACAAACTCCAGCGGACAATTCATTGTAGGAGATCGGCGGGATGGTAACATAAAGGTGTTTGACAGCACAGGAACATTTATGAACCTTTTCAGTCTCCCTAATGAGGACGTAGATACAAAGTTAAATGTTCTTGATGTAGCCACAGACATGAATGACAATATCTATGTTTTGGTCAGATTGGAAAAGCCTGGAGCGAGATATGAGAACGTTGTTTACGAATTTAACAACACCGCTGACCTGCATCACAAGTTTCCTGTGAGGGGAGAGTGGGACTGGGGCAGACTGACAGTCACCGACAGTGGTAAAGTACTGGTACTGAGGTATGATGATGTGGTTGATGTGCATGAGACTGATGGTCAGTTTGTTCGCTCGTTTGGTGAAGGCATATTGAAGGGTGCGTGGGATATCACTGCTGCTAATGATGGCCGTGTTATGGTACTGGACAGGAGAGATGACTGTGTTCACATATTCAGTGAACATGGCGACCATCTTAACAAGTTTAAACTCCAAGGAAGTTATTGGCGGCCTAGAATTGCATTTCACCGGGCAAGTGGACATGTCGTCGTCGCTGGCAAAGAACGAGGGAAAGATCACCTGCTGGTGGACGTTTACACCAAAGATGGCGAGTTTGTGCGCAGCACTCAAATCCATGAGGAACGGATTGGTGTCTTTATAGAAGCGATAACAGTGACTACTGAGGGACGCATTGCTGTAGCTTGTGAGAAAAAGGTACTCGTTATTTGAAAATTATGATGCCGGGGTGCACAACTGATGTTTAAAAATAATGTAAAATAATGTTATGAAACAAGAAGCATAAAACGTTTTAAGTGCGGACACTTGTTTACATAATAAGTTTAAAACAAAAAACAATAATAGCAAAGTGAAAATGGCATGGATGTTGCGTATAAATAAATCCTAAAATAATATAAAGCGTTTCTCCTTAGAAATTTATACAAAAACATTTAGGCTTATTTGCTGACTTGAAAATTCTGAGAACTTCTGAGAACTTCTGCTTCGCTAAATTGCTTCATAATAGCGGTAGCATTTTGTATAAAGATGTGTTATTTACAGAATGTGGAAAGGAAAGTTTGGTGGACAAGTCTCTAAGAATTTAAGGTAATCTGTGCCAATCTAATTCCTGCAGTGGGAGGGGATGACTATTGATTTTTAAAAACAATAGAGTCCTCACTTGTGACTGACTCATCACTTACAGTTTTTTGACGTCACATTGTCATAGTAACAAGTGAAACCAAGGTTTTGCCTTTGATCACACCCTTTATTCATAGCTAAAGTGTATTGTAAGGCGCTCAGGAACATGTCTTTTTATCATGATCTAATGGTATAAAGTTAGATGTCTCTGTTTCCCAGCTGTATTCCTCTTCATGGTTACAGTCTGTGTGAGTTGTTTACTGTGTATTTGATGATATTCGAGTCTCAGTATATTGAATACATGAAGAAGGCATAGACTATTATAAAAATCCGTGAAGACGTTTGAAGACAAAATAATTTTCTCGTTTAAGAAAGGGGAGGTGGGGGGGGGGGGGTCTTCTTATCTACCAATTTGCTGCTGTGGAAGATTTTCAACCATCATAAATTATTTGTAAACCAGACCTTACACAGAAAAGCATTTTTCACTAGTACTGTTGCATTCAACAGTCCTCTAAGACTTTCAAATCGTGGCAATATTTGACAAGTAACTTGACCGGAAAACAAAAAAAAAACAAAGCTGTAATAGTTATGGCATATAGATCTAAAATTAAAATCAGTGCACGTCAGCGGATATAGAACGTCTGCATGCTTATGTCACACATGGATTTATGAAATTTGCATTGTTATGAACATCTTATAATAATAATCATATTTGTGGATTTTCTATGTAGTAGCCTTTCCTTTTTACGCGTAAAAGGTAATAATTTTCCATGCGTTTGATCATAAAGAAGGCTATGTTATCTCTGATTCAAATAAGAAAAATCGGAAGTATTCCTTCTTTCCTACACGTTTTTGGATTTTAATCCTAACACGTAGTTTGGGACTGGTACTCTTCACACACACACAATCATAATTATTACAAAGCCAAGTTCCCCAAATAAAATGCCCTATTTTTTCCTTTCAAAACACGCCAAAATCATGATATATCGCTTGCAACCAAATCCTGTCTTCAGAAATTCCTTAGCAACTGCTCTGTCCAGATCTATAGTTGAGAAGCACCCCCCCCCCCCCAAGCAGTGTATCAAAAATCATGTTTTTAAATAATTCGTTATTGTAACATTTAGTTCAATTTTTATGATTAATCATAACTTTTTTAGCTTTTAGCGCTTGATAGTTCTTATATATGATCAATGTTTTAACCTTTTATTATTGCCATTTTTATCAATTAATATTTTTGTGTTTTCTCACGGGGCCTCACAGAAATATCACTTTTGTGATGTGAGCCCCCTGTTATTTGTAAATTACATTTGTTAAACTTGCTAGCAGTTATTGTCAACAGATTAGCTAAATGGGTAGACTCGCTGAATGAATGACTAAAAGAAAATGGTCAGTCATGGTAAAATGACATTTCATACATGTATTAATTTGAAAAAGTTTTGTGAGTAATTTTTCAATTTAATGGTGCCCTAAAAGCACAATTGCTAGTCTGTGAACAGGCTCCATAGTGGGATATAGTGCTTAATGATACCAGTCTATTATGTAATGTTTAATAGATGAGCAGCAGTGTTTTATCAAGTTTAAAACACGAGGCGCAGCGAGTGTTTTAAACTTGATAAAACACAAACTGCGAATTTATTGAACGGCTTAAAAATCTTTTGATGTAGATCAACTCATTCTTGCACTAATATTTAGATTTGGGATTATTTTGGCCTAAGAAATTGGGCGTAAAGTTTAGCCGTGTCTTTATCAGATATAAAGACACTCATTAAACATTAATTTCTTTTGTATTTTCTTATGAATTATTAATGAGTTTTTTAAAAATTTATAAAACTAGCAGTAACCCTCAGCAGACAAACTGAGCAGATTAGATTAGTGAATTTGACTCTGTGAGGGGCTGGTAGAAAGTGGTAAACACCCTAACTTGACATTTCAATTGCATTATAATTATTTTCAAAAAAGTTTCAGTAAAAAAATTGTAAATATAACTAATATTTACAATTTTATGCATGCAGATCCGGATCTTTGGAAGACAAGTGTAGTGTCAAAAATTCAATTTAATTGGACAAATATTGACCAAGCTATGGCACTATGTGCCAGTTGGCACTCTTAGGGGTTAAAGGGTTAAAAGCACAACTACTAGCCTCTGAACAGGCTCCCTAGTGGGGTATAGTGCTCGATGATTCAAGTCTATTATAAATGTATAAAAAAATTGAGTCACTTTTTTTGAGAATACCTATATTATACATGTATCAGCAATTTACAGTGTTGTTTGACAGTATAGCTTTTGAACTTGAGTTAACTATTCATTAAACTCAGTACAGTCTTATATAGAGAATAAGAAAATAGCCAAAAAAATATAAGTAAGGAAGTGCGTTAGCCGGGAATTAATAATAATGTCAGCATAATAATTTCTTACTTTTACCGTAATTGTTTGCAATATAACCACTTATTTTATTATAATAATTGTAGCCAATTGTAGTTACCGGTACCTCTTATCTGTATGAAGTGTATTGTAATAACTGTTTTTTATAGAGCGGTTTCCACTTGAGCATTGAAAGTAACTCGCAGTTGTTTAGGTTTTGCATTTGCTGTTCCAAGCGACTGGTTTAAAAATCTTGCACCACTTTCTTTACCAGTCAGAAGAAAAAACCATAAACCAATCACCACTTGCTCACACATGTTTTCCCGCACTTCATGCTAGCTACATGTTATGCTGTGAGTTTTGATTGACTTACTGGTCAGATGGTCTGAGCCCCAGGGGAGGTACTTTGGCTTGTAAATGACGGGGATGATCGAAGGATTTTTTTGGGTTTGAAATTTTTGATTCCTGATTTTTTTGGGTTGGAAAATTTGGCAAGTATTTTTTGGGTGACTTGATTTAAATAGGGAATTTCTTTGGGTATTAAAAACGAAGTTGAACTAAAGTTCCTTGGCGCGTCCTTGGTGTATCTATGGTATGATGCATAAACAAACACGAGGGTTCAATTTTTTATGATTATCTTTGAAATATGTCATTGCCCCTCCTGGCAATTTGTCAAGGGATTTTTTGGGGGGGTTATTTCTGGTCCTGGTATTTTTTTGGGTAATGTCAGAAGACTTAGGGATTCTTTTGGGTCCTGACTTTTGCCTCCATTCGATCATCCCCGCCATTTACAACAAGCCAGAGTACCCCCCCCCCGGGGTCTGAGCCCTTTGTGATTGGCCAGAGTGATCACTTTGGTTTTGGTTTTACAATACTCAACTGAAAACTGCTCTAAATAATTTTACTTGTAGCTTTCTGTAATTACTGCTTATTTTTGTACTAATAAAGTGCTATAAAAGTAAGTTGCTGCCGATTTTATTGCATGTTTCAGTGTTTTTTTTTTTTCACTTGGGAATGTTTATCTTTGTTGGTATGACGACCCTTTGAATTGATCAGGCTTTGGTAAGGGGGTGGGGTTGGGGAGCACATTTAACGTCATCTAAATACTTTGGAAGAGACATGTCCCAGCAGGGCATTTCAATCAATGCACAAAAACTTTCCCCTGCCACTTTTGTTTCCTCTTTTCATACTCAAAACCAGTGTGCATGTGAAGTCCAAATAGTGTATTCACAAAGGCGCTAAAATGTAAGAACGAACATTCCAAACCATGTTGAATTGTTCCTCTAGGGTTCACAGGACAGAAAACTGGGCATACATTACAGTGGCTCACCTGAACTTGTCCTCTTGATAAGGAGGACAAATCATGTCCACATGATACTGTACAGTGAATTGGTGTTTACTTAATACATGACATTCAATTGTTACATATGACACCAGTCAGCCATTATTATAATCAATGCTTCTCATGGTATGAAGCATACGGTAATTTTCCAAGACTGATGACATACCCAGCTGCCGTGACACTCCCTGTGCAACTTTAAGCTATTGCTTTCCAGTGAGAAAGTACTTTTTAAGACAAATAGAAGGAAAGAAATCAAAAAGTCAATTTTTATTATCCAATAAAATAACAGCTGGAGTGATCACTACATAAAAATGTTACGTGTTACTAGGCAACCGTTCCAACACAAACTAATGAAATTTAAGTCAATTGTCAAGAACCAAGTAAGTCTTGCAAGCTCCAACAAGATGTCAAACTCCACTGTAACAAACTGGTTAATTTGTGGAATCCGCAACAAAATAAATTTTTACTTACAGCTAATGAACAGATATGGCTTTGGTTTTATGCTTGTAGACACAACGAAGAATGAAGGAAACACACGTTTCTTATTTTAGTCAACTAACATGGGAAATTTGTTCCCGTCCATTTGGTCAATGTACGTTGTCAATATTCTGCCTGATTAAGAGAAGATAGCCACTATGTAAAGATATAAAATTATGGGCTATTAACCATGTCCAGTGTTTTTGGTTGCACTGCAACAACCACGTAAAAGGGTAATGGTCAAAACTATTGTACTCAGATAGGACCCACAATTGCGCAAACAGACAGGTGTACCCCCCCCTCCTCACCTTAAAAGATGGTGTCTTGTTTGTTTAGCCCCCACTCTATCAGGAGTAGAAACAGATTCAAACCTGCTTGTGCCATTTCTCCAGCAATGCAACCTTCATGTAAACCTAATATGAAAGTCTCAACTCAAATTTTAAGGCCAATAAATTTTGTCCATGGCTAATCAGACAAGGTGGTATCTTGCATAGTCCCCCTACCCCTACACAAGGTGGGTCCTCGTCAAATACGCTTGTTGTGAACTCTTCCCTAAGCTAGTCAGATTGATTTGGATGAAAGATTGCAGTAGTTAGTCTCTTGCAGACATTTTTATCAGCGGGAGCAGTAATACAACAGCACATTGAGAGATATTATGTTGTAAGTTTGCTGTGTTTGTGGTCACGTCAACATCTCGCAGGGACATTTCAGTCCACAGAGTCACATTCATCCAGGCCCTCCTCTCCCTCACCCCCACAGGCTTTGATTTGTCTCTTTTAACTGGCCTCTTCCACAGCTGGTTTCAGTCCTCTGATGGTCAGATCGTAAACCACTTCTTCAATTTTCTTGAGGTCATATTTGAGGCCATCAAACTTCTTTCTGAGAGAGTCATTTTTAAGATTTAACAGTCTAAAGCCAGCGTCTAGCTCAGCCACAAATACTGCTATTTTGTAAGGTCGGCCGTAATCTGCTGAGGTTACACTGTTCACTGCAAACCTTGACTGATAAAAAATAGTCAAACATTAAACCATAAGATTTGGTTGGAGAATCAATTAAATGAGGATTGTAGATATTAAATACTATGCCCTCAATCTCTCTGGGAATAATAATCATCATTACTTTGTCTAATATCTCCCAGCATTTCACAGTAAACAACACAGTGGGCAATTCAAGACCATACCACAACACTGCGAACTCCATGCTCTGCTTTTAAAGATAAGTGTGTGGGTTCTTTTACATCCCACGTCGACTGCAACACTAAAGATGCAGGAGTCGGGGCTTACGGTTTATCATCCTTATCCAAGAAGTCTAGAATACCTAACCATTTGCAGATGTAATTGCAAAGGCAGCATATTTTCCTCAGTTATTTTAAGACCCTGAGTGTTGGTCTGGTCTGGGACTCGAACCCGAGACCTCCCGCACGGTAGTCCGGTGCTCTACCAACCGTGAGCTAACTGGTCGGCAGTAAATCAGCATTGTAATATTAATTTAATAGCATTGTACATGTAGTAACAAAGTGTCAGGTATTTGTAAATTAAGTATTCATTCATTTATTCATTCATTTCTCCATCCATTCATTCATTCGCTCATTCAATGATTCCTTCCTCATTCCTTCATTCCTTCATTCCTTCATTCCGTTCATTCATTCATTCATTCATTCATTCATTCATTCATCCATTCATTCATTCATTCATCCGTTCTTTCGTTTGTTCGATAGCTTGTTTGTTAGCTTATTTTTTTTTTATTGTATTTATTTTTTTGCCGTTTAAGTCATTAACCTCGGTTTACAGTAACATTAATGGGATTCCACGTCGCGTATATTAAAAAAATCGATAAATGTGGTTTAATAAATGCTACAGTTAATTATTAAAGTCAAGAGACATAATGCAGGCAACATAATGTGAAATGCGAACTTTATCAATAAAGATTCATATAAATCCTCGTCGGCTGCTGCCATTTCGACCGAGTGGTCATAATTAGCCTGAGCCTGGGCGACTGTGCTTGAACTTAGCGCAAACTTATCCCAGCAGTTGGTTGATTTCATGATTCTTAGAACTGTTTCTGGGTAAAGAAGCCACGCACTTTTAGTGCGACTAGGACTAGGCAGTAGATAATTCCGTGTGAAATTAAAAAAAGAAAAGGAAAGATCACTGTCTTTTAGGAGAATTCTACTACGAACAATAAAAACAGTCCATTAAAATCTGTTGGGTAAAGAGCCATTCCTGTTTAACAACAAACTTAAAAACCTTAAAGGACAATAGACCATTTGCATTATGACGTAAAAGCGCAAAGACTTCTGGTAGTTGTAGTTAGGTTCGCGGGAAATTTTAAATCGTCATCAAGCCCGCTTGCCCAAGAAAATCGTGATGGAGGTAAAGAAAATTACTCTCACCGAAGAAGACGTCCCTGTGGCTTCATTTAAAGGGCAAAAAGCAACCTCTCAGTATAAAACCAAGTCCGTTAAAATGAAAAAAAAGTTATGCAAGAAATTGTATATTTGCTGGGTTGCGTTTTGTAGTGAAGATTCAACGAGTGTTTCCTCCCAAGTCTCAGTCGCGCGGTTATTTAATTAAATTCCTAAACCTTTTGCTTGCCAGGTATTTTCAAATAATATACGAAGACGCAATATTTTACCCTTTCTAAACATAGGGGAGCACAGTACATGATGTCTACACTCGTGAAAAGCTTTGAGGCTCACCTTTCGAGTCGCACAAGTAATCGTTCAACAACAAGATTATGGAAATAAAATTATATTTGCTCGCACGGCCCTCGCTCGGATTGAAACCACAACTGCTACTCGACGAATTGACATTTCCAGTACAAAAACAAGAAAACTTCTTTGTTAAAGAATATTGCAATTACAGTTCTAACTTAACGAAAAAATACAATTTTAAGATAAAAACAAAATAATCTGTATTCACCTGCACAGGGAAGTTTTGATTGATCAGCTTGAAAATCCTTTATGATTGACCCTTCATGATTCATCGATGAAGCTCGATTGAACGAGGAAAATTATTTGACTCATTTCTCTGTCTCACTGTAAAAATAAATTAAACTAACCGTCCCGCCGAGCAATCATGATATATGGCAAATTTTCAAAGCTTTTCCGTGAAGAATTAATTCACCTGCGAACGATGGAAGCGATCGTTTGTTGAACGTCTGAAAATAGATTAAGAGCAAAATCAATGGCTTGCCTTGCTTTCACTTGATTCCACACAAATTTAGTTACGGTATATCCTCGACTCGTCCTTTCAAGCAATCTGTTTCCAGTGTGATATTAAGCTTATAAAATTATTTACGAAGAGAAGTTGTCGGCCGCGATGAATGAATTTCAACCAAGTCAACTCCGCCACATATTAAACTTACTTGAACACGAACAACATTTGTCTGTCTTGGTTAAAACACAGAACTCATTCAATTTTCATTCCAAAGCTATCATCCTGTTTTCTATATTTTTGACAGGTAACTGAAAAAATAAAGTTTAAACAAATTTCGAAGCGACAAGAGAGTAAACTTCGCAGCTCAAACTTCTGATCAAATTAAAAGTCCTGGATGTCCACCTTCACGCTTGGCTGCCCTTAGCCAATAATAAGCCAGAAATGGTGTTTTCCCGCGAACCTAACTACAACTACCAGAAGTCTTTGCGCTTTTACGTCATAATGCAAATGGTCTATTGACTATGGTTCGACAGTTTCTTCAAGGTCACTAATGGATTTGTTAATGAGTCGCAATGCCGCTCTTGGCTTCTTGACAAATCAAGATTTGTTCGAAAATTATGCCCGTTCAATTCAGCTCTACGAAAAGCCATGCAATAAATACAACTGCACAAACATATTCGCTCCACAGAAACCTTTCTATAGCTCTCAATGATCGTTTGTTTGTGCTGGTAACTGTTTCATCGCCTGCGGCAAACGAGTGGTAAAATGTGATTATTGAATGCTCTAATGATCTGATCAAAGACACATCTGACTATGAGATTAGTTCCAATGAGTTGTTAAATCAGAAACAAATTAAATGTGTGCTGGGGGAGGGGAAGGTAATAAACTGCAGTACTGTGATTTTGAAGACATGAAATTCCTGTAATAGATACCAAGTCGCTTAAAAAACACCCGAGATGCTGCTATGCAGAATAAGTTTTTTACTTTTCATATCTGGTCGACAATATATTTTTTTCATACCAGGCCAATATGATGGCGTCTTTTAGTCTGAGTGGTTTCGAGTGTTTTTCATATTATAACTTCCTTAGTTGTAAATTGTAAATTATTAACACTGTATGTTCTGGCCGGTATAAACAAAATCATTGTTTTTCTTTCTTCTCGGTTAGTTTGTCCACATAGTGGATTAATATTTCTTTTACAGATTCTATAATTTTCACTCAAGCCGGAGAACCTGCTGTTATAATGACGTCTCGCACTTCAACATTTCATGCAAATTATGAATAACGATGAACTCTATCTATACATGTATTCATTCCGCTATATTCTCATGAAAAAACTTTATTTTAAACAAAATAAAACTTAAAATACAATACAATACAACAACTTTATTTAAACACGGTAAAAAAAGTTTAAAGCTAAAAGCTTGTGGGGCCGTGTACAAATTAAAAATTTAAAAAGACATATAAAAAGACATCCTAATATTGAGAAGATAGAAAAAATTCACTATTATAATAACAATTTAAAAATTCAATAAAATTTAAAAATATCATCGTTCAGTCTGACAGTCTGCGTGGATAACGCCTCGAAGCTAATATTTTTAAGAATGTTCTTGCCTTTTTACTATGTTAAAAAACGACTTAAAATTACTAGTTTTACCGTGTAGTCGTTGTGACAGGGCGTTCCAAATAACGGATCCCCTGTAAGCGATTGAGTTTTTCATAAAGTTGGTGAAAAAGCGCGGTACCACTACCTTGTAACCGTTCCTTAGTCCATGCTTGTATTCCGCTTTTACAATGATATGGCGCATATCTGGTGGTGTTAAATCGTTGTAGACCTTGTATACTAATTTCGCTAAACCGAGCTTGTACTTATAAAAGATAGAGTCCCATTTCGCCTTTTCTAAAACTTCCTCAGAGGGCATATCACGCGGGAAATTAAAAATAATACGTGCGGCTCTACAATGTAAAATAGTGCAAAATGCAAAATATCACGGAGTAACTTGATCTCTTGATTTCCCGAAACTTTCCCGTGCATTTTGCGCCACTGCTTGTCACGTGTGGTCTGATACTGTTTCATATTTACTGTGGCTTTGACATATAAGTATTTAAATAATACTAAAAATGAAGCTCTTATCGAACATAAACGATTTGCTTCCTTTGTTGTCAGCGGGATTTCGGTTCAAAACAGATGGAGGGAAGTGCTAAGTTACAAATAATTATACCGTGGAAACAAAGTACAGCTAAAACTCGCATCACACCCTTTCATGGAATTCAACGATTTGTTCGTATTGGAAACTGTTTAAAAAAAAAAAATTAAAAAATCCAAATTAATTTATTGACAAGAGACTGGTTTTAATTCAGTATTTTATAGAATTTAAACAAAAAGTATTTTTCCACTTTTTTTTCCGGACTCAGTGAAAGGATCAAGCTAAAACGTGATTAACATCACATACAAATTTACTTTTTGTATGACAGGCATTCTTTCACTACTTGAGACAAAGTTTCCGCTCTCATTGTTTCCATAGCTGTTAAGAGACTGAAAAACATTGCGTCAGCAAAAGTTATTATTCACTCTTGTAAGGCACTGGACTAGAACTTAGTTCTTTGTTTCGAAATCTAGTTTATAGGCAAAACTTTGTGGAATTTGTTCATTTCGTGTACAACGCCGCTGCAATCAATAGCTTTGTCATTTAGCAGAAAACAGTTTCAAAGTTCTTTTATTTGACGATTATGTCTTCGATTGTAACAGCAGTGTTCAAAGCCACAATTGGCTTGCTTGTGAATAAAGGCAGAGATAAGGCAGCGGAGAAGCTGAAAGATGGCGATGTAACAGATCAAAAATTTCGTGGATTGATCGTGCGTGAAATCGATGATATCAAGTCCAAGTTGGATGGATTATCAAGGAAAGATTTGCTGGCAAGTATCAGCTTCTTTGAGGAGGGAATAGAATTGCTGTATAAAGTATTTGAAAAGGCAAGGTCCGGCAGAAGTGAGAACGGCGCGGTAACAACACAAGCAGCTTGTACCGAGGCAATTTCTCTCGCGGAAGGAATGAGAACCTTGGAGCTTACAGACCTGGACGAATCAGCTACCAGGGCGCTTTCCAACGCAAAGAAGAGATTCAAAGATGCTCGAAGAAAAGCAACAGAGGCCTTTAATAATGAAGCTCTAGAAACGCCCGACCGCATTCTCGCAATGCAGTACCGTGTTATGGCGACAATACTAGAGACAGTTGACAATCCCGCGGACGCAGTCGAACCGTGTAGAGTGTGCATTAAAGAATTAAACTCTTTATCAGCAGTCAAGAATAGTTTTGATGTTCAGCTCACGAAAGGTATTCAGGCAGTGAGGGGCTTGTTGGGTAAAGACGAACGCAGGAAAATCATTTTCAGTGTCTGTCACGTTAATCGTGTCATCTACGATGTCACGCGAACAGTCAGTAAAAACGTACCCTTCTTGATCCGGCCTGCTGTTGATATCAGAGAAGGGAAAGTCGATCCATTGTGTGACGAAAGAGTAACTAAAGACCTGCGTAAACAAGGCATGGAGCTCTGTTGTGTAACTGAAACACCATGGTCATTTGGTCATGAGGGTGAAGAGGAGCACAAGCTAAAGTATCCGAGTGGTATCGCTACAAACTCCAGCAGACAATTCATTGTAGCAGACAGTGGGGATTGTAACGTAAAGGTGTTTGACAGCACAGGAACATTTATGAGTCTTTTCAGTCTCCCTAAAGATGACGTAGGTACAAAGTCATATATTCTTGATGTAGCCACAGACATGAATGACAATATCTATGTTTTGGTCGAATTAAAAAATCCTGGAGCTGAGAGAGATGAGAACGTTGTTTACGAATTTAACAACACCGCTGACCTGCATCACAAGTTTCCTGTGAGGGGAGTGGAATACTGGGGCAGACTGACAGTCACCGACAGTGGTAAAGTACTGGTACTGAGGTATGATAATGTGG
Organism: Oculina patagonica; assembly: GCF_052425735.1. NCBI lineage: Eukaryota > Metazoa > Cnidaria > Anthozoa > Scleractinia > Oculinidae > Oculina > Oculina patagonica. Next base: position 13,402,093 of record NC_135764.1, on the reverse strand, counting down.
TTGTGCATGAAACTGATGGTCAGTTTGTTCGCTCGTTTGGTGAAGGCATATTGAAGGGTGCGCTTGATATCACTGCTGCTAATGATGGCCGTGTTATGGTAGTGGACATGTATGATTTCTGTGTTCACATATTCAGTGAACACGGCGAACATCTTAACAAGTTTAAACTCCAAGGACGTTATTGGTCTCCTAGAATTGCATTTCACCGGGCAAGTGAGCATGTTGTCCTCGCTGGTAAAGAACCAGAGAAAGATCTCCTGCTGGTGGAAGTTTACACCAAAGATGGCGAGTTTGTGCGGAGCACTCAAATCCATGAAGAACGGATTGGTGACGTAGAAGGGATAACAGTGACTACTGAGGGACGCATTGCTGTAGCTTGTGAAGCAAAAAGGGTACTCGTTATTTAAAAAAAATATGATGCTGGGGTCCACAACTGATATTTTAAAATAATGTAAAATGATGTTATGAAACGGAACAAGAAGCATGAAACCTTTTCAGTGTGGACACTTGTTTACCAAATAAGTTTAAAACAAATAACAATAGCAATGTAAATATGGCATGGATGTTGCGTATACATAAATCTTAAAATACTAAGCTAAAATGAGTTTCTCCTCATAATACAAAATCATTTACATGGAAGCTAATGCAGTCTTGAAAATTTTTGAGAACTTTCATATTTTTTGTGCCTTCCGGCAGCATGTTTCACTTAATTGCTTCACAATAGCAGTAGCATTTTGTATATTAAAAGATGTGTTGTTTACAGAATGTGGAAAGGAAAGTTTGGTGGACAAGTCTCAGAATTTAAGGTAAACAAAAACAATTAATTCCTGCAGGTGGGAGGGAATGACTCTGTTGTTATTCTAAAAGAAAATAGTAAGAATCCTTTCTTATGACTGACGCATGACTTACAGTTTTGTGATGTCACATTGTCATAGGAACAGGTGAAACCGAGGTTTTGCCTTCAGTCACACCCTTTATTCGTAGCTAAATTGATTGTAAGGTGCTCAGGAACATGCCTTTCAGTTATCATGATCTAATGGTATAAAGTCAGATGTCTCTGTTTCCCAGCTGTATTCCTCTTTATGGTTAGTCTGTAAGTTACAGTCTTTTTTGAGTTGTTTACTTCGCACTTGATGATATTGGGGGGGGGGGGGGGTCTTCTTACCTACCAATTTGCTGCTGTGGAAGATTTTTAACCATCATATTTTGTAAAGCAGACCTTACACAGAAAAGCATATTTTTTCACTGATTTGTTGCATATTTCAAGAGTCCTTTAAGACTTTCAAATCGTGGCAATATTTGCCAAGTCATCTTACCAGAAAACATATAAAAAACCAAAGCTGAAATGGCATATACTGTAGATCTAAAATTAAAATCGCATGGATCTAGGAAATTTGTATTGTCGTAAATGTCATGACATAATAAACCCCCGTATTTGTGGATTTTCTACGTAATAGCCTTTCCTTTTCACAGAGATAAATTGGAAGTATTCCATCTTTCCTACAAGTTTTAGATAGGAGATTCAAATCCTAATAATAATTTTTACAAAGCATGTGTCCTCCCAAATAAAATTCGCTATTTTGCCTTTCAAGAGGCTCCAAAATCGCTTACCACCAAATGCTGTGTTCAGCAATTCCTTAGCAACTGCTTTGTCCAGATCTATAGTTAAGAAGGACCCCCCCCCCCCCCTGAACAGTGTATCTTGAATCATGTTTTTAATCAATTCTTAATTGTAACATTTAGTTAACTTTTTATGATAACTTTTTTTAGCTTTTAGCACTTGATAGTTTTTATATATGATCAATGGTTTTACTTTTTATTTTTGCCATTTTTATCAATTAATATTGTTGTGTTTTCTCACAGGGCCTCACAGAAATATCACTTTTGTGATGTGAGCTCCCTGTTATTTGTAAATTGCATTATTTTATTAAACTTGCTAGCAGTTATTGTCAACAGATTAGCTAAATGGGTAGACTCTCTGAATAAATGACAATTAGAAAATGGTCAGTTATGTTAAAATGACATTTCATGTTAAATTTTAAAAAGACGTTTCAGATTTTTCCATTTGATGGTGCCCTAAAAGCACAGCTTCTAGTCTGTGAACAGGCTCCATAGTGGAATATTATTATGGTGCTCAATGATACCAGTCTATTATAAATTTTAAAAACAAGCAGTAATCCTCAGCAGATTAGATAAGTGTATTCAACTCTGTGAGTGGCTGGTAGGAATTGGTAAACACCCTAACTTGACATTTCAATTGCAGTATATTTTTAAAAAAGTTTCAGTTATATTTGATGGTGCAGTAAAAGCACGACTACTAGCCTCTGATAGGCTTTTATAGATTGTGCTCCTAAAAGTGGCATATTATGCTACTAGCAGTGCTCAAAATTTTGCCAAATTATGCAAAAATTATGCCAGAATTCCCAAATTATGCTTCTGATTTCCGAAATTATGCTCACAAAATGACGTAGATTCTATACATAGAGGTGCGCAATAACGACACCAAATTATGATGTTTTTTAAATAAACTGTTGTTGTAAATTTATTTGTGTTTATGGCAGTTTATCACGGCCGTCAGCTGTCCAAATTAGCTGCTCGCATCTCTAAACCGTTTGTAAAATGCCTCCAACGACTTAACAATCACAATTGTATAGCTAAAACACGCATTGCAAGAACAAACTACCTAAATTTCATTTATTTCTGTAGAAAGTACACCATATTTACTACATTTTATGAATTTATGCTCCAAAAAGTGCTAAAAATTGCTAATTATGCCGTGACAGTGCTCGTTTCACAAATTATGCTTTTTAGCTCCAATTATACCAAAAATTATACTAGCACAATCTATAAAAGCCTAGCCTCTGAACATCCCTAGTTGGGTATAGTGCTCAATGATTAAAATTAGATATTATAAATGTATCAAAAGTAGTCACTTAATTTCTATCAATAATTTTGAAGGAGAATGCAGATATTTTACTAGCAAGTTATAATTGTTTATACATTGTTCAGTATACTGGTAGCTATTGAGCTTGATTTAACTGTTCATTAAACTGAGTTCAGTCAGGTTAAAGTAATAACAAGGGATGTAGCTGAGAGCAGGCTGCCGGCTAATTTCACTGACTGAAAGAGAGCTTATGACCGGCTGAAATTTCACTAGAAAACAAAAGACTTGGCCAGGGATAATTTTGAGGATATAAAGACCAGAAAAGCCAGCTGGGCTTTTTAACGAGCCAGCTTAGTTTTTTTCTTAGCTACTTCCCTGACAAAATACCAAAAAAATTAAAGTAAGTAAATGCCTTATAACATTAGTAGTTAATAAACTGTAATTGTTTGCAGTTACCACTTATTTTATCATAATAATTGTAGCCAATTGTTACTAGTTCTTAACTCTGTATGAAGTGTATTGTAGTTATTGTATAGAGCGGTTTTCACTTGAGCGTCGAAAGTAACTTGCATTTGGTTTGGTTTTGCATTTTTGCGCCAAGTGATTGGTTTAAAAATCTTGCATCACCAAGAGAAAACAAAACCAATTGCGACTTGCTCACACACGTTTTCCCGCATTTCGCGCCAGCTACATGTTATGCTGTGAGTTTTGATTGGTTCACTGGCCAGATTGTCTGAGCCCTTTGTGACTGGCTAGAGAATTACTTTGGTTTTGGTTTGGTTGAAAACTGCTCTAAACAATTTAAATCGTAGCTTTCTGTAATTACTGCCTATTTTTGTACTAATAATTAAAAGTGCTTAAAAAGGAAAAAAAAGTTGCTGTTGATTTTATGTCATGTTTAAATGGTGTTTTCTCAAGGGAGTGTTTATCTTTAGTTTGTTGGTATAATGACCTGTGAACTGATCAGGCTATGCTAGGGGGAGGGGTGGGATAGGGGTATATGACACTGATGGGGATGCTTGCCAAAAGTTAACTCATGAACTTAACATCAACTAAATACTTTGGAAGTGATATGTCCCAGAAGAGCATTTCACTAACCCACAGTTAGTAAAATTTTCTTGATGTGGAATTCTTCGAATTCATAATGCACAAAAACTTTGCCTCGCCATTTTTGTTTTCTCTTTTCATACTCAAACCAGTTTGCATGTTTAGTCCAAAGTAGTTTATTCACAAAGGCATTGAAATGTAAGAACAAACAATCCAAAACTCCTTAACTTGTTCCTCTAGGTTTCACAGGACACCCATGAGATCACAGACAACCAGCCAAATACAAAAGTGTTCTTTTCAAACTCTCTTGTTTATTCCGATTTTCTTGTAAACTTTTGTTCCTCTGATCCACTTTTATGCATATGTACATTTTACATGATTCTCAGAGTTGCTGACTGTTCACAAGTGATCAGTTTGTAACTTCTCATTACTATATTTGTTAGAGGAAGCTGCAGGGAACTGATGTATTTACAATGCAATCTCCTACCCAGTACCCACATCACACTTTTCAAGGGGAGCTCAAAATTTAGGTACGTGGTGGTGCACTCACAGGAATCTAGACGAGGTGCAGCCAGACTAGTTTCCAGGGTTTCTTCTTTTCCTGCTCCCTGGTGCCCCTCTTTCTAGAGTTTGCTCCAGGGGCAGGAGCAAGAGAGACCCTGGACACAAGAATGGTACAGCCTCAAAAGACCAAAAATAATCACATTTGGTCCCTAGTAAAGAAAAAAAAATCCTCAAATAATTTATAACCCAGTGAGTAGCATGATGTTACATGTGACATCAGTGAGCCATTATAATTATTATTATTATCAACACTTCTTGTAGTTTTAAACATTACTGTGACAGATATATGTAAGACACCCAGCATGACACCCCCCTATTTTTAAGCTACTGTTCTCCAGTGAGAAAGTGTTGTTTACACTGCAGTTTTTATTATATCCAATAAAATACCTAGTTCTCACTTAATTTCGCGAGTACTAAATTTCGGGATCTTCGCGATTTTGAAAAAATCGCGAAATTTAATACTCGCGAAATATAGGACACGCGAAGTTTTAAATCGCGAAATTTAAATCGTACTGATAATATAAAAAAATAATGAAACTCGGTGTGTTTTATCGTAGTTATTATAACATGTCTGAGCTTCATTTTTAGATTTTTTTGTTTAATTTTGTTCATTATATTAGTTATCTCCCACTCTATCAGTCGCACTGTTCGAACTGTTCTCTGTCGCCAAATTCCTTAAAATATCGCTCTTGCAGCCGTAGATGAACCTATTAGGGATTTAGACCGTTGAATACCTTATGTTTTGTTATGTGTATATTGTTTTGTTTGCTGTTTTTACGATGACTTTCATATTAATTATGTTGTTACAGTTTCGAGGTCAAAGCTTCATATTAAAGAATAGATAAAAAATCGCGAAATTTAATACACTCCAATTGTACTTTCCTCTCAAAATCGCGAAATTAAGTACTCGCGAAATATGGCTCTTGATTTTTCGCGAAATTAAGTACTCGCGAAATTTAGTGAGAATAAGGTAACAGCTGGAGTGACCACTCCTTAAAAATGTCACCTGTTACTTGGCAACCATTTCAATGTAAACTGTGGTCTCAGTCAATTATCAAGAACCAAGTTAGTCTTGTAAGCCAAAAACGATGAACTCCAGTGTAACAAAACAGGTGATATTCAAGATAAAATGAATGCTTGCTTACAGCCAATGAACAGATTTGGCTTTGGTTTTTATGCTTGAACACAACAAACAATGAAGAAAACATGCATTTCTGATTCCAGTCAACTAACATAGGAAATTGTCAATAGGGACTTTAAGATACCTGGACGGCTGACCTCGAGGACGGCTGACCGGAAGTAATTTTCGCGTGTAGCCTATATTGCGCATGCCCGCTTCACGCACATTGCCGTCCAGCTCCGTCCAGCTGTTGTCGAGGACGTGAGAAGTATAGTTTTCCCGTCCACCAGTGAACGGGAGTGCTTTTTGTATGATTTCGTTTAAAAATCTCATTATTTTTTAATTCTGTTTCTTTGTTAGGTGGTTCTTTATGGTATTCTTGGTTTGGTACAGATAAAAAGTTAAGAAGTCAAGTTTTATTTGCGGTTGCGAATATATTTGCATAACCGCTGATGGCGAAGCCACGTGCGTGAAATTATGAACTTTCTTGCCTGTTTGTACAAAAATTTCACCTGGAATATGTACCCTGTGAATGAAAATAGTGCTTTCTGGTCCCACACTTTGGGCTAGAAGCGCCAAATGGAATTATTGATCCACTAACGAAGCCGTCCTCCGTTCACACACACCGGCTCTTAACGTTGGAAGCTCCCACCAAGAACGTCGACATCGTCCCAGTCCTCCTCGCGAAATTTTACCGTCCTCGAGGTCATCCGTCCAGGTATCTTAAAGTCCCTAATATTCTGAGAAGACAGCCACTGTATAAATATAAGTTTGATCAGAATGAAAAGATTGCAGTACACATGAAGCTAGTCTCTCTCAGACATTTTCATCAGCAAGAGCAGTACAGTGGCGGATCCAGACCTCCAGCTAAGGAGGGGGCCCGCTTGACCATGAATATTGAATTCTGCGAAAATAATTCAGGCACTTCAAAGAAAATGCGCTATTTCCGAAAAAATAAGGTGGGTGCCCGGGCCCCTCTCCTGGATCTGCCACTGCAGTAATACACAAGAGATTGAGACTTTATTATGTTGTAATCCTTTGCTGTGTCTATATGGCACATCAACATCTCACTGGCTTGCTTTGACAGTCCACAGAGCCACATTCATCCAGGCACTCCTCTCCCTCACTCCCACGGGTTTTGATTTGTCTCTTTTAACTGGCCTCTTCCACAGCTGGTTTCAGTCCTCTGATGGTCAAATCATAAACCACTTCTTCAATTTTCTTGAGGTCATATTTGAGGCCATCAAATTTCTTTCTGAGAGAGTCATTTTTACGATTTAACAGTCTGAAGCCAGCGTCTAGCTCAGCTACAAATGCAGCTATTTTGTGAGGTCGGCCATAATCTGCAGATGTTACACTGTTCACTGCAAGCCTTGACTGAAAGAGTCAAACATTAAACCATAAGATTTGGTTGGACAATCAATTAAACGAGAATTGTAGATATTAAATACTATCCCCTCAATCTCTCTAAGAATAATAATCATCATCATCACTTTGTCTACCCTCGTATTTTGTAGAGTAGCTTATACAGCTAATATCTCCGAGCATTTCACAGTACACAACACAGTGGGCAATTCAAGACCATACCACAACACTGTGAACTCCATGCTCTGCTCTTAAAGATAAATGAGTGGGTTCTTTTACATCCCATGTCGACTGCAACCTAAAGATGCAGGAGTTGGGGCCTACGGTTAATCGACCTTATCCAAGAAGTCTAGAATACCTGTTATTTTAAGACCCTGTTTGAAAACAAACTTTTAAGTTTGTTTTCAAACAGGCCAAGTCACTTTAAAAAAACCTTAAAGGACAATTGACGCAATATCCTGCTATGGTTCGACAGCTTCTTCAAGGTTACTAATGGACTTGTTAATGTGTTGCAATGACGCACTTAGCGTCTTGACACAGAAAGATTTGTTCGAAAATTATGCCCGTTCAATTCAGCTCTGCGTAAAGCCATGCAATAAATAGAAGTACACAAACATATTCCCTCCACAGAAACCCTTCTATAGTTCTCGATGATCGTTTGTTTGTGCTGTAGCTGTTTCTTCGCCTGCCGCAAACGAGTGGGAAAACGTGATTATTCAATGCTCTAATGATCTGATCAGAGACACATGTGACTATGAGATTAGTTCCAATGAGTTGTTAAACCTGAAACAAGTGTGTGCTGGGGGAAAGGGGAGGTAATAAACTACAGTACTTTGATTTTAAAGACATGAAATTCCTGTAATAGATGCCAAGTCACTTAGTATAACACCTTAGATGCTGCTATACAGAATAAGTATTTTTCTTTTCATATCAGGTCGACAGTATTTTTTTTTTCATATCAGGGCAATATGATGGCGTCTTTCAGTCTGAGTGGCTTGGAGTGTTAATCATGTTATGACTTCCTTAATTGTAACAATTACAAAAATTTGCAATTATTAATACATGTATCATTAACATGTTCCATCTCACGTGCGTTCCCAATGCCCCAAAACCGTAGTTTTTCTTTCTTCTCGGTCAGTTTGTCCACACAATGGATTAATTTTCTTTTAGAGATTCTATGATTTTCACTCAAGCCGGAGAATCTGCTGTTATAATGACGTCTCGCACTTCAACATTTCACGCGGATTATGAATAACGATGAACCTTATCTATACATATATTCATTCCGCTATATTCTCAAGAACAAACTTTATTTTAAACAAAACAAAACTTAAAATATCACGGAGTAACTTGATCTCATTTCCCGAAACTTTCCCGCGCATTTTGCGCCACTGCTTGTCACGTGTGGTCTGATATTGTTTCATATTTAATGTCGCTTTGACATATAAGTATTTGAATAATAACAAAAAAAGATCTTATCGAACATGAACGGGTAAATTCCTTTGATTTGTTGTCAGCGGGATTTCGGTTTTCGGATGTGCTAATTTCCAAATATACCGTGGAAAAAAAGTGCAGCTAAAACTCTCATCACACCCTTTCATGGAATTCAAGGATTTGTTAGTATTGAAAACTGTTTAAAAACCAAAACAAAATTCAAAAATCCAAATTAATTAATCGACAAGAGATCTTTTAATTATTTTATAGAATTTGAATCGAAAGTATTTTTCTACTATTTGTTTCCGGACTTAGTGAAAGGATTAAAGCTAAATCGTGATTACCCCCAAACATCACATATAAATTTACTATTTGTATGACAGGCATTCTTTCACTACTTGAGACAAAATTTCCGCTCTCATTGTTTCCATAGCTGTTAAGAGGCTGAAAACCATTGCGTCAACAAAAGTTATTATTCACTCTTGTAAGGCACTGGACTAGAACTTAGTTCTTTGTTTCGAAATCTAATTTATAGGCAAAACTTTGTGGAATTTGTTTATTTACGTGTACAACGCCGCTGCAATCAATAGCTTTGTCATTTAGTAGAAAACAGTTTCAAAGTTCTTTTATTTGACGATTATGTCTTCGATTGTAACAGCAGTGTTCAAAGCCACAATTGGCTTGCTTGTGAATAAAGGCAGGGATAAGGCAGCGGAGAAGCTAAAAGATGGCGATGTAACAGATCAAAAATTTCGTGGATTGATTGTGCGTGAAATCGACGATATCAAATCCAAGTTGGATGGATTATCAAAGAAAGATTTGGGGACAAGTATCAGCTTCTTTAAGGAGGGAATTGTGTTGTTGTGTGAAATGTTTTGCGAGGCAGGGTCCAGAAGCGAGCACGGCGCGATACCTTCACCAGCGGGTTGTGCTGAAGCATTAGTCAAAGGAGTGGGAAACTTAGATCTTACAGACCTGGATGAATCAGCTACGAAAAAGCTTTCTGACGCAAAGAAAAGATTCAGTGATGCTCGCTGGAAAGCAACAGAAGCCTTTAATAATGAAGCTCTGGAAACGTCTGACCGCATTCTGGCTATGGACTATCGAGTTATGGCGACAATTCTAGAGAACGTAGACAATCCCGCGGACGCATTGGGACTGTGTAGACAGTGCATGGAAGAGTTACACAGTCTGACAGCAGTTCAGAGCAGTTTTGATGTTCAACTCAAGAAAGGCATCCAGGCAGTAAGGGGCTTGTTTGGTAAAGACGAACGCAGGAAAATCATTTCCAGTGTCTGTCGCGTGAATCGTGTCATCTATGACGTCATACAAACATTAGCAGTCGGCAAAGACGTTCTTCTCCCGATCTGCCCTACTATTGATATCGGACAGGAGAAAGTTGATCTTTTGCGTGACGAAAGAATAACTAAAGCTCTGCGTAAACAGGGCATGGAGCACTGTTGTGTACCATGGTCATTTGGTCAGGAGGGTGAAGAGGAGCACAAGCTGAAGGTGCCGTGTGGTATCGCTACAAACTCCAGCGGACAATTCATTGTTGGAGACATTGAGGATGGTAACGTTAAGGTGTTTGACAGTACTGGAACATTCATGAACCTTTTCAGTCTCCCTAAAGATGACGTAGGTACAAAGTTATCTGTTCTTGATGTAGCCACAGACATGAATGACAATATCTATGTTTTGGTCAAATTGGAAAAGCCAGGAGCGGAGAGAGAGTACGTTGTTTACGAATTTAACAACACCGCTGACCTGCGTCGCAAGTTTCCTGTGAGGGGAGGGGTCTGGGGCAGACTGACAGTCACCGACAGTGGCAAAGTACTGGTACTGAGGTATGGTTATGTGGTTGATGTGCATGAGACTGATGGTCAGTTTGTTCGCTCGTTTGGTGAAGACATATTGAAGGGTGCGATGGATATCACTGCTGCTAATGATGGCCGTGTTCTGGTAGTGGACAGGGAGGATTCCTGTGTTCACATATTCAGTGAACATGGCGACCATCTTAACAAGTTTAAACTCCAAGGAAGTTATTTGTATCCTAGAATTGCATTTCACCGGGCAAGTGAACATGTTGTCCTCGCTGATAAACAACGAGGGAAAGATCACCTGCTGGTGGAAGTTTACACCAAAGATGGCGAGTTTGTGCGGAGCACTCAAATCCATGATGAACAGATTGGTGACTTTATACGAGGGATAACAGTGACTACTGAGGGACGCATTTCTGTAGCTTGTGATGAAAAAAAGGTAGTCGTTATTTAAAAAATATGATGTCGGGGTCCACAACTGATATTTTAAAATAATGTTAATAATGTTATGAAACAAGAAGCATAAAACTGTTTCAGTGTGGACACTTGTTTACATAATAAGCTTAAGTGTAAAACAGATAATAATAGCAATGTAAAAATGGCATGGATGTTGTGTATACCTTAAAATCCTAAAATACTAAGCTAAAATGAGTTTCTTCTCATAATACAAAATCATTTACATGTAAGCTAATGCAGTCTTGAAAATTTTTTAGAACTTTCATATTTTTTGTGCCTTCCGGCAGCATGTCGAACACTTAATTGCTTCACAATAGCAGTAGCATTTTGTAAAAAGACTTGTTACTTACAGAATGTGGAAAGGAAGTTCGGTGGACAAGTCTCTAAGAATTTAAGGCAAACCGTATCAATTAATTCCTGCAGTGGGAGGGGATGACTCAGTTTGGTTTTTAAAAAACACAACAGAAAGAGTCCACACACATCATATTTTGTAAACCAGACCTTACACAGAAAAGCATTTTTCACTGGTTTGTTGCATTCTAGAGTCCTTTAAGACTTTCAAATCATGGCAATATTTGACAAGTAACTTGACCAGAAAACAGAAAACACCAAAGCTGAAATGGCATATAGAACTGAAATTAAAATCAGCGTACGCCAGCAGATAAAGAATGTCCACATGCTTATGTGACACATGGATTTATGAAATTTCAGTAGTACATTGTTATAAACATCATGACATAATAAACACCCGTAATTGTGTCCCTTTCTAATTCTATGTCTGATTAGCATTTCTGTTTTACATGTAAAACGTAATTCCATGCATCTGATCATAACGAAGGTTCTGTCATCTCTCATTCACAGAAAAATTTTTAGAAGCATTCCTTCTTTCTACAAATTGTAACATTTACTTAACCTTTTATGATAACTTTTTAAGCTTTTTGCATTTGATATTTTTTTAAATCGTTCAATGTGTTTACCTGTTATTATTGACATTTTTATCAATTAATATCCATGTGTTTCCTCACGGGGCCTCACACAAATATCACTTTTGTGATGTGAGCCCCCTGTTATTTGTAAATTACATTTATAAGACTTGTTACAGCTGTTGCTAGCAGTTATTGTCAACAGATTAGCTAAATGGGTAGACTCTCTGAATGAATGACTATAAGAAAATGGTCAGTCATGTTAAAATGGCATTTCGTGTGTAATTTGAAAAAGTTTCATCAGATTTTTCAATTTGATGGTGCACTGAAAGCACAGATACTAGTCTGTGAACATGTTCAATAGTAGGGTATAGTGCTCAATGATACCAGTCTATCATAAATTTTAAAAACTAGCAGTAATTCTCAACAGATTAGATAAGTGCATTCAACTCTGTGAGTGGCTGGTAGAAAGTGGTAAACATCCTAATTTGACATTTCTATTGCAGTAATTATTTTCAAAACATTTTCAGTAATATTTGACGGTGCATTAAAAGCAACAGGCACCCTAGTGGGGTATAGTGCTCGATGATTCCAGTCTATTATAAATGTATAAAAAATAGCCACTTTCTGTCAATATTTTTTAAGGAGAATACATATATTATATATGTATCAGCAATTTTATTAATAAGCATTGTTTGACAGTATAGCTTTTGAACTTGAGTTAACCATTCATTAAACTCAGTGCAGTCAGGTATAAATAATAACAAAATAACCAAAAAATAAAAATAAGCAAACGTCGTAGAAAACTTTTGCTATACCTTACTATAATAATTTCTGCCTTCAGTAGTTAAACAGCCTCGCATGCCCATTTGCTCAGCAGATTTCTCTCGTGTGCAGGCATTTTTCGTGAGAATTTTACCTCGCGAGGCCTTGAGGAAAATATTTATCATGTTTGATGTTTTTTGCCTTGAGTGGAAAAATCCTCAACGTGTGCATGCTCAGCCAGAAATATCAACTGACCAATAAACACATGGAGAATGCTCACGTGATTCAACATGGCAGCTACCAAATCAAACTTGCTAAACACTTTCCTCACTGTCTGTGGTGAATGTGCAGTGAGTAAATGGCTGAGCAAATGGGCACGTGAGGTGAATAGCTCAGCTAGTTGCTCTTGTGTGCGGCTGGCTTAATAAATCGTAACTGTTTGCAGTTACCACTTATTTTATCATGATACCAGTACCGGTAATTGTTAAATATAATTACTGTTTTTAAATAGAGCAGTTTTCACTTGAGCATCGAAAGTAACTGGCATTTGCTTTGGTTTTGCATTGCTGCCCCAAGTGATTGGTTTAAAAATATTGCACCACTTTCTTTACCAATCAGAAGACAAACCAAAACCTGCAATCATGACTTGCTCACACACGTTTTCCCGAACTTTATGCTAGTTACATGTTATGTTGTGAGTTTTGATTGGCTTGCTGGTCTGATTGTCTGAGCTCTTTGTGATTGGCCAGAGTGATTACTTTGTTTTTGGTTTTACACTATGGTAGTCATTTGAAAACTGCTCTAAATAATTTAAATCATAGCTTTCTGTAATAACTACTTATTTTTGTACTAATAAAGTGATAAAAAGAAAAAAGGTTGCTGCTGATTTAATTGCATGTTTCAATGGTGTTTTCTCAAGGGAGTGTTTCTCTTTGTTGGTATGACAACCTGTGGACTGATCAGGCCTTGGTAGAGGGGAGGGGTGGAGGCACTCTGTAAATGACACCGAGGGGGATCCTTGTCATGAATTGATGCTTGTTAAATTCAACTAAATACTTTTGGAGCCAGGTGTGTCAGACAAGCATTTTTCCACATAAATGTGGATTTTTCCTTCCGGTTTCCCCAACAACAATTCTTAAATATGCACAAAAACTTGTGTCTGTCATTTTTGTTTGCTCTCTTCATACTCAATACCAGTGTGCATGTGTACATAAGTCCAAAATAGTTTTAACTATTGAATTAAAATTAAAATTAAATTAGAATTAAAATCCACAAACTAAGGTGCTGAAATGCAAGAATTGACCATCCACTGAAAACTTCTTATATTGTTCCTCTTGGATCCACATGTCGCCCATAAGATCACAAAGAACCAACCAAAAATAATAAAATTTAATACATAGGTGTTCTTGTCAAACACTTGTTTATCCAAATTTTTTTGCAAACACTAGTTTTTCTAATTCACTTTTTTAAAAAACAAAAACACTTCCTATTACTATATCGTTAAGTCGGAAGACATTTAACAGGGAATCGATGCCTGTTTCAGGCATTCCGTTAGCTGGGGAGCAGGGTGAAATATGGGATAACTGCAAAGAATGGTGAGTGCACGCGAGCAACCTCTCCCCTTATTTTTTTGCTCGCCGTTTTTCGCATTGTTCCCCAACAAACCGAACAGGAACAGGCTGATCTCATACTCAGAACCCACCTTACACTTGTCAAGGTTGGATGTGGGATCTAGATACGCGATTGAGCACTTGCAGGCATCTAAATGTGGAACAGCCAACCATGTTCCCAAGGTCTCTCTTTTCTCCCACTCTCTGAAGCCCTTCTTTTTCTTGCTATTGTAAAATTCATTAACTATTCATGAGGGTGCAAACCAATCCCAGCACTGTATTCAGATCACATGTACACGACTGTAAACCCCAATAAAAATCAAACAATAGAATTAACTTTTGATACAAACTCCTGCTCAGCTAATTAGTATTCATTAACATTTGATACAGATCTCTCCCGAATCGCATAACAATACACTTTGCATTCAATTTATTGTTTTCATTTCACAAGTAGAATAAAATATTCGTGTCAGATCTTTATGGGCATTTACAATGGCGAGACGATAGGCTCGCCATTGTAATCGCCCATACAGGTCTCCCGCTCATATTTTATCTACTACTACTATTTCTGATTCACTGATCGTAACGACAACCCAAAACGAAAAGTTTGCTCTGAGATAAGAACAAAAAAAGGCTTATTTTTTTAAGACCTAAAAAATGTGACAGATCTTTTGACCCTAAAAAACACCGAGTGTGTAAATTTTAAACCCCCCCCCCCCCCCAAAAAAAAAAAAAAAAAAAAAAAAATGTCTGTCTCCCCCGTCATGTATACTTTGAGTACCCCCACCTGGGTAAAGGCCCTGGTAAAGTGCAAAATTCTCAAATAATTTAGAACCCTGTGAGTACAGTTACATAGTGATTGTAAACCAAGAAAGAAATTCCTGAAAACAGGGCATACTACAGTGGTTTATCTGAACTGTGGATTAGGAGGACAAATCATGTCCACATGATACTGTACAGGGAAATGTTCACTCACATGACATGTATTCAGTAGACTTGCCTACAATTTGAGCACACCCAGGGTCTACATGTACAACCACCAAACCGGAAATGAGAAGCGAACGACTTTGAGAAAGTCAGTTCAGTTGTTACATACCGGTATGTCATTAGTGAGCCATTATTATCATCAACACTTTTCATAGCATGAAGCATTACCAAGACTGATAAGTCACCCAGCTGGCGTGACACTCCTCGTATAACTTTAATTTATTGTTCTTCAGTGAGAAAGCGCTGTTGAAAGAAAATTTGCCGCTAAGAACTCAAAAGCTGGTTTTTATTATCCAATAAAATAATAAGTGATCACTCCTTAGAAATGACACATGTTACTAGGCAACTGTTCCAACACAAACTGAAATCTCAGGCAATTTATTGTCAAAAACCAAGTAAGTCTTGCAAGCCCCAACAAGATGAACTCCAATGTAACAAAACAGGTTAATTTATGGAATCCATGACAAAATAAATTCTTACATACAGCTAATGAACAGATATGGCTTTGGTTTTATGCTTGCAGACACAACAAAGAATGAAGGAAACACACGTTTCTTATTTCAGTCCACTAACATGGGAAATTTGTTCCCGTCCATTTGGTCAATGTACGTTGTCAATATTCTGCCTGATTAAGAGAAGACAGCCACTATGTAAAGATATAGTTGTAATATTAACCATGTCCAGTGATTTTGGTTGCACTGCAATAACCACATAATTTATATTAGCTAGTCAGACTGATTTGGATAAAAGATTGCAGTAGTTAGTCTCTTGCAGACATTTTTATCAGCGAGGGCAGTAATACAACAGTGTGTGTTTAAGTTTGCTGTGTTTGTGGTCACATCAACATCTCACAGGGACATCTCAGTCCACAGAGCCACATTCATCCAGGCCCTCCTCTCCCTCACCCCCACAGGCTTTGATTTGTTTCTTTTAACTGGCCTCTTCCACAGCTGGTTTCAGTCCTCTGATGGTCAGATCATAAACCACTTCTTCAATTTTCTTGAGGTCGTATTTGAGGCCATCAAACTTCTTTCTGAGAGAGTCATTTTTAAGATTTAACAGTCTGAAACCAGCATCTAGCTCAGCTACAAATGCAGCTATTTTGTAAGGTCGGCCGTAATCTGCTGAGGTTACACTGTTCACTGCAAACCGTGACTGAAATTAAAAGAACAGTCAAACATTGGTTGGAAATTTAATAAATGTGGATTGTAGTAG